>NC_057391.1:55121461-55492806 GCF_019320065.1 Cervus canadensis | reverse complement strand
CACATCTGTGACTCTAGGGAGGTTGCCTGGGAAAGGAGCAGGGAGAAGGTTTGAGGAGGAACACACAGTACCTCCCTCAAACCATAGCACCAGATGACAGCGTATTAACAGAGTTTCAACAAAAGTGGTACCTGAGTGGGTAAACATGCCCACCTTTGGATAAATCCATTGCAAACATTTATTTAAGGACATTTCTATCACAGAACCCATATAAGGCACAATAACCAAAAGGCTATATATTCATATTCAGTTTATACCAGGTAATTTATTGAAGGAAAATATATTCTAGGTTTATATCATGTTAAAATAATACAACTCATCTTTTTTTAAAAAACTGTATTCAAATCAGGTCGAGAGCCACAGGCAATAGGAAGCTAAGCTTTCTTTCCTGTCATCTTGAGTTTATGATGAGGACCAGTTATATGCATGCATGCTCAGTTGCTCAGTTGTATCTGACTTCTTTGAGACCCCATGGGCTGTAGTGTGCCAGGCTCCTCCATCCCTGGGATTTTCCAGGTAAGAATACTGGAGTAGGTGGCCATTTTCTTCTTCACCAGTTATATGAGGGCTCATTATAACAGCAGTTTAACTCTCTACTGAAAAGTCTTTATACTGAATCAAGGCATTTTTCATTTTTGCATAAAGTACATCTTTCATTTGGCAGGTTAATTCTGGGTTATGAGGTCCTGTTCTGGTAAACTTTTCCCTCCCTAAGCCATATTCTCTTTTCCCTTCTCTTTCAGCCTAACTCTCTTTACTTGCTAAATAATTGTTCCTGTGTTATTTTTTAAAATTAAGATATAGAAGACATATAACATTAACTTCAGGTGTATTACACAATGATTTGATAATTGTATATATTGCAAAATGATTACCACAGTAAGTTTAGTTCACACCCATCAGCACAGAGTTAAAAAGATTTTTTTTTTCTTGTGAGGAGAACTTTTAAGAACTACTTTATTAGCAACTTTCAAATATGCAGGACAGAATCATTAACTATGGTCAGTATGTTGTACATCTACAGGACTTATTTATTTTATAACTGGAAGTCCGTACCTTTTGAACACCTTCACCCATTTTTCCCACCCTCCACCTCCCCACCTCTGGTAACCACCAATCTGTTCTCTGCATCTATGAGTTCATTTTTTTAGAGATTCCACACATAAATGAGATGTTCAGGTATTTATCTTTGTCTGACTTATTTTACTTAGCATAAGTAATACCTTCAAAATCCAGCCATGCTGTTGTAAATGGTCTTATGTCAGTAACTCTACTTTTTATGAAATGTTTTCCATTTTATCATTGATTAATACTCTTCCTCTATACTGTCACTCCCAACCACAACATACACACTTAGTTTTTTCTATCTTTATCCTACTTTCAGAATCGGTCACTTCAATTTCAAAATCCTTAACTCTGCAGGTAAAAGATCTCTCTTCTCCCAACCTAGTTACTGAAGGCAATACATTTTTTGTTTTTGTCCATCATCATGTTTTATGATTAAGTCAACTTGTATGTACTGCTCTCCCACCTCCAATTTTCTTGAGGAGGAGCCCATCCTGACAGGTACATTAAGCTTGCCTTGCTAACTCAAAGCCCATGGACCAGTTTGTCAAAAAATGCAGAATCTCAGCATTCACCCCAAGCCTACTAAATCTTAATTTTTAAAAATTTTAATGGACATGGGTTTGGGTGGATTCCAGGAGTTGGTGATGGACAGGGAGGCCTGGCGTGCTGCGGTTCATGGGGTCGTAAAGAGTCGGACACGACTGTGCGATTGAACTGAACTGAATGAGATCTTAAGACAGTTTGTATTCACATTACAGCCTGAGCAGCACTACTCTAGAAAAGAAACAGTTTACATACTAATGTAAGTACAGTGAGAATCTATATTAAATGGAAAAAAATTTTCAATGAATCAGCAGCTTTTCAGAAATTATAACATTTTACCATACAATCTAGAAAATGATTTTGGAGATCTTCCATACTAGGCTTTATAAAGATTAACAGTGAAAAATATAATGCTAACTTATGTGAAGACATGTGACTAACACATGCTGAAATGTGTTTTCCAAATATGTAAAATATTTTAAGCTCAACATTCTAGGAATCTATGCTTGTTAGATTTCTCTTACTGTAAGTCAATCAAATTTTAGTATTTTAAGAAATTACAAATAAGCTTATTAGCTTTAGCTGGTGTCAAATAAGCCCTTTTTAGTGGAATCTACATATCAATTCACAAGGTGAACATATTGTCCTTTATGCATAAAATAATGTGCTCTGAGCACAATTTTTTACTCAGAGTTAAGAAAATGAACTGATTCTTCTAAACTACACTGCCTTTGCTGCTGCTGCTGCGTCGCTTCTGTCGTGTCTGACCCTTAGCGACCCCATGGACTGCAGCCTACCAGGCTCCTCCGTCCATGGGATTTTCCAGGCAAGAGGACTGGAGAGGGGTGCCATTGCCTTCTCTACACTGCCTTTAATCTACAGCAAAAGGTACATAACTGTAAGAACACTGGGTTTAGGTTGTTATTAAATAGATAAATCCAAATTTCATGTACTTTTGAAATTTCTATATTTAAATTAAAATATGGACATGCTTAATTAATATCCAATTCCTAAAGCACTGACTAGAATGGTGAGGTCACATTGTAATGATTCAACTCAGGAGGAGCTGAAAAAATTCCCATCCTGTTTATTTTCTTTTAATCTAAGCGAATAGGTACATTAGGATGCTAACTATCTCCACCTTTTCTGGGTGAGGTAATTAAACATTTTAATTTAAGAGACTTTGGTGAAATTTCAATGTTTCCTTGCCAGCAGAAGAACAAGAGGAACCTACGACTTTCTTCTTCTCAGTGAAAAGTTAAAGATTTATGTGAGGACAAACCTGCAATCTAACGTTGTCAGCACTATATTCTGAGAACAAGTAGAACTTTAAGTGTTGTTACATGATAAAATGATTAAAGACAATAATTTTTTAACCATTTATCTTAAAAACAATGAAGTTTAATTAAGCTTACAATTCAATTAGCCCGCTCCAGTATCCTCCTAATGCCACAGTGAATACAGCAATTACAAAAATAACCACCATAGTATAGTCAAAGTTAGGCCACGATGGAGAATACATTTTCACAATAATGTTATCTCCGAGAGTCTGAAATGCAAAATAACAGTTAATACACTTAGAGTACGGAAGCAATATTCCAATTTCATTCTGGAATGGACAGGATATATAAGACAGTCAAGAATAACAGAATTATTTTGATAACACAATATAGTCTCTTGTCAAAATTATGAGGCTTTGCTTTATTAAAAGCAAAAGTGTGGTGTTTCACACATTGACATTGTGTTCAAGGATTTAAAATTAAGATAAATGAGATGACACAAAGATTTTAAAGAGGTTGAAACAAAGAAATATCCTCTCAAACATCAAGACTCTGAAATACCTTGCGCTAAATGGGGAGGGGTTGAATAAGACTTGAATGAGACTAGCAAGTTCCATCTTACTAGCAAATGGAACACATATAATAATTTAAATATCAGTGGTTTAAAGCACAAAATTGTACTATTTATAAACTTTATCTAACAGATAATTATTAATTTACCTGCTTCATATCTTTAAAGTCTTTGTGGTTTATAAATGCAATCAATATTTTCACATCAAGATATTCAGATTTGTTCCCTGAGGGAGGAAACTAAAAGAAAAAAAAACATATTATGAAAACTTATGAACTACTAGTAAAGTAAAAATTATTAAATACAAATATCTCTTTAAAGTTATAAAACAATGTTTCATGTGTTTTTTCTTAATATTATAATATTAAAAAGGATTCAAACTGGAATCTTTTCAGCATAAATTTAAACTGCTATTTTATACACACACACACACATTCCTAACATATCTTGTCTATTTTAGGAATGGAAAAGAAACAAAATTTTCCAATTAAACACCTCTTATATCCAGAATGTTTAAGAATACTACCATCATATTATTCAAAACTCAGCCCCTATAGCACAGGGAACCCTACTTAATGTCATGTGGCAGCCTGAATGAGAGGGGAATTTGGGGGAGAATGGATACATGTATATGTATGGCTGAGACCCCAATCAGTCAACCCTAAAGGAATCAGTCCTGAATATTCATTGGAAGGACTGATGCTGAAGCTGAAACTCCAATACTCTGGCCACCTCATGCGAAGAACCGACTCATTGGAAAAGACCCTGATGCTGGGAAAGATTGAAGGTGGGAGGAGAAGGGGACAACAGAGGATGAGATGGTTGGATGGCATCACTGACATGATGGACATGAGTTTGAGTAAGCTCTGGGAGTTGGTGATGGACAGGGAAGCCTGGCGTGCTGCAGTCCATGGGGTCACAAAGAGTCAGACACGACTGAGTGACTGATCTGAACTGAGACCCTTCACTGTTCAGAATCTACCACAACATTGTTTGTTAATCGGCTACATCCCAATGAAAAACAAAAAGTTTAAAACAAAACCCAAAAAACCTCCCAAAACACTCAGCCCCAAACCACACACAAAGAATATAGTTCAGTTCCTATAAAATTTGATATCAAGAACTCAAAAAAAGTTATTATAGTTTAATAACTTACTAGGACACTGTTATTGGCAACCAACAAAGCTTCAGCACCTCCTGTTTGTGCAATTCTGGCTTTTTCCAGAAAATGGCAGGTTCCCCACTGTACCACAACTGCTTTGTTCTTTATTCCATCAGGAGGAATATCAGAAATGTTGCAGAGTGGTGTGGTAGTCAGATTCATCAAACTAGTGGAAGTCTGGAAAGAAGAAATATCTTTAATATTATATATATCATATTTCACCCTAAAGGCATTCAAAGAGAGTATCAACATTGGTTTAACACAAAGTTCCTTTAAATTAGAAACATTTCATGACAATCAGGCTTTGAGGTAGGTATTTTTTAATTTTATAACTTTTTTTTCTCATAAAGAGAAAAATACTAAAGCAAAAGCAATAAATATTTATTAATCACAACATTATAATTAGGTTACATACTGAAACATTATAACCACTCATTTTCACCATTCAATATTTTGTTATAAATAAATAGAAACTGTGATTTACTTACTGCATTTTCTAGGGTACTTGGAAGAGATGTCCAGTGAGGGTTATATAGCATGCAGTAGTCCTTAGATGGTGAAGGTGTGCCATTTCCAGAGGCATGGAGGATTGCTTCGTGAGCAGCTGTCTGGGACACAAACAATAATTTTCACGGTGGCAATGATTCAGCTTGCCAAGGACTAAGGATTTTAATAAAACTATTTATATACAGGTTTGACCACATTTCCTTAAGGGGTAAGGTCCTCCAATGAACTTCTTTGAGGAAATAGTAAAACTGTACATGAAACATTCTTTACATCAGAAAACATTCTTTAAGGAAGTCACTTTCTTAATTGCCCTTTTTATAAGGGCCATATCCCAGGGAGGAATCTTGTTATGATGTCATAACTTCGACACTCCCTTCACACCCTGAAACTTTACTTCCCAATCTCTCATGAGTTATTATTTCATTATTCATATTCTAAAAAGACAATGCACCTGAAATCCCTTAACCTATGTTACCTTCCATATTCTATGAGTTACTAGGGTAAACTTTAAAAAAAATTTTTTTCCCCTTTTATTTTTGGCTGTGCTAGGTCTTTGTGGCTGGCAGGCTTTTCTGTGGTTGTGGCAAGCTGAAGCTGCTCTCCAGTTGCAGGGTGCGGGCTTCTCATTCGGTGGCTTCTCCTGTGACAGAGCACGGGCTGGAGGGATGCAGGCTTTAGTAGTTGCCACATGTGGGCTCAGTACTTGTGACACAGGGGCTTAGGTACTCTGTGGCATGTGGGATATTCCACGTGTCTCCTGCATTGCAGGGTAAACTTCTAAGTGCTATTTTTGGAAATGAACCAGGGAAACTAGAAATCTCAAGTTTTCAAGACCCTGCAAAAAATCTATTCAAAAAGACCAATCTAGAGTTTAAAGTGAAAAAAGAAGATCTAGAAGAATGTTCTTTCCTTACGCTTCATTTCCCACTACTGAGAAAGAAGAGAGACAAGAGGTAATAAGTGACTAAGAGAATAACCATAGTACATGGGGGTAGGGGGATGGGAGTGGAACCTGTGATATGAAGAAACAGCCCAAGACAACTACAATACTACTCCACATCACAATTCCCTTTAAACTTGGATCAATCCAGATCCTTCCTCTCTCCTTTGAGAAAATCTTACGCTACAACCAAAGGGAGAAAAAAGATTGTTTGGCAGTTAAAGATGATGTACTACTAAGCCTCTGCCACTAAAACATGCACCAACAAGAAATTGCTGCTATTTGACCATTTTTGACCTATTAATTTTGTAAATTTGTAATTTTGGTAAATACAAATAAGTCAATCTAAATATCTAAGAAGTACAGAAATGTTCTAATCCATGCTCTCCTACCTAAAATCTCCTGTGAACATTTGGGATTTGAGGGCTTTCTGGCATACTTGGGACTTCCTTAGCTTATGGATCTAAGCAAGTGTAAGGAATTCTTCAAACATGCCATCAGATTACATAAAATGTTACATAAGGAAATTATTTCTGGAAAAAAGAAATGCAGTTTTCATTCAGCTAAATACTTGGTGGCTGTGAATGGATTCTGACAGCAGAGGTGGACTGATCTGTTGAAATTCTTACTGAATCTATTGTTTGGGATTGTTTGATGTTCAAGCTATGCCCAATTTGGTCAGTTTGCAAATATGGCCTCTTCCACCTTGCTTGTTTTATCCTTTTGACAAGATCCCATTAGTCTTTGAGGACTTCCTTGTTTCTAGGCTGAATTTATCCTTTACCTGTCACAGATCAGAACCAGTCATTCTCCTAAGCTCCTTTTGGAAAGCACTGTATTTAAATCAGGATTTGGTTTTAACCAAAAGCAAATGAAAAATGAAAGATAAAAGAAGCTAAAGGTAAAGGAGAAAAGGAAAGATACACCCATCTGAATGCAGAGTTCCAAAGAATAGCAAGGAGAGATAAGAAAGCTTTCCTCAGTGATCAATGCAAAGAAATAGAGGAAAACAATTGAATGGGAAAGACTAGAGATCTCTTCAAGAAAATGAGAGATACCAAGGGAACATTTCATGCAAGTTCAGTTCAGTTCAGTCACTCAGTCCCGTCCGACTCTTTGCGACCCCATGGACTGCAGCACGCCAGGCTTCCCTGTCCATCACCAACCCCTGGAGCTTACTTAAACTCATGTCCATTGAGTTGGTGATGCCATCCAACCATCTTATCCTCTGTCATCCCCTTCTCCTCCTGCCTTCAATCTTTCCCAGCATCAGGGTCAATAAAGGACAGAAATGGTATGGACCTAACAGAAGCAGAAGATATTAAGAGGTGGTGGCAAGAATACACAGAAGAACTATACAAAAAGATCTTCATGACCCAGATAACCACAATGATGTTATCACCTACCTAGAGCCAGACATTTTGGAATGTGAAGTCAAGTGGGTCTTATGAAGGATCACTACAAACAAAGCTAGTGGAGGTGATAGAATTCCAGTTGAGCTATTTCAAATCCTAAAAGATGATGCTCTGAAAGTGCTGCTGTGAATATGCCAGCAAATTTGGAAAAACTCAGCAGTGGCCTCAGGACTGGAAAAGGTCAGTTTTCATTCCAATCCCAAAGAAAGGCAAGGCCAAAGAATGTTCAAACTACCACACAATTGCACTCATCTCACACGCTATCAAAGTAATACTTAAAATTCTCCAAGGCAGGCTTCAATAGTACATGAACTGAGAACTTCCAGATGTTCAAGCTAGATTTAGAAAAGGCAGAGGAACCAGAGATCAAATTGCCAACATCCATTGGATCATCGAAAAAGCAAGAGAGTTCCAGAAAAACATCTACTTCTGCTTTATTGACTACGCGAAAGCCTATGACTGTGTGGATCACAACAAACTGTGGAAAATTCTTCAACAAATGGGAATACCAGACCACCTGACCTACCTCCTGAGAAATCTGTGTGCAGGTCAAGAAGCAACAGTTAGAACTACACATGGAACAACAGACTGGTTCCAAATCCGGAAAGGAGAACATCAAGGCTGTATACTGTCACCATGCTTATTTAACTTACATGCAGAGTACATCATATGAAATGCCAGGCTGGATGAAGCACAAGAAGGAACCAAGATTGCAGGGAGAAATATTAATAAATATTAATATGCAGATGATACCACCCTTATGGCAGAAAGCAAAGAAAAACTAAAGAGCCTCTTGATGAAAGTGAAAGAGGAGAGTGAAAAAGTTGGCTTGAAACTCAACATTCAAAAAACTAAGATCACAGCATCTGGTCCCATCATTTCATGGCAAATAGATGGGGAAACAATGGAAACTGTAACAGACTTTATTTTCTTGGGCTCCAAAATCACTGCAGATAGTGACTGCAGCCATAAAATTAAAAGACACTTGCTCCTTGGAAGAAAAGTTATGACCAACCTAGACAGCTTATTAAAAAGCAGAGACATTACTTTGCCGACTAGTCAAAGCTCTTGTTTTTCTCAGTATGGATGTGAGAGTTGGACCATAAAGAAAGCTGAGGGCTGCAAAATTGATGTTTTTGAACTGTGGTGTTGGAGAAGATTCTTGAGAGTCCCTTGGACTGCAAGGAGATCCAGCCAGTCGGAAATCAGTCCTGAATATTCCTTGGAAGGACTGATGCTGAAACTAAATCTCCAATACTTTGGCCACCTCATGTGAAGAACTGACTCATTGGAAAAGATCCTGATGCTAGGAAAGACTGAAAGCAGAAGGGGACGACAGAGGATGAGACAGTTGGATGGCATCACCAACCCAATGGCCGTGAGTCTGAACAAGCTCCAGGAGTTGGTGATGGACAGGGAAGCCTGGCGTGCTGCAGTCCATGGGGTGACAAAGAGTCAGACACGACTAAGGGAATGAACTGACTGACTTGGTTTTAACTGTGTCTAAGGCTGCTGAAGTGGGTATAACCTTTACAACAGACAATTGGCAATATCAATCACACTTTTTTTATTGGATAGAGTTGCTTTATAATGTTGTTTAGTTTCTGCCGTCACAACAAAGTGAATCAGCTACATGTGCATATATATTCCCTCTCTCTTGAGCCTTCCTCCCACCTCCTCAATCAAACATTTTTTAATATATATAATTCACTGATTCATATCCTAGTTGTATTAATATTACACAATGCACAAGATTGTAGAAAGATAAACGTCCAGGGATATTCACTGCAATATTATCTGTTATAGCAAAAACAAAAAACATCTTCTACAGATGAGGATCCATTACATTATGGTATGTATTGTACACAGCTTTAAAAAGAACGAACTTGTAGAAATACATATCCATAGTGAGAAAAGCAAATTCTAGAAATATATTTACAATGTTTCCTATTTTTATAAAAACAAAGCTCCCTATATGTACCTGTACATTTATGTAAACTTAAAGAATGACAGAGACACATGCCAGCCTGTTTAAAAAAAAAAAAAAGAGGAAAACAAAAGCAAAGATGAAGATGTAAAAAGACTGGAAAGAGAAAATTAAAAAAGGAAAACACAATCAAAGAAAACAAAAAGGTATGAAATCCCTCTCTTGCCATCCTGCCCACAGTCACCCCTTAGGGGCTTTTCTCATGTCTTTCCAGATACTATATATGAATATTTAAGATAGATAGGAAGATAGATCCCAAATATATACATGGTTTGTTTTACACATATGGAATCATATTATATATACTACTGTATAGCTTTTCTAAAATTTATTTTTAAAAATTTATTTTATTGAAGTATAATTGATTTATAACACTGAGTTAATTTCTACAGTAAAGTGATTCAGTTCTACATATATATATACATATTTTTTCATTATGATTTATTAGAGAATATTGAATATAGTTCCCTGTGCTATACAACAAGACTTTGTGGTCTATCCTATATGTAATAGTTTGCATCTGCTAATTACAAACTCCCAATCCTTTCCTCCTCAACACCCCTTCCGCTAAGCAAGTCTATTCTCTATGTCTGTGAGTCTGTTTCTGTGTCACAGATAAATTCATTTTTATCATATTTTAGATTCCACATGTGAGTGATATCACTCTGTCTTTCTCTTTCTAACTTACTTAGTATAATCTAGGTCCACCCATGTTGATACAAATGGCATTGTTTCACTCTATCATGGCTATGAGGTATTCTGTTGTTTATATGTACCACATCTTCTTTATCCACTCATCTGTGAATGAACATTTAGGCTACTTCCATGTCTTGACTACTGTAAATAGTGCTGCTATGAATATTGCATTGCATGTATCTTTTTGGGCTTCCCAGGTGGCTCAGTGGTAAAGAATCTGCCTACCAATGCAGGAGACATGGGTTCGATCCCTGGGTCAGGAAGATCCCCTGGAGTAAGAAATGGCAAGTATCTTTTTGAATCATAGTTTTCTCTGGATATATGCCCAGGAGTGGGATTGCAGGATCATATAGCAACTCTAGTTTTTTGAGGAACCTCCATGCTGTTTTCCATAGTGGTTGCACCAATTTACATTTCTAACAACAGTGTAGGAGGGTTCCCCTTTCTCCACACTCCCTCCAGTACTTGCTATTTGTAGACTTTTTAATGATGGTCATTCTGACTGGGGTAAAGAGGTACCTCACTGTAGTTTTGATTGGCGGTTCTCTAATAATTATGGGCTTCCTGGTGGCTCAGACTGTCTGCAATGCTGGAGACCCGGGTTCGATCCCTGGATCGGGAAGATCCCCTGGAGAAGGAAATAGCAACCTACTCCAGCACTCTTGCCTGGAAAATCTCATGGACAGAGGAGCCTGGTAGGCTACAGTCCATGGGGTCGCAAAGAGTAGGACACAACTGAGCGACTTTACTTGCTTACTCTCTAATGATTAGCAATGTTGAGAATCTTTTCATGTAATTGTATGTTAGCCTATATGTATTCTTTGGAGAAATGTTTATTTACCTCTTCTGCCCATTTTTCAACTGGGTTGTTTGTTTTAATGTTTCTGAGCTGCATGAGCTATTTGTATATTTTGGAAATTAAACCTCTACAGGTCACTTCATTTGCAAATACTTTTTCCCAGTCCATAGGTTCAACTTTTCATTTTGTTTATGGTTTCCTTTGATGTACAAAAGTTTGTAAGTTTGTCAGATCCCATTTGTTTATTTTTGCTTTTATTTCTATTGCCCTGGGAGACTGATCAAAGAAAACACTGGTATAGTTTATGTCAAAGAATATTTTGTCTATGTTCTCTTCATAAGAGTATTAAAGTGTCATGTCTTATATTTAAGTCTTTAAGCCATAAAATTTAAATTTTATATGTCAGATTTTCCATATTGATACATATACACTATATTCTTTTACACAAAATATGGTATTGTATGTATGTATGTAAAAATATGTCTGATACTCAGCATTACTTTCATAATTACAAAAGCTAAGGGATTTTTTAAAAAGTTTAAAAGTATAAGAAAATACAAAGATGTCCAACTATGAGAAACATTTATTGCTACAGAGGAACTACAATCTTCCTATGATGGTAGAAAACTACTATTGACATAAGCAAAACTCACTGATATGGGAATTACTAAAGTAAAACACGGAGAAGGCAATGGCACCCCACTCCAGTGTTCTTGCCTGGAGAATCCCAGGGACGGGGGAGCCTGGTGGGCTGCCGTCTATGGGGTCGCACAGAGTTGGACGCGACTGAAGCGACTTAGCAGCAGCAAAGTAAAACACAAATTTTAATGGAAGATTAGTATAAGAGAGGAAAGTATACCCACACATAATTGTAGAATAGTTAGTATTGGTTATGGAACATGCAGTAAATTTCTTGAACAAGCTAATATACCCAAACAATTTAAGCATTTCCACTACAATTTAATAGCTCGGTAAAATTTCTCATAGAGATTTTACAGCTTTGAACATTGAGTTTATCAACAATAGACTTCATGTGTTTTTGGAAGTATAGGTCTGGGATAGAATGGCAGTTCACCATTTACTGGCTAGGTTACAAGTCATTTAACCTGTTCTGGGTGTCATCATTAGATTGTTTGGGGTGGGGAGGCGTGGTGGTGCATGGCTTGAGGGATCTTAGGTCCCCAACCAAGAACTGAATATGGGCCCTGGCAATAAAAGCACCGAGTCCTGACCACTGGACTGCCAGGGAATTCCCTCTTCAGCTTTGGTAGGACAAAAATGTCCAGACCTCACAGAGCTGTCACAATGATTAAGTTAGATCATGCAACTGTTAACACATATTAAGCTCATAATAAATGATAACTGTTACTATTAATAATATATCTAGCACCTTGCCATGTACTTGTACCATGCAGGAGAAATACAAGATGATTAGCGGTTGCTTAGGGCTTGGCAGGGGAGAAAGCAATGGCAACCCACTCCAGTACTCTTGCCTGGAAAATCCTATGGATGGAGGAGCCTGGTAGGCTGCAATCCATGGGGTCACTAGGAGTCAGACACGACTGAGCAACTTCACTTTCACTTTTCACTTTCATGCACTGGAGAAGGAAATGGCAACCCACTCCAGTGTTCTTGCCTGGAGAATCCCAGCGACGGAGGAGCCTGGTGGGCTGCTGTCTATGGGGTCGCACAGAGTCGGACACGACTGAAGTGACTTAGCAGCAGTAGCAGCAGGGCTTGGTAGAAGGTGAGAATGGGAGTGATAGCTACACTATCACTATCAAGAAAGTTTCTTTCTTTCTTCCTTTTTTTAAAATGGACTTTATTTTTCAGATCACCTTTAGGGTCACAGCAAAACTGAGCAGGAAGTATGGTGTTCCTACATCTTTCCTTACCACACAAACTCATAGCCTCCCTCCAACCTCTGTTATTAACATTTGTTACCATCTATGAATCTACACTGACAATTCATTACCACCCAAAGTCCATAGTTTACATTTATAGTATCCCCTGGTGTTTTATATTCTATTGGTTGACAAATATATAATGCCATGCATCCACCATTACAGTATCACATGGAAAAAGAAATAGTTTCACTATCTTAAAAATCCTCTGTGCTCTACCTATTTGGTTTCTTTTTGAGGTGATGTCAATGTTTTAACATTGACTGTAGTAATGGCTGCACCTATCTGTAAATATTTTAAAAGCCACTGAATTGTTCACTTTGAGTGGGTGAATTTTACGGTATATAAATTATATCTCAATAAAGCTGCTCCCTCCCCCAAGAAACACTAAATAAGCAATTATAGTCTTGTTGGGAAGATTAAAAACAAACCTGAAACAGATAATCACAAACAGAATATGATTAAAGACAGAGTCTCTAGTAAAAGCTTTAGTGGTTCTTAGGCTTGTTGGAAGGGCTTCACTGGTGGCTCAAATGGTAAAGAAAGTCCACCTGTAACACAGGAGACTTAGGTTCAGTTCCTGGGTCGGGAAGATCTCCTGGAGCATGGAATGGCTACCCACTCCAGTATTCTTGCCTGGAGAATTTCCATGGACAGAGGAACCTGGTGGGCTGCAGCCCATGGTGTTGCAGAGCTGGACACAACTGAGCGACTAACACTTTCACTTTTCACTTCAGGGTGCGGGAAATGCAAATTCTTGGACCCTATTCCAAGATCTACTGAATCAGAAACACTGAGAAGTTTACTTTTAATAAGCCCTTATGGAAATTTTGATGCTTGTTAAAAAGTTTGAGTACCACAGCTGTATGGAGAAGGAAAGCGCAACCCACTCCACTATTCTTGCAGGGACAGAGGAGCCTGGTGGGTTACACAGTCCAGAGGGTTGCAAAAAGAGTCAAAGATACGACTTAGTGACTAAACAACAACAATAATCACAAAACCAAAGCTATGTGGATGGTGCTTCTCAAGATTTAATGTGCATACAAATTACTTGTTATCATATTAAAATGCAGATTCTGATTCAGTGGGTCTGGGTGGAATCTGAGATTCTGCATTTCTAACAATGCAGGTGATTGTTAGGTGATCCTGCTGCTGCTGCTCTACGGACTCAACCTTGCGCAGCAAAAGCAATAAGGGAACAAGAGCGCAGTCATCCCTCAGTAACCGAGCGAGATTGGTTCCAGGACAGATAACGAAATCCAGGTATGTTCCTATCCCACAGATTTGCTTCCACACAAATTCAACCAACTGTAGATCACAAGCATAATAAACATATTGAAAAAAATCCAAGTATAAGCAGACGCACACAGTTCAAAACCACGTAGTTCATGGGCCAACTGGCAGAAACCACATCACTGTGGGCCAAATAGGTTGGGAAGCATAGAGGCCTGAAACACAGTGTCCCTTCAAACATCACAAATATCAAATCAGGTGAGACTGGTGGTCCACCCGTGCTAGTACTATATCACCTGAGAAAGACCCTATGGTGGAAGGACACCTTCCTTTACAGCTTGCCAGTTAGACACATGCTTCAAAACATCTGAATTCTCCTTTGTAATCACTTGTGGGCTGGTCTTCTGTGACTTGACACAACTCTTAAAAAATGTTTATATTTTCAACCAGTAATGAAAATATCCTCTTAGTAAGAAGCTTAGAATCAAGAGTTTGAAGTGATTTAGGGTAACAAAATCTAGTCCCTTTATTTCATAGCTCAAACAGGTCCAAAATGATCAAAATCAAGTGGTCTTGGGGACCAGATTAGAACAGAGCTCTCTAAATCCCAAACCAGCCATCTTTCAACTCTGCTATCCTTCAAGTTCCTTTATGCAGCTAGACTCCCCCCTCCAGTATTAACATTGGCCACATATATCTCTGCATTAGCTGTTAACTCCTTTCCTGCCATGATACTGGGAATGGGTCTCCTACCACTACTCAAATTTCTCTAATACCCAATTAATTCCTCCTACACCCTAAATATCCCAAACTCGAACTTATCTTTTCCGTGTTACTGTTGTTCAGTCGCCCAGTCATGTATGACTCCTTGTGACCCCACGGACTGCAGTAAGTCAGGTCTCCCTGTCCCTCACCATCTCCCAAAGCTTGCCCAAGTTTATGCCCATTGCATCATTAATACTATACAGCCATCTCATCCTCTGATGCCCTCTTCTCTTTCTGCCCTCAGTCTTTCCCAGCATTAGGGTCTTTTCCAATGAGTCAGTTCCTCGCATCAGCTACCCAAAATATTGGAACTTCAGCTTCAGCATCAGTCCTTCCAATGACTACTCAGGGTTGATCCCTTAGGATTGACTGGTTTCATCTTGCTGTCCAAGGAACTTTCAGAAGTCTTCTCCAGCATCACAGTTTGAAGGCATCAATTCTTTGGTGCTCTGCTTTTTTTTACAGTCCAGTTCTCCTACACTCTTTCAAGTAACCCCACTTCTAGGACTCTAGAGTTTCATGGAATTCCTTTCCCTATGACAAGTGCTCCTTGTCATAGGTAAGGTTTGCTTACCCCAAACCTTCCATCTTAATGCCAGTTCCTACAACCATTAGTTGTGGAGTCAAGTGTTCTTCATGGCCATTGAATCATCAGTCTTACATCCATGTCTTTATATTCCACATCTTGCTTGAGCTCACGTGCAAGGGAAGCAAGTTTACTTGACCACAGTGTGAACCAGTAAAACAGTATTTCCTGTTTTTCTGATTCAAATTTATCTCACATAAAACTTCATGGGATGTCTGTTGTTCATGAACATTGCCAAATTTACTTTATTCAGATCACTTGACTTCAATCATATTCCATATCACCTTCTTTTCAAAACAATGCTTCTTTTTTTTTGATTGGTTGCACTGGGTCTTTGTTGCTGCTTGTCGGTTTTCTCCAGTGAGTGGGGCTACTCTTCATTGCAGTGCTCGGGCTTCTCATTGCAGTGGCTTCACCTGTTGTGGAGCATAGGCTCTAGGGGGCGTGGGCTCAGTAGTTATGCTTGCAGGATTTAGAGCACTGGCTCAGTAGTTGGGGTGCACAGGCTCAGCTGCTCCATGGCATGTGGGATCTTTCTGGACCAGGGATCGAACCCATGTCTCCTGCATTGGCAGGTGGATTCTTAAACCACTAGACCATGGACTTGGGAAGACCAAGTCTATCTTGATGTTATAGTTGCCTATTTTGACCATTTTTCTCCTAAATAACTTGCAGTATGACAAGAGTCAAATGATTACTGAAAGTCTAAACAAATAACCCAACTGTAATAGAGTATACTATACTCACATCCTTGCAGGTACACTATCTCCCCATTTTCCCAGACCAATCAGACCTTAAACAGAAGGACATAAAAAAAGAGCTGTAGCTCATTGTTGTATTTACACTGAGTCAGTCTTGCGCTGACCTTCATGTCCCTGTCTCTTGAGGCTACATCCATGCTTTATATTCCAATCTCCTGGTACTCCCAAGCACAGGCATTTGTATTCCTGGCCTCTGTTCACAAGGTCTCCTGATGCTGACTCACCAGCCCAATATTAATCTAGGAAACAGGCCCTTCTATTCCTGTCCAACCGAACAGCATAGTTCGAGGATTCTTCTTTGACTGCGTTTCACAGATTTGGTTTGCCTTCTATCTTTCTCCTTCAAAAGGTATCTAGCAGCACCGGACCTACTTTCCAAATTTAAGTCTTCACACATTCCTTTCAAAATAGCAATTCTCTAGCTAAAATTTATCTAACATACACACCACCATGAATCCATGCCACCTTTTCGGTTTGCCAATTGGTCCATTTTCACCTGATCAAGATCAAGCTCTGAAAAACACAGTGTTAACTTTTACTCTTGTAAATATTTAATTCCCTTAAAAAGCCTATGAACAAAGCTAGTGGAGGTGATGGAATTCCAGCTGAACTATTTCAAATCCTAAAAGATGATACTGTTAAAAGTGCTGCACTCAATATGCCAGCAAATTTGGAAAACTCAGCAGTGGCCACAGGTCTGGAAAAGGTCAGTTTTCATTTCAATCCCAAAGAAGGGCAAGTCACAGAATATTCAAACTACTGCAAAAAATGCACTCATTTCACATGCTAGCAAGGTAATGCTCAAAATCCTTCAAGCTAGGCTTCAACAGTACGTGAACCAAGAACTTCCAGATGTACAAGCTGGATTTAGAAAAGGCAGAGGATCAAATTTCCAACATCCACTGGATCACAGAAAAAGCAAGGGAATTCCAGAAAAACATCTGCTTCAATGACTATGATACAGCCTTTGACTCTGGGATCACAAAAAATTGGAAAATTCTTCAAGAGATGGGAATATCAGACCACTTTTTCTGCCTCCTGAGAAACCTGTATGCAGGTTGAGAATCAACAGTTTAGGACCAGGTATGGAGCAACAGACTGGTTCCAAATTGGGAAAGGAGTACGTCAAGGCTGTACTTCTTGTCATGGCCTGCTCCTAAGACCTGCTGGATCAGAATTTGATTTTAATAGAACATTAAATTCAGGAAGCACTGATCTACAATAAAGGATAAGAAAGGCAATAAGAATCATGCTTGACTAATCTGATTGTCACCCTGCTTATTTAACTTATATGTAAAATACATCATGAGAAATGCTGGGCTAGATGAAGCACAAGCTGGAATCATTGCTAGGAGAAATATCATCAGATATGCAGATGATACCACTCGAATGGTAGAAAGCAAAGAGGAACTAAAGAGCCTCTTGATGAGAGTGAAAGAGCAGAGTGAAAAAGCTGGCTTAAAACTCAACATTCAGAAAATGAAGATCATGGCATCCAGTCCCATCACTTCATGGCAAACAGATGGGGAAAAAGTGGAAACTATGACAGCTTTTATTTCCTTGGGCTCCAAAATCAATGGGGACAGAGACTGCAGCCAAGAAATTAAAGACACTTGCTCTTTGGAAGAAAAGCTATGACAAACATAGACATCATATTAAAAAGCAAAGATGTTACTTTGCAAAGTTCCATAGAGTCAAAGCTTGGTTTTTCCAGTAGTCATGTACAGATGTTGAGAGTTGGACCATAAGGAAGGCTGAGTGCTAAAGAACTAATGCTTTTGAACTGTGGTGCTGGAGAAGATTCTTGAGAGTCTCTTGGACAGCAAGGAGATCTAAACAGTCAATCCTAAAGGAAATAAACCCTGAATATTCATTGGAAGGACTGATGCTGAAGCTGAAGCTCCAACTGGCCACCTGATGTGAAGAGCCGACTCAGAAAAGATCCTTTTGCTGGGAAAGATAGAAGGAAAGAGGAGAAGGGGACAACAAAGAACGGGATGGGTGGATGGCATCCTGACTCAGTGGACATGAATTTGAGCAAACTCTGGGAGATAGTGAAGGACAGGGAAGCCTGGCATGCTGCAGTCCATGGGGTCACAAAGTGTCGGACACGATTTAGGGACTGAACAATAACAACAAAAAGCCTTAACAGATTAGTCAAGCACGATTCTTTTTGCCTAGAGATTATGCTGTAATTTGGGCAGCAATTTCTTATCCTTTATTATAGATCAGTGCTTCCTGAATTTAATGTTCTATTAAAACTAAATTCTGATCCAGCAGGTCTTAGGAGGAGGCCATGATTATGCATTTCTAACAAACTTCCTAGTGATGCTCTGATGTTGTCTACAGAGTATGTGGCTACAGATCTCATCATGTACAGCAGTGAAACTTACCAGGTTTCCAGATGTTACTGGGGTACTCCCAGGAATTTTCTTAAGAGGTCAAAGTCTCACTATAACTGCAGTATGCTGGTAGAGTCAATGCTCATGTTTTGGCCAGCAGTTCCACCATTTCATCCACAAGTTCACTCAAAAATCTTATGCATGTGTATCACTGGGTCCCAACTCCCCCACCCACCTCCACAGTCTGTCAATTAAACCTGTTTCACATTATTTGTATTGCTATCTATTAGATATACTTAATCCTCTGGTTTGAAAGGACAATGTGTGAATGTGACTAACTCTCACATTAACTCCCCCTGCAATCTTTCTTCATAAAATCTACAAATTAAACTATTCCTCTAATTTTAGATACTGCATGTGAGGGCTGGAGGTTTGGAGCAAGTTTTGCTAACAAACAGAATTTATTTAAAATGAGAACTAGCAATTAAAAAAAAAACACTTTATTTCTAAACCAAAAGATTAAAAGTTACAGTGTAATCACTGAGTGTTAAATGCTCAGGAATAACAGTCATCCACACATTACCCTTATATCAGAGCAATGTAGAAGGTATCATTTTCTTTACAAACGTCTTCCTCTTCACACAGATTATGAGTTTCAGGTCAACGCCAACACAGTAAGAGTTAAAATGACCTCTACAGGAAAGGCAGAATTGAGGTTATGCGTCTGAATGATAGATGTTCCAAAGTCAGATCTAAGTAATTTTTAACTCACTATTATATATTTTCTATGCCTCTTTCCTCCCTAATAAATTCTATCATCAAGACAAGCTTATGTTCTTTCTACTCCTACTTCCAGGATTCGAGGTTTACGGAAATGCTGCACTGAGATTGAGTAGACCAAGATCCTCAGAGATGACGTGAAATCTTACTTACCTCATTAGCGGCTCAACGGAAGCTTGGACCCCCAACAGAGATTTACAGAGAATCACAAGAGTCTGTGTGCCACCGTGGGGAAAGCAGATTCCCAGAATCATTCCTTAGACTTGGAGAATCTGGGGACAGGTAACAAGCTAAGATGTACTGGGGGCAGGGAAGTAACAAGGTAACCATTTCATCCATTCAATACTCTGCAGTCTATGAGGTGCTATGGGAGACAGTCAGGAAAAATGTCTCCTTCATGGGGCTTATATCCTATTTGTTACCTAGATCCAGACTTCTCCTTGGTTTTCCTTAAGTAATATTACTACTTAACTATTACAGAATTTACGATTTACACTAGAATTCATAAACTCAAATGCCTAAAAGGCCAGCCATAAATCAAGTTGATTTAAGTCCACAGGACATGGTAATGTTTGGCAAATTCTGGTCTAAGAGTAATCAATTTTTTTTTTTTTTTTTTAGTTAGTATTTTAGGGTAAGTGTCCATACCTGAAGACTTTATGGTCTAGATTTCTATAAACAGATTCAACTGCAGGTAAATTTTTAATAAAATTTAAATGTAATCATAAAAAATGATTACACACATAGTAAACATGACTCCTCCTATCTTTATACCTTTTTTATGAAAATAAATTCACAAATTTATCCAATGAGTCCTGTGATCTATTTTTGATTAAACAAATAAACAAAACAAAAAAAAATTTAGTGAAAAAATATAAAAAGATGTCTAGAAAGCCTGGGTTCTAGTCTTCTTTTTGGTGACTTTCTATATGGTCTAGGACAAACTGTAATCTTCCAGAAACTCCTCTCAGGATTATTTTGAGATGCTAAGGAGATGTATGTGTAGGTGCTATATTCTGAGAATGCAGGGAGAGCAAGCTCCCTGGTGTCTTTTCTCATAAAGGCACCAACTCCATCACAAGAAACCCACTCTCTGACCTCATCTAAACCTAATTATCTCCCAAAGGCCCCATCTCCAAATACTATCAACTTTGGGTGTTGGTGCTTCAACATATGAATTTTGGGAAGACACAATTCAGTTCATGACAGCAGTTCAGCATGTCTCTGATAGGTTGGGTAGAAGAACACAACTACTTTCCTCAGGAAGTTAACAGAGAAGGGATTAAAGAAGATTCTTTGAGTTGGTATAGTATATCAAAGGAATGAAGATTACAGCAAGTGAGTTTTCTGATGGAGATTCTGATGATCACCTCAGAAAGGAGACAGATGGGCCCCGGCTGAATAGTTTCTCCCCTGTGGACAGAAACTCCATAAAATCAGGATGACTGAGGAAGCTGGGACCTACCTAGATAAGAGTTAAAGATCCCATATTCCTCTGTCTCAAAGTCAAGGAGACGTCTGTGACTACACATGTGCAGAAAGGCTCTTTGGAGGTCAAAAAGGGAGGGGCCACTACCCCATTGTAAGTGATGTCAACTACCCATAGGCCTCTTTGCTAGAATCCAGCTTGGCTAAGAGATGCACTTGGACACATGGGAGGACCCTGAGATATATACCAAATACAGACTCAGAACTAGGAAAAGCAAGATAATTAGCCAAAGGAAATCCAGAAGAAATGCCCCATAAGAGTGCTTCAAACCACCACGAGGGCATGATTCTCTGAGCCCATCCGTGTGTCCACGTACCCTTTTCCTCCTAGTAAACACTTCACTTGTTTCACCACTTTCCGTTTCCATGTGGAAATTCATTTGTACACAGCTGACAGGACAGGGCCTTGCCACTGGCTCTGCTGGTCTAGTGGTAGGACTCGCTCTAGCGCTGCCTTGTAGCAGCACTCTCTGCTGCCCAACCTCCATCTCTGGCCAGGAATGGAGATCCTGCCTCAAGTTGCTGCAGGCTGAGACCACCCAAGATCAATACGACACTTCAAATTATTTGAAGTAATGAAAACATGAATAGAACTTTTATAAAACACTATGAGAAAGACTCAGGATTCTTCAAGGAACTTTGAAACAATTTTAGAAAACAGATGCAGGCTACATTTCACTCATTCTCTTTGAAACAGAACTTTGTGACAGTCAGGGCTAGTGGTGGAAGCTAGACTGAGGAAAGATAAATGTAATATGGAATTCTGGCAAAGACAAGCGAGAATTAACTATCTGCCAGGCACTCTTTTCATGTCTAGACTCAAATGTTTAACGGGTTTAGAAGTCATTAAAACAGCCAGACGTGCTGTAGCTTGAGCAAGATACACAGTAAGGTCATTCAGATGTTGAAGGGCCTTTCCAGAGGGTTTACTCTGCCTCTTCTACAAAGATATGACACTTTCTGGAGATTAAGTGCTGCTTCTAGAAGATGATGACTCTGTTCTAACATGACCAAGAGAAGAGAGGCCCCATTGGGCCAGCTTCAAAAGCCCAGAAAGAAGAAATGAAATGATTAAGCTGGCATCATTCATTCAAATGAACTCAAGAGAGGGCACCAGAGCTGTAAAACTAGGGAAGAGGAGTAAACAAAGGCATCAGGGAGAAAATGGTTAAAATAACAACAACAACAATAAAAGTTAAAGTAGAGAAGAAAAGGAACTAGGTATCCAGTAAACAGAAGAGAGAGCTCCCTGCTGAGAAAAAGGATGTGAGATTTATTTTGAGTTCTTCAGAAAAGGAAAGGAACAAGAGACCATTTCAGGAAGAAAGAGTGAAGAAGAAAACAAATCCACTGAGAAATCAATAAGAAATAGAAAATCAATACTACTAGTTGGCAGTAGAACAGATCTTTTCAACTTAAAAACATATTGTCAAGTATATTACAGTTACCAGCACAGCTCCTTGCATATAAGAGGTGTACACTATTTGTGCAGTGAAAGAATGTTATGAAATCCCCATAACAACCCTGTAACCAGGGAGTACTGAACTCAAAGATTAATATACTGAAATATGACAAAATATATACATGTAATATGAAAAGAATAACATCTAGAATATGGGAGAGACAAACTAGTTACAATTTAGAACTGGGACAAACTTTTAGACTTGCGAAGCACCTGAAATTAAATGAAAAGTTTGTTTACATTTTTCTTGTGAGAGGCATTAGAGCTTTTAAAAAGATTCCGAAAAAAGAAAAAGAAAAAGAATTTCGATATGAGTTTAGTAAGAATTTTGGGGGGCGGGGTTCAGGATGGGAGCAACACTGTATATCTGTGGCTGATTCATGTTGATGTATGGCAAAAACCATCACAATATTGTAAAGTAATTATTCTATTAAAATTAATTAAAAAAGAATTTCAGTGTGAGTTTACGAGCAACTGATGTACTTGTTATTAGTTTAATTATTAATTTGCACTCAGAAAGGATAGGTGGGAATTTATACACATGTATATATTCTCACAATTAGTTTAAGAAGTTCGAATAAAAGAGTGCAAAACCACTAAAAAAATTTCATACCTAGGTTATAGTTTTATGTGTATATACATCTGAATTAACTTTTGGACACATCTAATTACAAAGTAAACAAAATCTCAACAAAGATTCAGACCAACACTACTGCTTTGTTATTCTCTTTATATCCTACTCCCCACATGCCATCCCAAACAATTTTTAGATACATTCCCTCATTCATGTTCCTAATACTGCCTAGCAGTTATGAAAACACCAAGGACACTTCGGGCTCTAAATCTGGTCTTTCAATAAATGTTAAAGACACTTTCACATTGAATACATTCACTAGTAGTAATTCTTTAAACTGGAGAGTAAGCAAAATACACTATTTCAGAAAAGTTACACATTCTAATGGAAAGAACTAGACAGACATACACCACAGCAATTCTATATAAAGCTCATGAAAGCTTCCAACTTTAAACTCCCTGCGGGAAATCTACAAGAAACAAAACTGAAACAGACAACACCGGTGCCCTGCCCAACCACTTAATGAAGCTTCAACTACTTGGCGTTGAATTTTAAGACATTATTACGTTTCTCTAATTATGAAAACAAACTTGAGGACACATATTTGTTACTGTTACTTAACTGGCTCTCCTTGCCTTTAAACTAGGCAGAGAACTGAAAACCACTAAAAGAATTACTCTGGTGTGTTCTTTAAAAAGTTATTTTGCATTATTACCAAAAAACCCCAGACATGAAATCAAATGAACCCTAAGACGAAGCAGAAACACTGGGCGGGGGAATCTGTTTAAGAGCAACTAAACTAAAGCGCAGTCTTGGAACCGCTGAACATTCAGGGATCAGGTATACTACTTTTCCTTCTTTCAGAGTTAGGGCTTGGACGGTGGGGGGTGGGGGGTGGTCAAGGTTAAACAGCTGTAAGAAAGGCTGGACAATAAAATCAGAGGTCAATTAAAAATAGCCTGGAACGGTGAAAACCTATAGAGAAGCATCAAGGTCAAAATAGTATTAGGGGTTGGGCAGATAGCTTTCTCTGGGATAGGTACTGGGAGATCTCAAACGACACGAATGGGGGCTGGAAGGAGAGGGCGTAGCGAGGAAGTCAGGGGAAGAAAGAAAAAAACCCGGCAGGCCGCGTAGGAGACGGAGCAGGGAGGCCGAGCCGGGGCAGGGACGGGTGGGGGAGGTCTGGCGGAGGAGGAGGCGGAGGAAGAGGAGGGGGCCCGGCCCCGCCCCGGGGAGGCCCGAGAACCCTCCCGCCCCCCTTACCAGAGGGAGCAGGAAGCCCCAGAGCAAGGCGGCCGCGGCGGGGGGCAGCGGCGGCTGCCGACCCATCGACCTGACGGGGAGGCGCCGGCGGCGCGTGCGGGCTCAGCGGGGCAGGCTCCGGGGCCCGTCGCGGCGCTGCCTCGGTGGCCGGGCGGGACAGGGTCGGACCGCGGCGCTTGACTGGGGCCGCCGCGGCTGCTGGAGCCGCCGCTGCGGCGCCGACTTCCTCTTCCGGCCCCGCCCGGAGGACGCGGAAACCCCCACGGGCCATGTGGAGTGCGGGGCGGCGCGCGCCTCCCGCCAGGCTCCCGGAGCTTCCCGACGCTGGCGGGCACAGGCGGCGGGTCTGGGCGTGTCTCTATCCAGCTGCCTGACCTGAACTGTCCCCAAGTCCGGGCAGGCGAAGGGACTTTTTCCAAGGCCTTCTTCTTTGAAGCCGCGGAGCGTCTGTTCTCTTCCCCAGTAACTACCGAGGTGTTCGAGCCAGAATCCTACAAGCTCTGAGTCTTCTCCTCTGCTCTCCAGCAGTCTTAGGCACGCTCATGCTATGTCCCAAATCGGGTCACCTTCTCCCGAATCGCTGTGATCTAGGCCACTGATGTTTCTCTCCTCCAAACTGGTTTCAGTTTCCACTCCCCACAGACCATTATCCACCCAGCTGTCCAGGAGAGATCTTTTTGAAAATGTAAATCAGATCATGTCACTCCTAACCACACTTGGAACAAAATCAAAACTCTACTGTGGACGACGTTTATATAACATCGTCCTTGCCTTCTGTGACCCCATCTTCACGATTTTTCCCATGCTTGCTTTAAGCCGCGTGGGCCCCCTTTGTTTCTTCTGGTCTTTGTACTGGTAGTTCTCCCTGCTGGAATGCTCGTCTCTCTAAATACACAGCATTCTGGCATTCACTTAGCAGCTTAAATGTCCTTTCCTTAGTGGGAACTTATTGACATTAATCTAAAGTAGCCACCCAGTCACTGTCATATCACATGATTTATTTAAATTCTCTGCATAGCACTTTTCACTCTTGCATTCTCTTATTTACCTCATTTATTTATGATATTGATTCCCATTTGATAGAAAGGAGTATCTTTGATTTGTTCACTCCTCTATCCATTACAACATTTGGCATAAAGTTGGTCCTCAGATATTTGTTGGATGAATATTCAATACCAAACACTGAATACAATGCTGTCCCTGCCATCCCACAGCTCAGGGTTTAGGAAAGAACAGAGATGTGTGAGCAAATAGTTCAAGGTGACTAATGACTCTTTTGTTTGCACAAGATGCTATGGGAGTATCAAAGGAACACTTAAAGGAGTGCCAGGAAAAATTTCAACTTAAGCTGAGTCTAGAAGGCTGAGTTAATTTTAGCCAGGCAATGGGTAGGGGAAGGGGGAGACTTCCAGGAAGAGTGAACCATTAGTGTCAAAGCGAAAGGTGACATTGGAGGAACTGCAAAACTCAGGCTTGGCTGAAGTTATGAGTGATGATAGATGAAGTGAGAGAAGAAGGCAGAGGCCAAATCACAAATAGATGGGAGAATCCTGCTTGGAATTTTAGGCTTCAGCTAGTTGGTGGTGGAAAGTGCAGTGATGGACAATTTCTGTTTAAAAGCTCACTGTGATGGCAGACAGAGTGGCAGATAGGATTGAAACAGAGCAATACAGACGCCAGGAGAACTGTTAGACAACAGAGTAGCCTGGCAGGCTACAGTGCATGGGCTCACAGGAGTCGGACCCGACATAGCAACTAAACCAGCACCACCACCACCACCAGTAACCTAACCCAGGCAGGAGTAGTGAGGGCCTGAACTGAGACAGAAGTGGCAGAAGAAATGGAAAGGAGAAGGAGGTGGTGGATCCTAAGACTCGTGGCAGGATTTGGTATAACTGAGGGGACATGGGAGATGAGGAGAGGGATGGTTCTCAGGACCCTGCCCTGGGTCTTTTATTGAGATGATCATCACAAGAGATGGAAGAGACTGGGGATGGGAGAGGAGGAAGAAATAATTTTGAACTTGAGTTTGAAATGTTTGTAGGACATTCTATTGCAATTGTCTGTAGGTTAATGGCTAAGTCTGAGACTTAGTGGTACAGTGAGGCCAGAACTCAGGTCTCCTGTCTGTCAATCTGAGTCTCTTCACATTTTCTAGCTGCCTAGGGCAAGTCAGAGTTCCCTTTTGCAAAATGACTGTGATTAGATGACTTCATCTCTAAATATTCCCTTCTGCCCATAATGGCCCTTTGCCTAGTGAATCTCCAGGGTGGCTCCTCCGGCTGTCTGAAAGTCTCTGGTTTTCCTGTCTGGAGTTACGCCATTTTTCTCTTCTCTCAGTTGGGGAAAATTTTGTACCTGCAGTCAAAGAACCTGTGGTATAGGCTAGTTCTTGTGCAGTCTCTCTTTACCTGCTTTAGTTTTTTTCAGCTGAAAAATATGAACAGTAAAACCTGTTCTGACTGTCTCATATGAGTATTGTAAAAATTACAGGATTTGTAATTTGGATGTAATTACTCCATTTTTTTTTTAAATAAAAAAGTAGGGAGAGGAGGAGAAAAAAATAAAAGGCTGTGCTATTGCAGTGTTAGCACTGTTTGTCGTAATTCTGCCAGAATTTTTTCTCATTGGTCAAAGTCCCTGTGCATGATGAAGGAAAATTGAAGGGTTAATGGAAATTTTAAAAGAGTTTAATAACTTTACTATTGGAATGACTGTTAAAGGATTTAGAGTATACCTCTGTTACACAGTTAATTTCCTTGGAAGTGTCAGGTAGGGTTAAAGTTATGTTGGATAATTTTTAGTCAATATTTTTCTTATCTAAATAAACTATGTATCAAAACTCATTATGGAAAACAAATATCATTAATTAAAGATTGTTTTAATTTCTAAATATATTGAATTAATGAAATTATTTTCCCAATGATAAAAGATAGAATGCTATTGGTCGTCAGAATCTTTCTGTGTTCTAGGAAACGGGCAGGAACTATAGGCCCCATTTTACAAATGTGCTAGGTGAAGCAAAGGAGGAGGAGCTAACACTGTCTCCTACCCTAGTTCACTAGAGATCATTCATACAACCTGTAATTTCCTGGTACTTCCACAGTATTTTTTACTCAGAGGACATTGATGAAGTTTTGGTCATGAGCCCCAAAGACTTCCCTGGGCAATCTAGATCATTGCTAAAGTATAGAGCAATGATTCTCAGGGCTTCCCTGTGGCTCAGATGGTAAAGAACCTCCCTGCAATGCAGAAGACACGGGTTGGATCTCTGGATCAGGAAGATCCCCTGGAGAAGGAAATGGCAATTCACTCCAGTATTCTTGCCTGGAGATTTTCATGGACAGAGAAGCCTGGTGGGCTACAGTCAATGGGGCCGCAAACAGTCTGACACAACTGAGCGACTAACACACACACACAGTGATTCTCAATCTTGATTATTTTTATCAGAATCACACAGGAGAGCTTTAAAGGATACTGATGTCTGAGTCCCACGACTCCCCTTACCCCATGCAGATCTTCTATTTAATTGGTCTGGATGTAGTCTGGGTATCATAATTTTAAAAACTCCTCAGGTGGTTCTAATATGAATATAAGGTTGAGAAGCTTTGGCTTATTCGGTGATTTTAAAACATGGCCTCTTGAACACTTGAGGCAGTATCAACTTGAACACAGTATCAGCACCACCTGGGAACTGTGAGAAATGCGAATTCATCCAGACCTGCAGAATCAGAAGTTCTGAGAGAAGGGCCTAGCAATCTGTGTTTTAATAAGCACCCTAAGCAATTCTGATGCACGTTGAAGTTTGAGAATTATTGGTTATGGAGCAACACCCCTTAAAGCTGCCTGCATATTAGAATCAGATGTAAAGTTAAAAAGCAAACCCTGTGCTCCAATACTAATCAAACTGAAAGAAAAAATAGACACATCCACGATTATTATTAAAGATTTCAACTCTTCTCTCTCAATAATTGAAAGAACAAGTGGGCAGAAAATCAGTAAATACAGAAGACTTGGTCAACATTATCAACCAACTTGACCTAATTAACACTCCGCCCAACATATGCATAAAACATATGATTTTCAAGTCTACATGGGACCATTTGGTCATAAAACAAATCTCAATAAAGTTCCAAATAATCCAAGTATGTTCTTTGCCTACACAGAATTAGATTCAGTTCAGTTCAGTTCAGTCGCTCAGTGGTGTCCGACTCTTTGCGACCCCATGAATCGCGCACGCCAGGCCTCCCTGTCCATCACCAACTCCCGGAGTTTACCCAAAACTCATGTCCATCTCGTCAGTGATGCCATCCAGCCATCTCATCCTCTGTCATCCTCTTCTCCTCCTGCCCCCAGTCCCCCCCAGCATCAGAGTCTTTTCCAATGAGTCAACTCTTCGCATGAGGTGGCCAAAGTATTAAAGTTTCAGCTTCAACATCAGTCCTTCCAATGAACACCCAGGACTTATCTCCTTTAGGATGGACTGGTTGGATCTTCTTGCAGTCCAAGGGACTCTCAAGAGTCTTCTCCAACACCACAGTTCAAAAGCATCAGTTCTTTGGCACTCAGCTTTCTTCACAGTCCAACTCTCACATTCATACATGACCACTGGAAAAACCATAGCCTTGACTAGATGAACCTTTGTTGGCAAAGTAATGTCTCTGCTTTTTAATATGCTATCTAGGTTGGTCATAACTTTCCTTCCAAGCAGTAAGCGTCTTTTTCATGGCTGCAGTCACCATCTGCAGTGATTTTGGAGCCCCCCAAAATAAAGTCTGACACTGTTTCCGCTGTCTCCCCATCTATTTCCCATGAAGTGATGGAACCAGATGCCATGATCTTAGTTTTCTGAATGTTGAGCTTTAAGCCAACTTTTTCACTCTCCTCTTTCACTTTCATCAAGAGATTTTTTAGTTCCTCTTCACTTTCTGCCATAAGGGTGGTGTCTTCTGCATATCTGAGGTTATTGATATTTCTCCCGGCAATCTTGATTCCAGCTTGTGCTTCTTCCAGCCCAGCATTTCTCATGATGTACTCTGCATATAAGTTAAATAAGTAGGGTGACAATATACAGCCTTGACGTACTCCTTTTCCTATTTGGAACCAGTCTGTTGTTCCATGTCCAGTTCTAACTGTTGCTTCCTGACCTGCATACAGGTTTCTCAAGAGACAGGTCAGGTGGTCTGTATTCCCATCTCTTTAAGAATTTTCCAGTTTATTGTGATACACAATCAGAGGCTTTGGCATAGTCAATAAAGCAGAAATAGATGTTTTTCTGGAACTCTCTTGCTTTTTTGATGATCCAGCTAATAATAGAAAGATACCTTGAAGATCTTCAAATAATTAGAAGATTACCACACTTTTCTAAATTACCCATGAACCAAAGAAGAAATCACAAGGAATTAAGAAAATATTTTGAACTAAAGGAAAATGTAAACATGACATGCCAAAAGTTGTGGGGCGCTCAAATTTGTAGCACTTATAATAGAATGGTATAAACATTTAAAATCAATGACCTAAACTTCTATTTTAATAAACCAGAAAAGAACAGCAAATTAAATCCAAGGTGAGCAGAAGAAAGGAAATTAAAATGTCTGAACAGAAATCAACAAAGTAGTAAACAAAGAAACAGACAAACAAAAAATGGGAGAATTAGTGAAGCCAAAAGACTGACTTTTTGAGAAAACTGATGAGTTGAAAAACTAAAACATGGAAGATCCAAATTATCAGGAATGATAAAAGGAATATTACTAATGATCCTAAAGACATTAAAAGGATAACATGTAAATATTATGAACAACTTCATACCAATAAGTTTGACCACCTAAGTGAAATGGGGAAACTCTTTGAAAAACAAACTACTCAAAAAAAAACAGGTTTTTTAAAAATTTGAATTTGTCAACAAAAGCCCTCCCACAAAAAAAACTTCAGGCTCATGTGACTTCAAGAGTGAACTTTACCAAACATTTGAGGAAGAAATAATATCAATTCTATGCAAACACTAAAAAAAACTTGAAGAGGGGGTAATACTTCCCAATTCATATTTTGAATTCAGCATACCCTAATACCCAAATGAGACAGATGTTAAGAGAAAACTATAGACTGCGGGGAGCCATTATGGGAGATCCCACCATGACGAGGTCATGAAGAAAATACCTGACAGGCAAGGCCGTCCAGGATCCCATCCATGATGAGGTCATGAGGAAAAAACCTGACACGCAGGGCCATTCAGGATATAAGGGACCCTCCAGGTTGGCCTCGGCCTCTGCCCCACCTTGTATCCTCCCCCCTTTTCTGTTGTTATTCTTGTTTGCCCTGCGGCAGATTCTTGTGTTGCCTGCCAAGCATTCTCCTGCTCCTCTTTCACTGAATAAAGACCAACTTAAAACCCTAATTAATAAATCTCCTGGGCGCTGGTACCCTATGAAGGGTCCAGGGATGAAAGAAATGCTTCAATTCAAACCGTTTTGCTGGCATTCTGGCTTGTTTGATAAATGTGTGCTCTCATTGCAAAAAATGCTCATGATTGTTCTAAACATCCTAAGCACAGTACGCTAACAAAAGAAACTATTAAGCATAGGCCCCTTCGCGGGGTGAGAAAAGCTCCACAAATATAATAGCCACAAATGTGCCTAATAGAAAATACTTTAGATAGAGATTAGCTGGCGGCTTCTTGCAGGTAGTTAACTAAGACTAAGAGCCTGTTTGGTGCCATATCTGCTGTTTTTGCAGTCCTTCACATTTCTGTTCTGTAAAAATGTAATCCTATCTAGTTCCCATGGAGATGATGCCTATTAGAGAGAAAATAGATTAATCACAAGAAAAACAGGGTCCGCTATGAAGTCACTTAAGTCACACCAGGTGCAAGCCATAAAATGTTAGCAGGCCTGAAGGCCAAATGATAAGAAAGACTCTTGTGAACGAAAAGTATGTGGGTGACATCCTGTTTCTGTTGAAGGTCAAGTTGCTGTAATGTTTTGAGATGACTTGTGTGTAAGCAATATGCTCTTCCCCCCAAAAGATGTTGTTAAGGGTATAAAGGGGCCGTGCAAAAATAAACTCCAGACTCAGCCCCGAGCTTTGTCTCACTGTGTCTCTCTCTCTCTCTCTCGCCGACGCCGTTTATCCTGAGGGTTCCCCTGGATCCTGCTGGGGCTGGACCCCGGCAATAGACCAATATGCTTTATGAACATAGGTGCGAAAAACCTTAACACAATTTTAGCAAATTGAGTCCAGAAATAAATAAGACTGATACTTTAATTCTAATTAAGACTCATGCAAAAAAAATGCAAACAATGCAAGATTAATTCAATGTATCTAATAATTCTTTGTAAATTAATCAATGTACCTCACCATATCAACACTATAATATCAATAATAAAAAACTCAACAGTATTTCTCTATGCTAGAAATAAATATTTAGAAATTGAAATAGAAAGTACCATTGATATAGCATCAAAAAAATATCAAATACTTAGGGATAAATTGGCAAAGATGTGCAAGACTGAAACATCAGAAACTACAAAACGTCACTGTGAAATGTTAAATAGGGAGCTATGCTATGCTGGTAGATTGGAAATATAAAAATACTGTTAAGATGTCAGTTCTTTCTAAAGTTATCTTTAGAAATAATGCAGTTCTAGTCAAAATCACAGCTAGGTGGTTGTGGTTGTTGTTGTTGAAATAAGATATCAATTACAAATTTATATGGAAATAAAGAAGAGCCAGAGTACCCAAATTAATTTTGAGGAAAAAAAGGAACCAAGTTGAGGACTTAAATACCTAATTTCAAGACTCTTTCTGTAAAGCTAGACAGTAACTGAGTGTGGTAGTGGTAATATATATATATATATTATATATGCACATATATAATATTATATGTATAATATATAGAGAGAGACATACATATTAATGAAGGGGGCTTCCAAGGTGGCACTAGTGGTAAAGAATCCACCTTCTAATGCAGGAGATGCAAGAGACTCAGGTTTGATCTCTGGGTTGGGAAGATCCCCTGGAGGAGGAAATGGCAACTCACTCCAGTATTCTTGCCTGGAAAACCCCATGGACAGAGGAGCCTGGTGGGCTACAGTTCACTGGGCTGCAAGGAGCTGGCCACAGCTGAACACAAGCACATACATCAATGAAAGGGAACAGAGAGTCCGTAATTAGATCTACACATATATGGCCAATTGATTTTTTACAAAGGTGCTAAGGCACTTCCGTGGGGGTAAGGATAATCTTTTCAACAAATAACTGCTGTTAGAAAAACTTAGTATCCATGCCTCCTAAAACAAAACTCCCCCCAAAATGAAACTCAGTTTTTCACTCATGACATACTCTAAATTTAGCTTGAAATACATCATAGACCTAAACACAGAAAACTAAAACCAAAAAATTTCCAAGAGAAAATCTTTTTCTCCTTTTTCTCTGGTACATTTTGTTAGGCAAAGATTTTTTAAATAAAATACAAAACCTAGAAACTATAAAAGATAAAAAATTGATAAATTAGACTTTATCAGAATGAAAATTTTCTTCTCTTTGAAAGATAATGTTAAGAGAAGTTAAGGTTAGCCACAGACTAGGGGAAAATATTTGTAAAACATATCCAGCAAAGGACATATCCAAGATGTATAAGGAGCTCTCATATCTCAATAATTAGAACTCAGAAAGCCCAACTGAAAAATGAAGAAAATATTTGAACAGTTTACCAAAAGAGAGAAAAATATGTTTGTATAAAACATATTTCATATTTCATAAAACATATTTCATAAAAATATGAAAAGATGCTCCACATCATTAGTTTTTAGAGAAATACAAATTTTAGAAAGTAAATACCTACTAGAATGGCAAAAATTTAAAAATTGATCGTACGAGGTATTGGCAACGATAGGGAGAAAACAGAACTCTCAGACACTGCTGATGGGAATGTAATATGGTACAGTGACTTTGGAAAACTGACAGTTTCTTACAAAGTTAAACATATACCTACTGTATGATCCAGCCATTTCATTCCTAGATGTTTACCCAAGAAAGCATATATCCATGTAAAACATTGTATTAATACATGATTGCCTAAAGCTTTTCTGCTTGTAATAGTCCAAAACAGTAAACAATCCAAATATTCACCAATAAGTGAATTAGTAAACAAGATGTGATATGTATATATGAGGAATACTCTGCTGTGTGCTTAGTCACTAAGTCATGTCCAACTCTGCGATGCCATGAATTGCAGCCCGCCAGGCTCCTCAGTCTACGGGGATTCTCCAGGCAAGAAAACTGGAGTGGATTGCCATGCCCTCCTCCAGGGGAATCTTCCCAACCTAGGGATCAAACGCATTGCAGGTGGATTCTTTACCAGCTGACCTACCAGGGAAGCCCATGAGGAATGCTACTTAGCAACAAAGAATAATGAATTATTTATGCACAGTATAAATGAATCTCAAAATCATTAATCTGAGTAAAATATCCAGACCAAAAAAAAAAAAGTATATAATGTATGATCCCATTTATATAAAATTCTGAAAAATATAATCTTAGGAATAGTCTCCAAAAGCAGATTCATTGTTCCCTGGAGAGGGTGTGGATGGAACTGTGGGATACAAGAGTGCATAAAGAAATTTGGGGAGATGATAGAAATATTTATTATCTTGATTGTTGTGATAGGTTCACAAATGTATATTTACATCAAAACTTGTCATACTTTCAATATGTACGGTTTATTTTGGCCATGTATACTTCAAAAAAAATCTGTAAAAAAACAACAACACAAAAAACAGGCACAACTAATAAGTGATACCAAAAAAGATCCTCTGCCCAAAACTTATCACCAAGAAATTCTGATTTATTTGTTCTGGTGTAAGGCCAGACATCAGTATATTTTAAAAGTTCCCTAGGTTATTCTACTGTGCAGCCAGAGCTGGGAATTTACTGGTATAGAGAAATCAACTGCTTATTACTAGTACACTCAGAATTTCTAGGCATTTCCAGTCAAGGATGCTATGGGCCAGATTTCATTCTTTCTTCTCTAAGAGTGGAAAAAAGGATCCCACGAGTTTTCATTTAATGTTTCTGTTGTTGGGGTTTGGTACTTGTGTTGGTACCTACCTCTGAACACAACTTAGGAGACAATTTTTTTAAACAGCTCTCTTGAGGTATAATAAACATATAAGCATTGTATATGTTTAAAGTGTACAACTTAGTGCTTTAACATGTATACACTGGAAATGGTCTCTACAATCAAGTTAATTAATATATCCATCACCTCTGCGTAGTTACCATTTGTGTGTGTATGTGATGGAAACTTCATTTAAGATCTAACCTCTTAGCATATTTCAAGTACACAATAGTGTTGTTAACTGTTGTTACCATATTGTGTGTTAAATCTCAAGAACTTACTCATCTTGCATAATTGAAACTTTGACCCCATTTCCCTCCTTCCCCAGTCCCTGGCAAACACCATTCTATTTTCACTTCTATGAGTTTGACTATTTGAATTCATATATAAGTGAAATCATGCAGCATTTGTCTTCCTGAGTCTGACTTATTTCACTTAGTATAATGTCTTCCAAGTTCATCCATGTTTTTGCAAATGGCAGGATTTCCTTCCTTTTAAAGGTTAAATAATATTCCAATACATATATGTGTGTGTGTGTGACATTTTAAAATCCATTCATTCACTGAAGGACATCTGAGTTACTGCCATGTCTCAGCTATTGTGAATATTGCTGCAATGAATGTGGGAATGCAGATATCTCTTTGATATCCTGATTTCAATTCTTTTGGATATATACCCGAAAGTGGGATTGTTGGCTCACATAGTAGTTCTATTTTTAATTTTTTCCAAGTACTTCCATACTATTTTTCATAGTGGCTTCATCATTTTACATTCTCACTAACAGTGTGCAACTCTTCCAATTTCTCCACACTGGTTAGCTTTTGGGGTTTTTTGATAATGGCCATCCTAACAGATATAAAATATGATACATCATTGTGGTTTTTATTTGTATCTCCCTGATGGTCAGTGACATTGAGCATCTTATCATACACTGGTTGGGCACTTGTATGTCCTCTTTAGAGAAATGTCTGTTCAAGTTCTTTGCCCATTTTAACTACATAGAGTTTTAAAAGTCCTTTATACATTTGGGAGATTAGTGCTTTATCAGATACATAGTTTGCAAATATTTTCTCCCATCCCATAAGTTTCTTTTCACCCTGTTGTTTGTTTCCTTTGCTGTGCAGACATTTTTTAGTTTGATGTAGTCCCACTTTGTTTTTGTTGCTTGTGCCTTTGATGTCATATCTATAACATAATTACCAGGGCCCACTCTTGTGAAACTTTCCTCCATTATGTTCTCTTTGAAGAGTTTTAGTTTCAGCTCTTATGCTTGTCTTTAACCCATTTTGAATTTATTTTTGTGCTTATCAATCTTTTGATAAGAGTAATCAAGTTACCACTTCAGCTCAATAATTATTTCATCCATAGATTTAAAAACTGCTCAGTTTCCTGGTATTGTTTTTCTGTAGTGACTACATGGCTTTGGTTAAACAGTTTCCTCTTCTAATACCTGTTTATGAGGTATTTATCCTTGAGCAGAACTTGTGATTTGAATGCTTCCTGGGTCACAGGAGGTGACTAGGAGCAGAGACGCAAGCTGTCAGCTAGCTATGGTTTCATCACTAGATCTTCTGTTTACCTGTTCAACATGTACTTATTACTGTTCTTGACAGAGCTGCCTCCCAGTTGGAATTTTGCCAGTAAGTGAAACATAGTAGACACTTCCTACTGCGAAGTAAATTTACATATTAATTTGAATCTTGGGGCATGAGAAGTATTTAACAGATGGAAATATTCTAAGAAAGAATTCATGAAACTCACAATTTTGGGGGAGCATGTGAACAAGGTGAGGAACTAAAATTCAGGCTCTGGTCACCTTCTCTTAGGAAACATGTCAGCAAGGGAACTTTGTTTTTTTCTTTCTGCCACACCATGTAGCATGTGGGATCTTAGTTCTCTGACCAGGGATGGAACCCGCACCGCTGCAGTGGGAGTGCATAGTCTTAACCACTGCACTGCTCAGAAAGTCCCAGCAAGGGAACTTCTTGAATGTAAAATCATGCAAAGTTTAATAATAATCTCTTATAAAAACTATTTTTAATTATCTTTTTAAAGCTCATATTTACTTCTGTGTTAGGTACTTTGTATATATTATCTCATTTAATTCATATGAAGCAACTTTATGAGGTAAATTATTGTTTCCATTTTGCAGATGAGGAAATTTAGATATCAAATTATGTATATGAGATCTTCCAGCAAGATATGGAGCAAAAATTTAAACCCAATCAGATGAGATTCTGGAAAGAGGGCAGAATAGGAAGCACCAGGAATCTGCCAGTTGAATTCCCATGTGTGTTATCACAGGTTCTCAATAAATGTTTCCTAAATTAATAAAATTTGAGAATAATTAAGAGCCTGTATCGTGGTTTTGAATATTGTTTGGTTCAACTAAATTACTTCCTAAGCATCATCTAAATCGTAAAGAAATCTAGTCTTTTAAGAAATAGCTGGATCTAATTTTTCAAACAAAATCAGTTCTTTGGATTCTGAATTGCCTGGGAAAATCTGAACGTCTCCTCACTGCTGGGACCAAGGAGGAAGAACTTAAATTACAGATTCAATATTAAGACAAATCATTTTGGTCATTAAGACTTATTAAATCTCAGAAATATCTTTTCAATTGTACAACTTTCTGAACAGTTTAAATTCACAAATGAGTCCCTGATAATAGCTTGTATATAATATATTATTATATATAATTTATTCATATAAAAGAATTGTTTTGTAAACTAGGGTTTTATTGTTCTTGGTGTTGAGGTGTAACAAGGGGTGCTATTGTCTGTATAAATCAGGAGTAGTGATTGATTTTAGATGTTTCTGTGAAAGGTAAAGCCCAGCTCATTTCTAAGCTTCCCAGGCAGAGCAGATTGACTCACATGTTGCTAAAATCCCCCTCTGGCTCCACATGAATTAATTGATGTGGTATTCTTACTTGGAAACTACAGTGTTATCTGTTGACATGTTGAGACTACTCTGGGCTTTTAAAACCAAAGATTTTTATTTACGGGAGCCTCCAGATTAACAGCCTATCACCCTCAGATGCTCTTTGATGCACAAGGATACTATCAAGCCTCTAAGTATCATACATTATACAACAGAGTACTTTCCACATGACCTTTCCAGTTCCATTTTGCTGGGATTCTATGAACTATTAACTGCTTAGAAGAAACCAGACTCAGGACTTTTGGGCTAATAGTGCAATTCAACAACAAAACTATATTGAACCTCTATTATGTGCAAGATGAATAAGGGATACTTTTGGTCATAAACCAGTGTCCTCCCCACTGCCAGATAAAAGATGATACAAATTCACAAAAAGAAATTAACACCTTAAATCAATGTTTTATCATTTGTCTGAGTTAGCAGGAAACTGGCAGGAAACACATGACATTCATCCCAATGTGTAGGCTGACCTCCATAAGTTATATGCTTAAAATGCAAGGTATATAATTATATTTTCTCATTAACAAGCCTTGACAGTATTGAGCTTTTCCCCCACCTTTTCCTGTTTTTCATTAACCTATACCTGGCATTCCGTGTCAGATGTGCGTGCCAGAGATTGTGATGATAAGGCCGTGTGATATCCACAGCCTAGTATAGGCATTACTGTGCAACCCCATCAGCAATTGCAGCCGGTCATTTCCAGCCACTTGGATCAGCTGAGATGAGAACACCAGTTTAAATGAAAGTGTATTTAGGGTGGTGACCCATTGTCATGAGACACAGACTTAAGGTCAGGAGTTTAAAATTCAATAGTGAAAAGATGGAGCACAGGAAATAAGGAAAGAGTGAGAGAAGCATTTTACAACTTATGAAGACAATGAGCTCTCTACACCTATAAATTAACTTTTTCTTCAAGTATAATATACAAACAGGAAAGTGTACATATTGCAAGCATGCATCTCGGTCCTACACATCTGTGTATCTAGCACCTAATCAAGAAACCGAGCATTACTATCTCCTCAGAAATCCCTGTTATATTTGCTTCTCGCTAGTAGTCACTCCTAAGAGTAACTGCTTTCTGACTTCTTTATTTCCACAGTGTTATTGAGATTACAATTGACATAGCATTGTTTACCTTTAAGGTGAAAAATACGATGGCTTGATATTTGTACATACTGTGAAATAATTACCACAGTAAGTTTAATGGGGTTTTTTGCTTTTTGTTGTTTTGGTGGTGAGAACATTTAAGATCGTCTGTCTTAGCAACTTTTAAGTGTACAATACAATATTGTTGACTATCATTACTATGCTGAATATTAGAACCACAGAATTAATTCATTTTGTAACTGGAAAGTTTGAACCTTTTGACCAATATCTTCCCATTTCTGCCACCCTACAGCCTCTGGCAACCAGCAATCTACCGGTTCTATGAGTTCAACTGTCTTAGATTCCACGTGTAAGTTAGGTCATACGGTACTTGCCTTTCTCTGCTTGAATGATTTCACTTAACATAATGTCCTCAAGATTCATCCATGTTATCACAAATGGCAAGATTTCCTTGATTTTTTATGGCTGGATAATATTCCTCTGTAAATATATGCCATATTTCCTTCATTCATCTGTTGAAAGATGCTGAGGTTGTTTCCATGTCTTGGCAATTGTGAGTAGTGCTGTAAATAATGGGCACAGGAGTGCAGATATCTCTTCAAGATCCTGATTTCATTTCCTTCAGATATATACTCATAAGTGGGATTCCTAGGTCATATAGTAGTTCAATTTTTGATTTTTTGATGACCCTCCATATTATTTTCTATAATGGCATTCCCACCAGCAGTCTAAAAGTGTTCTTTTTTTTCTAAATTCTTGTCAACGGTTGTGATTTTTTTTATATTAACCATGCTAACAAGTGTGAGGTGACATTTCACTATGATTTTGATTTTCATTTCCTTGATGATTAGTGACGTTGTACACATTTTCATGTGCTTGTTGGAATTGCATTCTGACTTCTATCTCCACATACTAGTTTTGTCTCTTCTTAAACTTCAGATAATCAACATCATACAATCTGTGCTCTTTTGTGTTTTGCTTTTCTCTCAACTTTATACTTGTGAAATTCATCCACGTTATTGCATATGGTTGTAGTTCAGTCATCATTACTGCCATATAGTATTCCATGTTGTAAATGTACTACAATTTTTTATCCATTCTTTGCTCATGAGTATTTGGGTAGTTTTCTACATTTGGTTAATACAAAAAGGAAAAGAACATGTATTAAACAATGAAAAAACTTAAACTTGATTTTACAAGGCCTTGGTGACCTGCCCTGAACTCATTCCTCTAACATTAGGTCTTATCCCTGATCATACTGAACTTTCTTTTCCTTATCTCTTGGCCTTTGAACATTCTGTTCTCTTTTCCAGGAATACCTGTTTTCAACCACCTATGCCTTAACCTGGAAAACACCCACTCCTCTGTTTGTCTCAGTTTAGAAGATTCCTCCTCTAGGAAACAACCACCTCCCTCTACTAATTAGTTTATTCTTCTGTATTTCCAGTTTACTCAAATGTGTCCCCAGGAGACTGCCAGACAGAGGCTGTCTTATCCTCTGTGAATTCTCTCTCTGGTGCTTACTGCAGAGTGGGCACAGGTTTGACTGAATATATTATTTTTTATAATCTAATAGGTAATTTAATCCAGTAATAGACACTAGCCATTTTAAGACCCAGTAGACTTTAATAAAAATAGGATATGATCTGGTTATTTTGTGACTTCTCCTCAGTTGTACTGAATACAGAAATTGAATATGCACATTTTCAAAAGGAAAATATGTTTCTTTTCAAACATCACTCTTGAAACACAAAATTCTATAAGCCCTGCTGTTACAGTGGTATTCTATACTTGCTGGTTAGAGAACTGGAACTATTGTGAGTCTAGATTCAAAACATGTCTGCAGTATTCTCGTGCCTCCCTGTCCTGAGGTAAAAGAGGTATGTTGAAGGGTTGTCAGTTTTCCCACCTGAGTCTCTGTACTTTTTTTTGGGTGAGGGCTGGTTTCTCCAGATCATCTGGCACAGGGCTGGTCTTCAGCTTTGGAGGGAATAACCCGAGTGGAAGGTGGATGTGAATTGGGCTTCCTTCATGATCAGAAGCACTTAGGGTATTTGTTAAAAATATAAATTCATGATGTAAATTGGCACAATCACTATGGAAAACAGTATGAGGTTTCCTTAAAAAACTAAAAATAGAGCTACTATATGATCCACTCATGGCTCATATTCATATTCAGAAAAAAATGAAAACACTATTTTGAAAAGATACATGTACCCCAGTGTTCATGGCAACACTGTTTACGATAGCTAAGATATGGAAGCAACGCAAATGCTCATCAACAGATGACTGGATTAAAACATACACATTATTTATCTATCTATAATGGAATATGCAATGGCAGCCCAGTCCAGTAATCTTGCCTGGAAAATCCCATGGACGGAGGAGCCTAGTAGGCTACAGTCCATGGGGTCGCAAAGAGTCGGACACAACTGAGTGACAAAAAAAAAAGGAATATTATGCTTAATGAAATAAGTCAGAGAAAGACAAATACTATATGATATCATTCACATGTGGAATCTGAAAATAAAAACAAATGAATGCATATGTAAAACAGAAACAGATTCACAGACACAGTAAAAAAACATGTAATTATCAAAGGGGAGAGAGGAGAGGGGAGAGGGGGAAGAGACAAATTAGGAGTATAGGATGAACAGATACAAACAATTACATATAAAATAAACAACAAAGATATGTTGTTATAGCACAGGGAATTAGACCCATTATCTCATAGTAAACTATGCTGCTGCTAAGTCGCTTCAGTCGTGTCCGACTCTGTGCGACCCCATAGACAGCAGCCCACCAGGCTCCGCCGTCCCTGGGATTCTTCAGGCAAGAACACTGGAGTGGGTTGCCATTTCCTTCTCCAGTGCGTGAAAGTGAAAAGTGAAAGTGAAGTCGCTTAGTCGTGTCCGACTCCTAGCGACCCCATGGACTGCAGCCCACCAGGCTCCTCCGTCCATGGGATTTTCCAGGCAAGAGTACTGGAGTGGGGTGCCATTGCCTTCTCCGCTCTAGGGTGTCACAGAGCACCAGGTTGAACTCCCTGTGTTATCAGCAACTTCCTATTAGCTATCTATTTTACATATGGAAATATACATGTTTCAGTGTTACTCTCTCAATTTCTCCTAACCCTAAAGAAAAGTGAAAGTGTTAGTCAGTTAGTTGTGTCTGATTCTTTGCAACCCCACAGACTGTGGCCCACCAAGCTTTTCTGTCCATGGAATTCTCCAGGCAAGAATAGTAGAGTGGGTAACCTTTCCTTTCGCCATGGAATTTTAACCCAGGGATCGAACCCAGGTCTCCTGCATTGCAGACAGATTCTTTACCATCTGAGCCACCAGGGAAGCCCTAATACAACAATGTAAAGCAATTACCTTCCAATTAAAAATAAACTTAAAGAGAAATGTAACACATAAAACTTAGAGAAATGTGACAGAAAAATTGGAGTTCTTTATTATATTTAGAACCATGAGGAAATTAAACAGTTTAACTATAGTGGAGTGTAATCTGCAAAAATACTGAATCACTATGCCATACATCTGAAACTAACATAACTATGCTTCAATTTAAAAAAATTAAATTCCCAGTCCCCATCCAGAACCTCTTAATCAAAATCTCCAGGGGAGGGGATTGCCTAGTTTTAGTCTGGTTTTAAGAGCCGCAGGTGATCAAGAGCAAAGTGTAGGAAATGCTGTTTGAGAAATTCTAAGTGTTTTAAAACAGGGATATAATTTAGTGATGTGTTGGAGCTGGCTTGAATTGTAGGCTGATTGTCCATATCTCTTTCTAGATCCATGTTGGGTAACCAACTCTTCTTGGTAAATTGAAATTGGTCATAGTAGGTGTATTTATACTACAGAAATTGGCAAATGCTACAAATCAGGGCATTTCCCCCTTCAAAGAGCCAGTTGCAAATATTTATGAGCATACCATGGACTACAGAAGTGAACAAAAAAATGAAAATCCTTGCCCTTATGGAACTCATATTCTAATTGGGGAGATAGGCAAAATAAGTAAGTGAATTATGTTACAAGTATATTGTGAAGTGAGGTGAAGTTGCTCAGTCATGTCTGACTCTTTGTGACCCCATGGACTGCAGCCCACCAGGCTCCTCCGTCCATGGGATTTTCCGGGCAAGAGTAGTGGACTGGGTTGCCATTTCCTTCTCCAGGACATCTTCCCCACCCAGGGATGGAACCTGGGTCTCCTGCATTGTAGACAGGCGCTTAAGAGACAAAGTTGCAGAAAGAGATAAGGAGTCCAGGTGGTGGTGGATATTGCAATTCTGAATAAAGTGGTCAAGAAGGTCCTCACCGAGAGCATAATATTTTAGCATTAATTTGAAGGATAAGAGGGAGTAAGCCACACATATAGCTAAGAAAAGAGTGGTCTAGACAGAAAGAAGTGTTAGTGAAAAGGCCCTGAAACAGCAGTGCTGCAAGGAGCCACTAGGGCTGGAGTTAAGTAAGGAAGGAGTGGAGTCCTAGGAGCTGAGATCCTAGAGGAATGGGTGAAGAAGCAGGGGAGGGGAGAAGGCCAGACCTTGAAGGGTCTAGAAGGCCATGTGAAGACTTGAGAGAAATTAATAGAAGCAACTTCAGTTTTTTACAGGGTTAAAATATGGTTTATCAAATGTTAACTTGTTAGATTCCCTGCTGAATTCAAAGGTGACTTCCAAATTGCTTTCACTCAACTGCTTTAACCTCTAGACTTGCCTTGGTAGCAGATAGTTACAGATGGCTATTTAAATTAATTTAAACATAAATTATTAATTTAAATCTATTAAGTTAAATAAAATTAATTTAAATTATTGAAAATAAAATAAAATAATAATTTACTTCCTTAGGTGCCGTGGCCAAATTTCAAGCATGCCATAGGCACAAATGGTTAACAGTTATCATGTAGGACAACATAGAGGTAGAAGATGACCATCATTGCCGAAGTTTCTGTTGGATGGAGCTGCTCTAGGCAGTAACCAAGGTGTGGTTAACTATAGGCTGGGTCCTGGTTCTTAGCCTTTTCATGGATGGTGCATTTTTTAAAACTAGAAATATAGTTGACATACAATGTTATGTTAGTTTCAGGTGTACTACATAATGATTTGACATTTGTATATATTAGGAAGTGATTACCATGTAATCTAGTAACTCTCTGTCCCCATATAAAGTTATTATAATATTATTGGCCACATCCCTTATGTTGTATATTACATCCCTATGACTTATTTGTTATACAACTGGAGGTTTGTACTTCTTAATCTCTCACCTATTTTGCCCAGTACTCACCTGCTTCTGCTGGAAATCACCCATTTGTTCTCTGTATCTACAAATCTGTTTTCATTTTCTTTGTTTGCTATCCTCTAGATCCATCCATGTTGTTGTAAATAACAGAATTTCTTCTTTCTTATGACTGAGTAGTATTTCTCTCTGTGTGTGTATGTATGTACATACATACATACCACAATTTCTTTGTCCATTCATCTATTGATAGACACTTAGGTTGCTTCTGTATTCTGGCTACTGTAAATAATACTGCAGTGAACACTAGAATGCATGTGTCTCTTTTGAATTAGTGTTTCTGGGTAAATACTCAGAAATGAAATTTCTGAATATGGCAGTTCTATTTTAAATTTTTGAGGAAGCTCCCAACTGTTTTCCAATTGTGCCAATTTATAATCCTACCAACAGAAGGTTCTCTTCTGTCTACATTCTCACAAACACTTGTTATTTCTTGTCTTTTTGATGATAGTCATTCTAACAGGTATGAGGTGATATCACATTGTGGTTTTGATTTGTGTTTTCCTGATGATTAGTGGTGTCAAGCATTTTTCCTATGTCTGTTGGCCATCTCTTAAGTCTTCTTTGGAAGACATTTATTAATGCCCTCTGCCCATTTTTAATATTTTAATTATTAATTTTTTGGGCCTTGATGCATGGCTTGTGAAATCTTCGTTCCCTAACCAGGGGTAGAAGCCAGTCCCTTGGCAGTGAAAGTACAGAGTCCTAACCACTGGACCGTCAGGGAATCCCCTCTGCTCAGTTTGTGAGTTGTTTGTTGTTTTGACGTTGAATTGTATGAGTTCTTTGTGTATTTTGGATATTAACGGCTCATCAGATATATTATTTGTAAATATCTTTTCCCATTCAGTAGGCTGCCTATCTGTTTTATTGAAAGTTTCTTTCATTGTGCAATAGCTTTTTTAGTTCTATGTAGTTCCACTTATTTATTTTTACTTTTGTTTCCCTTGACTGAGAAGACATATCCAAAAACATATTGCTATGACTAATGTCAGAGCATACTGCCTATGTTTTCCTCCTTTGTCGTAGATTAATTTACCATATGTGTGTGGGGTTATTTCTCAACTCTTCTGTTTCACTGATCAATGTGTTTGTTTTCGTGTCAGTGTCAGATTATTGTATTGATTATTGTAGCTTTGTACTATGGGCTTTCCTGATGACTCAGCGATAAAGAATCTGCCTGCCAATGCTGGAGATGCAAGTTTGATCTCTGGGTCGAGAAGATCCCCTGGAGGAGGAAATGCAACCCACTCCAGTATTCTTGCCTGAAAAATCCCATGGACAGAGGAGCCTGGTGGTCTACAGTCCAAAGGGTTGCAAAGAGTCAGACACGACTGAGCACACATGAGCACACACAGCTTTGCACTGCAGTTTGAAATCAGGGTGCATGATACTTCCTGCTTTGTTCTTCTTTCTCAAGATTGTTTTGACTGTTCACAGTGTTTTGTGTTACAAATTTTACAATTATTTGTTTTAGTTCTGCAAAAAATGCCACTGGCATTTTGATAGGAATTGCATTGAATCTGTATATTGCCTTAGTTGGTTTAGTTATTTTAAAAATATTAACTCCTCTAACCCATGAGCATAGCATATTTTTCCATTTGTTTGTACTGTCTTCAGTTTCTTTCCTCAATGTCTTATAGTTTCCCAAGTACATGCCTTACATCTTCTTGGTTAACTTTACTCTCAGGTATTTTATCCTTTTTGATGCAATTGTAGATGTGATTGCTTTCTTAATTTCTCTTTTTGATAGTTTGTTATTATTGTACAGAAAAGCAGCAGATCTTTGTATATTAATTTTTCATCCTTCAACTTTGCTGAATTCATTTATTGTTTCTAATAATTTTTGGCAGCATCTTTAGGATTTTCTATATATAGTGTCATGTCATCTGCAAACAATGACAGTTTTACTTCATCCTTTCCAGTTTGGATCCTTTTTTATTGTCTGATTGCTGTGGCTAGGACTTCTGATACTGTATTAAGTAAAGTTGGCAAGATTGGACATCCTTGTCTTGTTCCTGATCTCAGAGAAATTCTTTTAGCTTTTCACCACTGAGAATGATGTTGGCTGTGGGTTTGTCATATATGGCCTTCTTTATGTTGAAATATGTTGCATCTATACCCTCTTTGTTGAGAATTTTTTAATCATAAATGGATGTTGAATTTTGTCAAAAGCTTTTCCTGCGTCTATTGAGATAATCATATGATTTTTATTCTTTGGTTTGTTAATATCGTGCGTCACACCGATTGAATTTCAAATTGTGAACCATTCTTAATTCCCTGGAATAGATCCCACTTGATCGTGGTGTGTGATCCTTTAATGTGCTGTTGAATTTGATTTGCTAATATTTTGTTGAGGATTTCTGCATCCGTGTTCATCAATGGAATTGGCCTATAATTCTTTTTCATGGTGTCTTTACCTAGTTTTGGTATCAGGGTGATGTTGGCCTCATAGAGGCCATGAGTTCAGAAGTGTCCATTCCTCTTCAGTTTTTTGGAATAGTTTGATAAAGATAGGTGTCAACTCCTTTTTAAATATTTTGTAGAATTCATTTGCAAAACTATCTGGTGCTTGACTTTTGTTTGTTGGAAGTTTTTAAATTGCTGAGTCAATTTCATTACTGGTAATCCATCTCTTTACATTTTCTATTTCCTTCTGATTATGTCTTGGGAGATTGTATATTTTAAGGAATTTACCCAGTTCTTTTAGGCTGTCCATTTAATTGGCTTGTAATTGTTCATAGCAATCTCTTACGATCTGTTGTATTTCTGTGGTATAGGTTGTAACTTCTCCCCTTTCATTTCTAATTTCATTGGTTTGGGCCATTCTCTTTTTTCCTTAATGAGTCTGGCTAAAAGCTTATCAATTTTGTTTATCTCTTCAAAGAACTACCTCTTTGTTTCATTGATCTTTTCTATTTTTTCTAGCCTTTATTTTATTTATGTGCTCTGATCTTTATTATGTCTTTGGGTTTTGTTGTTTTTCTTTATCTACTTCCTTTAGATGTGACATTAGAATTTTTATTAAAAACTCTTTTTGTTTCTTTGTATAGGCTTGTATTGCTATAAACTTCCCTTTTGGAACTGCTTTTGCTGCACCTCATAGTTTTGGACTGTTGTGTTTCTAATTTCATTTTTATTCAGGTATTTTCTATTTACTCTTTGATTTCCCCAGTGACTTATGGATGGTGTACTTGCGCTAGCAGATGTTTTGGCAAGGACAACTTGGCACAAGCTTCCTGGAGCCATTTGATTTCTGCTCAGATTGTAAGTTTCTATTTCAGGACCTTATTTCTGAAAGCAGCTTTACATGAAACCTATAATCTTCTCCAGAGACATCCTCCAGTTCATTTATATATTCATAAAAAGTGAGTGGTCACTGGCTATTACCTGGCTTGTATAACCTGTTGTTGTGAAAAGCAAGGATGAGGTAGATGCAAATTACTGGTCAAAAATGGCCCAAATTACAGCCTAGAGACTTTAATTTATTCATTTATTTATTTTGTGGTTGTTTTCAATACTAAGGATTCACATTAAATAGTGATTAAATCTAAGATGTAAACTGCTCAGAGTCAAGAAATACAAAACAATTCCTTAAAAGAAAGGATGCTTTGTAGGGTTAACTCAGGAATTCTTCACCCCCTACTTTTTAGTGTTTCCTGAATTGGGTGTGGAACCATCAAAGTTTGGTGGTCTGACCAGGGTCTTTTCTCTAGCTGATTTGGTGTGATGAAGGTAAAGGAGTCTCTAAACTTCATAAAAATGGCAGTTATCCTGTGAGCTTCCAAGTTAGCTTATTTGGAGCAATGTGATTTATCAGCAGGTGGGAGTTCATTCTTTATATTCTGCTAGAGATATGTCCCGTAGGGATAGGTGAGCATGGATCCTTTGGGCCATTGAAGCTTGGTTGGCCGCTATGGTTCCTTGTGGGTGACTCTCTGAGTTGAGGCTAGGTCTTAAGGTCAGGATCATTCTCAGACTTCTCCAGCTTCCCTCATGTCATGTATTTTCTCTTTTCCCTCAGCCCAACACAGTGCAGAATTCTAGACTGGCCTTTCCTCTCCTTCCAAACGTTCCCTCTGGGAAGAATCTGAAAGGTTTATTCATGTTAAAATATAAGTTACTTTTCCTAGGAGTAATTTTATGGAAACTGAATCAATCCCTTGTTGGTTTAAGGCAAAGAAATAAAGCTTTGATTGTGGAATTTCAGACATCAGCTAAGAATTTGTGGAATTTCAGTTATCATGTACTAGACATCAGCTAGTAGACCTCTATCTACTCCCTCAGAAATAACATCATGGTGACTAATAGAGAAACTATATGCATCCAATTTGATTGGAACAGTCTTGATTTATATCTGTTACTCTTATATATTTATGAATAGTGTTCCCTTTCACTCAAAAATGTCTGGGTGATAAATTAGTTAACTTATTTATAACCCTTTCTCTACCTAAAGCCTGGAGAATAGGTGCAAGGTAGAATCTTTTCAAAATAATTTTCATGAGTTGACTGCCCCTAATAATCTCTAAGCCTTTCCCCTCCATTTTCAAATTTCATTCTCAAGTAGGAAAGTGACAGGAAACAAATGACAGCATGTAAAGTATTAATTTTTTTTTCAGCAAAAGGTTAGATAATGTAATAAGTCTTGATCCTTGAATAAAATCTTAAAGGGGCACATCTTTTCATCATATTGATTTAGTAATCCTGATTTCAAATATTTTCCTTTCTGTTTATCTAGGAAATCATGCTTCCTCTAAGAACTCACTTTATTGAATGATTTCCTTATATTGGCATTTTGATTGGATTGATTCTATTTTCTATTTCTAGAACTGCAGTGAGTTTATTTACAGATTTTTGTATGGAGGGTTGACAGTTAGAATTTATTCTAATCTTGCATTTAGGCCCCATATCCTATCTGAGATAAAAGCCTGGAGTATATGGCATTTGCAAAATTCATTCCCAGCTAGACTAGCCTAGAGGCAAACTGGAACATCAGTCACTAGCATGAGCTATACCTGCATGCATATAAATGGCATTTTAAGAAGACGAAAGTATAAAGCCACAAAGTCATAATGTTAATTTACAGCTGGACTGTAGCTATAAAAAGCATACCATGTAGGCATTTACATTTTTAGCTGTTCTAGGTTCTCTGTTGGTTTTTATGAAAGCATGTGTGTATTCATTTGGATTTTTATATCAAGGAGATAGTCTGACAGTTCTCTTTTCTTGTACAGCTGTTTATGTTAAAAGTTTCATTATATATCTTCCAAGTTATCTTTATAAAAAGTCAGGCTAAAAAAAAAAAAAGGTCAGGCTAAAAAAGTATTTCTCTGGATACTTTGTTTAGCCAAAAAAGGATTTCTCTGGATACTTTGATTATAGAATTTTCAAATGCAAGCATGACATAAGAATTTTCATAATTTTGTCCCTGTAACCCTTGGATTCCCATTAGTTAGAAATTAACCTATTTAATGTCCTTGGAAGCAAAGGGTTAAATCATAGCATCAAGGTTAATTTAAAACAACAGTTGACCTCTTATGCAAACAGTCTTTTCCACTCAAGGACACACTCCCCTCTCCCTTTTTTTCCATTCCAAATGCCAGTTTACAATTCAGTGAGCTACTTTTCTATTTATAGTCTCCTCACCTTAAATGCGATTCCCTCAAATAGTATCAGAAGTTATTTCTAAAACACAAAAAAGGTATATCTGTCATCACAAACTCCCAGAAATCTACCTTGGCCAGGAAAATTATCTGTGGTAATAATGTGCTTAGTCACTCAGTTGAGTCCGACTCTTTGCGACCCCGTGGACTGTAGCCCCTGCTAGGCTCCTCTGTCCATGGGGATTCTCCAGGCAAGAATACTGGAGTGGGTTGCCATGCCCTTCTCCAGGGGATCTTCCCAACCCAGGGATCAAACCCAGGTCTCCCGCACTGCAGGTGGATTCTTACTGTCTGATCCACCAAGGAAGCCCTGTGGTAGTAATAGCAGTGACAATTTGAACACAGTGCAAATGAGAAGATATTAACAGTCTAACTAATTCCATTAAATGAAGAACTTAATTAGACAAAGGAACAGAAACTGAGTAGAAATAAAAATGAATTTTCTATCTGAAGTAAAGGGACGATACATTCTAATTAGACAGAAAGGTGATATCCAGCTTTAATAATTAGCTAATTAGCATCTCCAAACTTACAGTTAGAGAGACGTGTTGATTGTGGACTAGGAAGGTGGATTACTTAGGGGGCTGACTTTGCTGGGTCTTCACACCTGGGTTCTGACTCACTGCAGACCCTGAGACTCATTTTTGAAGGTAACAGCTATAAAAAATCACAAGAAAGGTAGTGAACACACAAGAATCATGTGTTCATTTTTAACTTTTAATAATTTATATTTATATATGTATATATAGATAACTATGTCTGTGTATGTGCTTGCCTGCATGTGCTAATGTATTTACTTGGATCTCAAGTGCAGAAGGTTCAGTTAATGACATTATTCAGTTATAGGTTATTACCATTATTGGAGTCCTGCTAAGACTCCTCTGTCCTATTTATGTATCTATCCATTCATTTTTTCAAATAATCATCATCTATTCCCATTCCCCATCCTGTAGGTAATTTAATGTATATCTTTTATTTGAATGTTATACAAGCTTCATATTTTTTATGTGCAGCTATGTTTTTAGTTTTCATGAATCGTATTGCGTTCTGTATCTTCTGTTATTAAGTACTATATTTTAAAGGTCTGTTCTCCTTATGTGTGCTCAGTCGCTCAGTCGTGTCTGATTCTTTGTGACCCCATAGACTGTAGCCTGCCAGGCTCCTCTGTCCATGGGGTTTTCCAGGCAAGAATACTGGAACAGGTTGCCATTTCCTACTCCAGGGGATCTTCCTGACTCAGGGATCGAACTTGTCTCTCTTGCATCTCCTGCATTGGCAGGTGGATTCTGAGCCACCAGGGAAGCTGATTTCTTGTTATATGGTACCTCTAATCCATTGCATTCAACCTATCCACTCTCTCAGTGATGGTTGCCCAGGTTACCTTCAACTCCTCAGCACCATAAACAATGCTCTAGTGAATACCTTCCTATGTGTTCCCTAAGAGACCAGTCTAATTGATGCAAACTTCATATCACATTGTCTTTGTGAAATTTTGTTTAAAAATTTTCTCCAAAATGGGGAGCCAGTTTTCCCAATGTCTCCTAAGCAACGTAGTCCTTTTACAATGATCAGTGGCTCCACATTTATTGCATAGTAAGTTTCAACTTGGAAATGGGTATGTCTCTGAGCTCTTCTCTTTGTCCAAGTGCAAGTATTTAATTCCAGTGGGAACTTTGTATTCTCAGAGAAACAATAACTCTTGTAGACTTCAGGGGAGCTCCCTTTCCCTTCCTGGTTTCTGATTACTTGGCAGATCAAATGAAGGGCCAGAAAATTTCCTTGTGAGCATGCAGTCAAGAGACTTTATTTTAAGGGATATTTTTTTAAGGGATATTTTTATGTGTACATCTAATCCAGTTGAACAATCTCTGCTCCACAGAAGAACAGGTTTCTACTGAGACGAATCTTTGTGACTTGTGCTTATTTGGCTCTTCACCTCTAGGTTCCAAACAGATCCATTCCCTTTTTAAAAATTTATGTATGAAGTACATTCATTCTTCAGGCTGTCATGATACAAATAATCAGAGTCGAGCGTGTTTAAAACAACGGCATTCCAGTTTTGCCTTCTGAGATGATTTCGAATCATTTCACTGACGTCCATATAGTCAAAGCTATGGTTTTTCTAGTCATCATGAATGGATGTGAGAGCTGGACCTTATTAAGAAGGCTGAATGCTGAAGAATTGTTGCTTTCAAATCGTGGTGCTGGAGAAGACTCTTTAGAGTCCCTTGGACGGCAAGGAGATCAAACCAGTCAATCCTAAGGGAAATCAATCCTGAATATTCTTTGGAAGGACTGATGTTGAGGCTGAAACTCCAATACTTTGGCCACCTGATGAGAAGAACCGACTCATTGGAAAATTCTGACTCACTGTAAAAGTCACCTGATGCTGGGAAAGATTGAAGACAAAAGGAGGAAGGGGCAACAGAGGATGAGATGGTTAGACAGCATCGCTGACTCGGATATGAATTTGAGCAAACTCTTAGAGATACCAAAGGACAGGGAAGCTTGGCGTGCTGCAGTCCATGGGATCACAAAGAGTTGAACACAACTTAGTGACTGAACAACAACTGCTACAGTTAATTCAAGAGACGTGAGGTAGTTAACTTTGGACACAGATGGGTTGAATTCTGGCTATACTATTTCTTAGCCATGCCATACAAGTTTAACGCCTACCCTCCATTTTCCCCACCTCCATTCTCACCCACTTCCATATCTTCCTTGCTAGATTTTTTTTTGAGCTGGCAATGTGCCCAGTCTCAGGGGGAATGAACTGCATTTCTAACCAGATACAAACGTGACATCTTTGGAGCAGGGATGGTCATCTTGAGGAAATGGCCTAGGATAAAAAAACTTATTTAAGATGGCACATCAGATAAATGGAAAAAGTCTGTGTCCTGAAAGACACTGTAGAGCTGCTTAATCAGTCCAGGATCTGCCTAACTCCAAGCCTCTCACTAATAAGTAAACAATGAGTGTTCTTGCAGTTAAACACTTACTATTCAGTACTGTGTGGTCTGCAGACCAGCATTCGCATGGTTGCTTATTGAAAAGGTAGAATTTCACCCCCGATTCCCAGTATACTAAATTAGAACCTGCAGTTTAACAAGATCCTAGATAATTCTTATGTACATTAAAATATGAGAGGCACTGGTATTAACCACTCCTCATATGTGTTTATTTCTTGCAGCCAAATTCATCCTAATTGACACACTGTGACATTGACCAAGTTACCTAAAGCATCCAAACCTCAGTTTCTTTATCTGTAAAATAGGGGAGATAATAATAATAGTTGTGAAAATTAAGTGAAAATGCTGCAATGTGTAAAGGAGTATGTAAAAATGTGCTGCACAATGTCTGACATATAGTTCACACTCACTGTTAGCTATCTCACTGTAATCTGCAAACATCCTTAGTATAGATAATAAAGTTTGAGTGAAAATGCAATTCTCTGTCCTTCCAGGATGGAAACTGGGTGTTTCCAGGACATCTGTGGGGCAAGACTTTTATTGTCATTGTTGCTGCCAGGAGTATGTGAAAGCCAAAGTCGCTCAGTCGTGCCCTGGAAACACCCAGTTTCCATCCTGGAAGGACAGAGAATACTGGAGTGGGTAGCCTATCCCTTCTCCAGCGGATCTTCCCAACCCAGGAATCGAACTGGAGTCTCCTGCATTGCAAGTGGATTCTTTACCAACTGAGCTATGAGGGAAGCCCAGGAGTATAGGATGGACTAATTCTAGTGGCTGCTTTCCTGAGAATTGACTATTGGCAACTTGTACCTACTTGCAACAGGTTTGATTTTATTTTGTAACTTCTTTAAACTCAATATTAAAAGTCATTCTTTAGAAATGACTTGGTCGTCTATGGCCATACCACCCTAAACGCGCCCGATCTCGTCTGATCTCGGAAGCTAAGCAGGGCCTGGTTAGTACTTGGATGGGAGAAATGACTTGGTCTATTTGGCTAGACAGTAAAGATATAAGCCAGCAAATGGAAGCAAGGCACATTAGGAGAGACTACAGGACAAAAATGAGATTAAAGAAGGAAGGTATTTTAAATGCTTGTGTACATTGTGACTGTGTAATAGGACAACTGCTCAGACCTTAGCAAACTTGCATACTAAGTCATCAGATGTTAAGCTGAGGTCCCAATAGACTTGATTTAGCACAATAAAATAATGTGCGTGCCTGCCAAGCATGCCCTAAATGTAGCATATCCATATCTCATTAAAAAAAAAAAGGCCCTAAAACCATTAGCCTATTTGCTATACTCTACAGTTTAAATATATTTGTCATGATAAAAAGCATTCACTGAAATACTGAATGCCAATGGAAAAACAGACCTGATGACACCTGAACTGTGCTAATCTCAGAATGCCCGTGTGAGGCTGCACTGTTACTTTAGGCTGGAGAGGACCATCAGGAAACTTCGTCCGGACCCACCCATCTCATGACTACAATCAGACAGAAAGCCGACTTTTGATGCTCACCATGGTTAATTAGCAGGTAATGGCCTCTAGATTAGGGGGTATAACAATGGTGCGAGTCACAGCAAAAGTGAAGAAAGGTTTCATTCTTAGGCGCTTCTGGGATATTAAGCTCAAAACCTCCAAAGCTGGACTAAGTTTTATACACAGTATTGGAATTTAGGCTCAGGAAGCAATGCTCATTACCAGCACAGGGCACCTTGTGGGCATAAATAACTGCAGTTCCTTAGTTCTCCAGTGGCGGACTGACTAAGTCCCATGCTAGATCTCAGTCAGGGAGCAAGTGGAGGAAAAACAGGAGCCAGGATTCAACACTACAAGAGGATCTGCTTCTTTCGAGCACACACAGATTGGGAGTGATGACTAGGGTGTACAAAGCTGTGTAAGTGCTTTTTATCCCAGCCCTGACTGGATGAATAAAAGGCTCTGAAGGTGATTAACAATCCAAAATCCCAACGCCAAACACAGTAATTATTTCCTATTAATCTCGCAGTCCAATTTGATTGGTTGGCCTGAGGTAAATAAAGTAAGTAGAACTTTACCCCACACAGTCTTTCAGGCACTCAAGCTTCAAGTCCTTTCCATCCAGTGGCTCCAGCACCTTTTCAGGTCTTGGTATCCTCCTCTGGTTCCTCTGCATTCAATAGAAGGGACAAATGGTGAGGGAGGACCTCAAGGCAGTGCTGGGAATAGAACTGCAAACAAAATCAGACAATGTTGCTAACTTCTAGTTATTCGTAGGTTAATGGGGGATGTAGACATGGGTGCAAAAAATACAGTGGAAGACAGTAAATGTAATAGAAGTGCTCTGTGAACTGAGGGGAAAACACACCTGAATTTAGGGTGGTAGAGACCTGGAAATAATAATACAGTAAGTATTTTTCCTATGTGCCAAACATTGCACTATGCAATTTATATCCCCAATGTGATTTAATCTTACAAATACCCAGTGAAGTTATTTTTGTCACTTTGTAGATGAGGAAACCAGAGCAGGAAAAAAGTTAACTAAGTTTTCCTATGTTACCTAGCTTTTAAGAAATTAAAACCTGAACCTAGCAAATTCTGAAACGCATACCTTTTCCTTGACGTGCCATGTTGCCTTTAATTAGGTTTAAGAAGACATTGCGGTTGGAACTGGATTGATGGTTGAGGTGCTAGGACCTTCCAGTTATTAGAACACTGTGTGCCAAAGCATGATGAGTGTAAGAATGGGTTGCCTTTAAGGAATTGTTGTGAATTGGGACAAACAAACTAAATTCTTGTGAAAAACAACCCCCAAAGTCTCAGTGGTTTAAAACAACAAAAATTTGTCTCTGTTCCAAGAAGATAGGCAGTGGGCTTTCTTCCACATGGTCATTCAAGGATCCATGACACCACTTGAGTCAGAGTGGAAAAACGAGGAAATCTAGAGAATCAAGCAGTTTTTTTTCTGCCTTGGCCTGGAGGCGACACATGTCAGTTCTCCTCAAAGCCCACTGACCAGAACTAGTCACATGGCACCAACAACCTGCTATAAGCTGGACAGAGATGGGAGAAAATGAGTACCGTGTGAGTATTACTGTCTGCTGCATCTGGCATTTACTTTAGAAAATATTTCTTTTTAAATAAGGAAGGTAGGGACTTCCCTGGCAGTCCAGTGGTTAAGACTCCAAGCTTCCAATGCAAGGGGTTTGGATTCTATCCCAAGTCGGGGAACTAAGATCCCTCAGGCTATGCAGCCAAATAAATAAATAAAATAATGAAGGTAGAACGCATCAAAGTCAAAAATTCTCATTCCTGACTTAGACCTTGGTCTGATGTTATCTTCTTTTAGGTTAATTCTCACTGGAGATTTCCAGAGGGACTAGTTCAATTCTAGGCCAAACCAAGACTTTGAATCTCTCTGAGCTGGTAGAGAGAGCCAAAGTTTTAGATCAAATCTTCCTTAGGTCCAGAACTGAACCACTATGCTTTGTGGAACACAGATTAACCTGGACTGGACTAAACCTCTTGGCACTTGGACCAGATGAAAGTGTATTAAATTATAACTTCAGAACATTTTACGTAAGTACATTGAAAGTATTTCTTAGAATAAGACTGTGTGGTAAATCAATTTTAAAATGAAAATAGCTGGGAAAAAAAGAAAATAGAAATGATTTTTCAAATTTAATGGGTTTATAAACCTCTCAATAGGCTTTCTGTTTAATGGTAAACAACTGGGAAAAAACCCACCAGCAATCCCAAGATGATAGTTCCTTAAAAACATGGAAAATGAGTATATTTTGATAAAATATTTCATATTCCAAAACTGTGTGTGTAACTTTTATATTAGAAGGATGAAGGGGTTAAGCAGAGGTTGGTGAAATTGAGAAATTGATTATTTGTACTCAAATCTTCTGTTACCAGTCTTGTGATTAGTCCCTCAGGATTTTTTGGACTGGTATACTTTCCTTATTCCAAATTTGTATCAAAATCTGGTTCTTAACCTTTCAACAGCAAAGCACAAAAAAATTCCTAGGTACTCACCATTGGTGAGTGTTATCATATTCTTATTTTACAGATGAGTAAAGCAAATGTCTGAAAAGTTAAAATCTGACCAAGGTGTCAAGCTGGAATTTGAATCCAGGCTGACTGATTTCGGAGCCTATAACTTTTCCCATGTTTCCTTGTTCAGTAGAGGAGGTGAGAGCAAGCAACAGGATAATTGACAAGAGGGTGAATGAAAAGTGCTCTTTATGCTATGGCCTATATTTAACTCTGGGCCATTAAGCATAATCTTCAAAGAAGTGTTCTTTACCTTCCCAATCTGATCATGCAAGAAATGTTCTTGCTGCCTACCCTCCGGATCCTTTTTTAATTCCCTGAACTGCTGTGGGTGGGCTGGACACATTTACAAGTCATAAAATGAAATCAACCATGACAGGCCTTCATCTGTCCTGTCATCAGCTTCCAAAGTGTCAGAGAGTTGGCTCAATTTGTACTTCAGTTTATGTTGTCACCAACTAGAGAAAAAAAAAATGTACTGGGAATACTCTGTGCCAACCACCTCAAGACAAAACTCTGGTAATTTCTTTTTAATAACATAATTATCCCATTAGAGAAAGTATTTACAACGATAAGTTCAATTCAGTAATGGTGAATAGAATTTTTAATTAGACATTATTTTTTAGAGTAATTTTGTGTTCACAGCAAAATTGAGTGGAAAGTACAGAGTTCCCATATACCCCATGCCTCCACACATGATTGGCCTCTCCTGTTATGAACATCCCTCACCAGAGTCATACTTTTTTTTTTCCCACTTTGGCTACATTGCACAGCTTGCGTGACGACCAGGGATGGAACCTGGGCCTGCTTGGTGAAAGCACGGAGTCCAAACCATTGAACCACCAGGGAATTCCCATCAGAGTTATACATTTATTACAACTGATGAAATTACACTGACACATCCTTATCACCCAAAGAATAGAATTTTTTGACTTGAAAGATTTAGTTGTATCATTTTAAATGACCCAACCACACAACTGATGAATTCATTGTGAATATTAAGAGTAAGAATGATCAAATTTCACCTTGAGTTAGAAATATGTATTTCTAGTATGATCTTCAGAAAGTTTCAGAAGATTTTGATTTTTCAAATGGAAATAGCTTTATAATTTTATATATATATATATATATATATATATATATATATATATATTTGTCATGTGGCCTGTGGAATCTCAGTTCCCCAACCAGGGATTGAACCCAGGTCATAGTAGTGAAAGCCTGGAATTCTAACCACTAGGCAATCAGGTGACTTCCCTTCCCCCTGCTTTTAAATCCATAGAGGCAGGAAAGAATGGATTGGCAGGACACCTAGAAAATGACACTCTAACCCTGACTAGGGCTTCCCTTGTAGCTCAGTCGGTAAAGAATCTGCCTGAAGTGCAGGAGACCTGGGTTTGATCCCTGGGTTGGGAAGATCCCCTGGAGAATGAAATGGCAACCCACTCCAGTATCCTTGCCTGGAAAGTCTCATGGACAGAGGAGCCTGGTGGGCTGCAGTCCATGGGGTCGCAAAGCGTCGGGCACGACTGAGTAACTAACACTAACACTAACTAACTAACCCTGACTAACCCTGAGCCATCCTCATTCTCATTATCATAAAGTAATCAGCGTGAGAGGAAGGACTGTCTTTTCTAAGACAAGTTGGAAAGACAGAAATTCAAAATTTTGCTTGGAACCAGCAGAAAATGTTTTAGAAATAATAACATGAAAAGTTCATACTTATTGATTAAACAGTATTTATACTGTGCCAGACCCTGTGTTTAGTCCTTTGCATGTGTTATCTCATTTGATTCTCAGAAGCATTCTATAAAATATGTATTATTATTACTTCTATCTTAAAAATGGGTAAATAAAGGCTAAGTACACACAGAAGTTCACACCAGACTGGTAGATTGCAGTACTGGATTTTAATCCCAAGTGTATTAGCAATCCCCAATCATAAGCAATATAACACAATAAATGTTTCTTGTTTGGGGCAAAGTGCAGTGTATATGGTCCTCATTAGATGGCTCTCTTCAGAGAAAGCAATGGCACCCCACTCCAGTGTTCTTGCCTGGAAAATCCCATGGACGGGGAGCCTGGTGGGCTGCCGTCTATGGGGTCGCACAGAGTTGGACACGACTGAAGCGACTTAGCAGCAGCAGCAGCAGCAGATGGCTCTCTTAAGCAGCTCACCTCTAACCAGTGACTCATATACACAGGCCCCTTGCATCCTGTGACTTAAGAATGTTGTAGCTTCAAGATTTCTTCACCATCAATCAGCCTGGAGTGATGGAAAGAGAGCATAGAAGATTGAATAGGACGTTTCAAGGTCAGACCTAGAAGTAGTGACGTTACTTCTGCCCACATCCCGTGGGCTAGAACCCAGTCAGATAGAAATCTGGGATGCAAGGGAACCTGGGAAATGTGGTTTAGCTCTGTGTTCTGGAAGGCAGGGAAATTTGGTGACCCCAAGAAACTGCCACAGCTGTTTTGTCTGACTCAGGATTCTTAGCCACTAGACTCCGCTGTAACCTTAATCTCCTCTACTTTTTGACTGGAGGGAAACTATCAAGTCTCTCTGAGACTTAACGTTGTGTGAAATAAACCCACTTGGGGGTTTAAAGAGCAACAAGAAATGACATGGTGCAGCCAGTGTGAACCTGGAAACTAATGCTAAATCTGATGACCTGTTTATTAACTAGGTAATCTTGGGCACATTTCTGAATTTCTGCCTTTCCTTATCTGTAAATTGAAAATACAGTATTTTCCTTTGCATGTCTCTTTTTTTTTAAATATAGATTTATTTTAATTGGAGGCTAATTACTTTACAATATTGTAGTGGTTTTGCCATATATTGACATGGATCAGCCACGGGTGTACATATGTTCCCCATCCTGAACCCCCCTCCCATCTCCCTCCCCATCCCATTCCTCTGGGTCATCCCAGTGCACCAGCCCCAAGCACCCTGTCTCATGCATCGAACGTGGACTGGTGATCCGTTTCACATACGATAATATACATATTTCAATGCATGTCTCTTAAATTGCTATGAGAGTCAAAGGGAATACTTTGTGTAAAAATACTTTGTAAAACATAAAATGATACACAAATGTTAGAGTTGTTGATATTATTATTACTTCCTAAGTGTCAATATGATTGATATAGATAATGATAATCACTCTATAATATTGGAGAAGAAATCACTGTGAGTTGGGCTGGTCAGGGAATGCTTTACAGGAGACCTGGGGTTTGAATCTGATCTGGAAGGATATTTACATGGTAGAGAAGTAAGAAAAATGCATTCAAGGCAGAGAGTATTGGCCCACCAAAGAAGTAGAAGGCAGAAGAAGCAGAGTGCTTCTTTTTTCAGAAACACTGACAAAACTGCTTGCTCTTGGAGGCTTCTGAGATTGGGGTGGACAAGAGCAAGTGAACTTCAGACTGCTGCTACCTCTGTCTCACTTCAACCATCTCTTGAGACATTTCTCCAAGGGCCATTCCCATCTCTGCATGTCTTGGAAATGAGGCACTGACTGTACTTTGTGCCAGACTATCTTATCAAGAATGTTTGATGGCAATAATGTGTCCTTCTGGAGTAAAGGGTAGGCATGTTAACTACCATTATAAAAGGTTCTGAGGAGGTAGCATCCATCTCCAACCCAGCATCATGACTGCTTTCAGACACTTTATGAAGCCCCAAATCATCCAAAAGAAGACCAAGAGTTTCATCCAGCACCAGCCAGCCTGATATATCAAAATTAAGCATAACTGGCAGAAACCCAGAGACATTGACCGCAGGGTACAGAGAAGATTCAAGTGCCAGATCTTGATGCCCAAGATTGGTCATGGTAGCAACAAGAAAATGAAGCACATGCTGCTTAGTGGCTTCTAGAAGTTTCTGGTCTGTAACATCACAAAACTGCAAGTGCTGCTGATGTGCAACAAATTTTACTGTGCTGAGATGACTCACATTTCCTTCAAGAACCTCAAAGCCATCATGGAAAGAGCAGCCCAGCTGGCCGTGAGTCACCAATCCCAACGCCAGGAGGCACAGTGAAGAAATGAATAGAGAGCTCATGTGTGAGTTTTATTTGGTTATATAAAGCCATAACAATTCTAATAAGGAAAACAAAGGTTCTGAATCCCTAAGCTCAGACGCTAACTGGCCCTATACCCATCACCCTCTGAAAACTAGGTCTTGGGGAACCAACTTAAAGAGGCAGATACTACTAGCTACTTTCTCTCTGACTCAGGAGTCTTATGTCTTCTACTAGCATCCATGAGACTGTGACAGGCTAACTTGTTAACTTGCGAGTAGGGTAAAACTCAGACCCTTTGCAGTTCTTGACAGAATCTATCTCTAGGAGTGATTTCATAGAATAATACTACATTCCAGGCAGGGTACTAAAGTGCTCGGGATACAGAACCAAAAAGCACAGCTCTTGCCTGTAAGGAGCCTCCAAGTGTACAAATCAGGAGCTTACTGAGCTTGGTTCTGGTAATTTCAAAAGAGTTAAATCCCTAAGCTAGTGAACACACACAGGAAAAGATCAAACTCAGACTAATAAAATTCTAGCTGTGGTTACAACTGTATCCCCAAAACAGGGTAGAGACCATGTGGTATTTTAATCCTCTGAGAGAAAGTGTATTCTCTATAGATAGCAGAAGCTGAAAAACATAGAGTTACCTGGAGCCTTAAAGAAGCCTTTTAAAACAATACCCTTCAGTCCTCAGCTGCCAAGAAAGAAAGTTGGTTTTAGATGGATTTGCTCATTCTATAACTCTTCTTTAAATAAATTGTCCTGAAGAGTGCCAGTAGAGGCATCACTTTCTGGCCCAGAGATCAAAGAGTATCTCTTGTGCAGTCATCTGATGATGTTGGTAAGGGAATTTCTAACTCTGGGATTACATCTAGGATGGGAGAGAAGGCAGATACTATGTTAAATGCAGGCACAACCAATGAACAGAATTATACTCTGAAGGGCAGAAAAATTGCATATAGATGGAGAAGGATCTAGAACCCTAAGGCTCTGGTCTTTGAGACAGAATTGGTTTCGCATACAGGACCCAAGAAATGCTAGATTTATGATAGTTAGTTAAGTTAGTTAGTTAAGTCGCTCAGTCGTGTCCGACTCTTTGCGACCCCGTGGATTGTAGCCCACCAGGCTCCTCCATCCATGGGATTCTCTAGGCAAGAATACTGGAGTGGGTTTCCGTTTATGATAGAGGCTCCATCAAATAAGTGGGATGAGGACTTTCAATAGGAAAGGAGTGAGGAAACCTGGCAGGCAGAGTACTTAGTTTTCTGGGCATAACAGACAGGGCTAAAGTTGCTCAAATGATTTAATAAACAGGGTGTTCTAGGCTCATCTGACACATCAGATACAAATAAGTATCACGTGGTATTTGGCAAAAATGAGTACCTAATACTGACACCGAATATATGACAGCACAAAACCAGGAACTTTACACAATGTGACAGGTGTGAGGCCGGTCCTTGGCACTGGAAGCAAGAATCCACTCACTCAACAAAGTGTATTGGCACTGTTCTACATGCTAGGGATAAAGCAGAGAAAAAGACAGAAAAAAATCCAGCCCCTATTTTGTTTTAAATGAGGTTAAATCTGCTTCCGAGCTATCTAGGTATAGGGAGATGAGAAATTCAGGATAAGTCATGTTTGCTTTTGGGGGAAGATAATTTATTAAGGATATCTATACCATCCCAGGGCTTCCCTGGTGGTTCAGATGGTAAAGAATCTGCCTGCAATAAGGGAGACCCGGGTTTGATCCCTGGGTTGGGAAGATCCCCTGGAGGAGGGTATGGCAACCCATTCCAGTATTCTTGCCTGGAGAACCCCCATGGATCGAGCAGCCTGACAGGCTGCAGTCCGTGGTGTTGCAAAGAGTAGGACACGACTGAGCGACTAAGCATACATATATATACACCATCCCAGGGTCCAACACACTCCATAATATTCTGAGATGAGCCCTCTGGTCTTCAGACCCATTAGCTATCACTGTTGGATGTTCATGATCCAAGTCCTTACGGTTCCTGGCCCAGGCCACCCCTAATATTTACAGGGCCTAGAACAAGAATGCTTCCCAGGTGGCACTAGTGGCAGAGAACCTGCCTGCCAATACAGGATACATAAGAGACACCGGTTCCATCCCTGGGTCACAAAGATCCCCTGGAGGAGGAAATGGCAACCTACTCCAATATTCTTGCCTAGAGAATCTCATGGACAGAGAAGCTTGGCAGGCTTCCATAGCGTTGCTCAGAGTCAGACACAGCTGAAGTGACTTAGCACACACACAGGACAAAAATACAAATGGAGGGACTTCCCTGATGGTGTAGTGGATGTGAATCCACCTGCCAATGCATGGGACACAGGTTTGATCCCTGGTCTGGGAAGATTCCACATGCCTTGGATCAACTAAGTCTGTATGCCACAAATACTGCAGCCCAAAGGCCTTTGAGCCTGTGCTCTGCAACAAGAGAAACCACCAGCCCCACCGAGAAGCCCCTGTGCTACAAGGAAGAGTAGCCCCCGCTCGCCAAAACCGAAAGCCTGCACAAAGCAACAAAGACCCAGCACAGCCAAAAATAAAAAAATAAAAATACTAAAAATGGAATACAAATGGAGGAGGTTCATATATCATATGTTAAATATCTTTAAGTTATAAATCAAGCTGAGAATCTGTTAAAGAAAATAGGTTCTATCATTCTATCTTGACACAATTTTGTAACAAGCTGGCCACCATCAGAGGCCCTGGATCCTGCTACCCTATGGGAGGAGACCACATGTCCCTGACTCTTTTGAAATCTCCTCTAAATGTGAGGAGATATTTCCCAAATAGCTTTCTCTCCCGTGTTGGTCCACTTCTTCTTCTCCTAACCCTTGATGTCTCCTGCCACCTGGAGCAATCCAGCTATATCACCTTCAAGACTAGACCAAAGGTTCTGTTCTGAGTGTCAGAAAACTTTAAATTTTGATCCTGCATTAAAGCCGATAACCTCTCCCTGAGGCAGAAGTGGTTGCTTTCCTTGGATTGGGGAGGCAGAAATACCTATAGCAGCCTGAACAAGATATAAATTAACATCTCACACAGTTGCCCAACCAAATACATATTATCTCATTCATTTCTTTTTAACAGTCTTATTAAGGAAATAAAACTGAAGCTCAGGAAGAGTAAACAATGTGCTGCATGCCGCAGAAGCAGAAGAACAGGAATTCAGACTCAGAGTTGTCACCATCCACACTTGCAGTCCATGGGGTAGCAAAGAGTTGGACATGACTGAGTGACTGAACTGAACTGAGCAGACACTTCCAGCTACCTCATCTAAGAGCTTTGAAGAAATTCAGAAACAAATTTGTGAAACTGCCTGCCAAAGTGAATATTGTATAACTATTCCAGTCACTAGAATAGATCCTGAATGTGGTGTCCCAAGAACGAAAGAACAGAAAAAAACAAGGAGGATCTTGGAATGCAGGAACCTAAAAAACCAGACCCTTATCATCCTTCCCTCCCCCACGTTGTAACTAAAAATGGATTTCAGGTCCTCCTGAGCAGTATAGCCTGTCTCCTTTCCTACCCCACAGGGAGAAGGTATTTGCCTTACTCTTCCCCACCCAGTATACCTGCCTCATCCAATCAGCAAATGACCCGCAAGACCCCTGTCCCGCTCCTCATACCCTGGTTACAAAAATGGACTAAGGACCCGTGTTCCACGTTGGCTCTCCTTTGAACTGGCCCGCTGTTCTAACAGCACCTCCCACTCTAATAAACTTTATTTCCCTCTCATTCTGTCTCATGTCTGAAAATTCTTTTCCAACCCACGCAAGGTTCACGACCCTGAAGTTTGTTTTTGACACTCCAGAGTACAGTGCTTCCCTCTCTTATCCACAGGGATACCTTCCAAGGCCCACAGTGGATGCCTGAAACCGCAGATAGTACCAAACTTTATGTATGCTATTTTTTTTTTCTAACCAGTGGGTAGTGTATACTCCAAAGATATACTGGATAAAGGGATAGTTTGCCTCCCAGGTGTATGGAGCTGGTGGATGGAACAGGATAGCACAGGATTTCATCACACAACTCAGAATCGTGCCCAATAAAAAGTTATGAATTATTTCTGTAATTTTCCATTTAATATTTTCTGATCTTGGTTAACCACAGGTAAAGTAAACCATGGCTAAGGGAAGACTATTATATTATGAGATACAACGAGAGAGGAATTGGAGCCTAATTGAGGATGCATTTCTGTTTTGTGATCTAGCAGCGTTTTATCAAAATGTGGATCTGTTGCAGAGAAGAGTCATTTCTGGCTGGGTTGGATCTGTTTCCTTGACTTTAATCTTTGCTTGTCATTGCTTTTGTAATTATAGTCATACATATTGGCCTATCTCAGGGAACCCTGCCCCTGTACATAACGGTTTAAGTGCCTTTTTCAGCTCACAGGGAGATAAGCCTGTACACCCGTGAATGGCTACAAGAAAAAGACATTAAAACATTCCCAAAGTTGGCCAGTCCAGGAGAGATTTGCAAGATAATAGGCCTTTTACTTTACTTCCTCAACTCCTTCCCCTCTCTGTTCTACAAAAGAACCTGGCATCCAGACCCAACACAAAGTTTATTTTGAGAATTAGTCTGCCATCTTCTTGGTCAGTTGGCTTTATGAAAAAAGTCATATTCCTTGCCTCAACACTCCCTCTCTCAGTTAATTGGCCTGTTGTGCAGAGAGCAGAGCAAGCTTGGACTCACGAACAGATCAACTCACTTTGCACTACTGTTTTAGTTCCCAAAAGCCATAAGAAGCTCAACAAAAGAGCCAGACATTATAAAAAAATAAAATTAGAAAAATATCACTTATAAATAAAATAGAATTGATTGTGAAATGCCATTTGGTTAGTTCTCAATGTTTGATGTCCTCTTGTTTCCTGATACCTATTATCTTGCTCAGGGCAGAATGTGTCCTCCCAAAGGGCAGGGCACAAAGGCTCCCAGGTTGCGTTTTTTGTTGTCCTTCAGCCACTCAGTGGTGTCTGACTCTGTGACCCCATGGGCGGTAGCATGCTAAGCTTCCCTGTCCCTCACTATCTCCTGGAGTTTGTTCATACTCATGTCCGTTGAGTCAGTGATGCCATACAACTATTTCATCCTCTGTTGCCAACTTCTTCTCTTGCCCTCAATCTTTCCCAGCATCAGGGTCTTTTCCAATGAGTTGGCTGTTCACATCAGGTGACCAAAGTTTTGGAGCTTCAGCTTCAGCACCAGTCCTCCCAATAAATATTCAGGACTGATTTCCTTTAGAATTGACTGGTTTGATCTCCTTGCTGTCCTAGGGATTCTCAAGAGTCTTCTCCAGCACCACAGTTCGAAAGCACCCATTCTTTGGCACTCGTCTTCTGGATGGTTCAACTCTCACATCCATACATGACTACAGGAAAGACCATAGTTTTGACTAATGGACCTTTCTTTGTCAGCCAAGTGATGCCTCTGCTTTTTAACATGCTCTCTAGGTTTGTCACAGCTTTTCTTCCAAAGAGCAAGTGTCTTTTAATTTCCTGGCTGCAGTCACCGTTCACAGTGATTTTGGAGCCCAAGAAAATAAAGTCTGTCACCATTTCCATTGTTTCCCCATTTATTTGCCATGAAGTGATGGAACCGGATGCCATGATCTTTGTTTTATGATTGTCGAGTTTTAAGCCAGCTTTTTCACTCTCCTCTTTCACCTTCATCAAGAGGCTCTTTAGTTCCTCTTTGCTTTCTGCCATTAGGGTGGTGTCATCTGCATATCTGAGGTTGTTGATATTTCTCCCAGCAATCTTGATTCCAGCTTGAGCTTTATCCAGCCTGACATTTAGCATGATGTACTCTGTATATAAGTTAAATAAGCAGGGTGACAGTATACAGCCTTGCTGTACTCCTTTCCCAATTTGGAACCAGTCCATCGTTCCATGTATGGTTCTAACTGTTGCTTCCTGACAGGCATACAGGTTTCTCAGGAGGCAGGTCAGGTGATCTGGCATTCCCATCTCTTTAAGAATTTTCCACAGTTTGTTGTGATCCACACAGTTAAAGGCTTTAGCATAGTCAATGAAGCATAAGTCTTTCTGCTTTTCTGGAATTGCCTTGCTTTATTTATGTCCAATGGATGTTGGCAATTTGATCTCTGGTTCCTCTGCCTTTTCTAAATACAGCTTGTACATATGGAAGTTCTTGGTTCACATACTGCTGAAGCCTAGATTGAAGGATTTTGAGCATTACCTTGCTAGCACATGAAATGAGTGCAATTGTGAGTAGTTTGAACATTGTTAGGCATTGCCCTTCTTTGGGATTGAAATGAAAACTGATCTTTCTAGTTCTGTGGCCACTGTTGAGTTTTTCAAATTTGCAGGCATATTGTGTGCAGCACTTTAACAGCATCATCTTTTAGGATTTAAAATAGCTCAACTGAAATTCCATCACCTCCACTAGCTTTGTCCATAGTAATGATTCCTAAGGCCCACTTGACTTCACACTCCAGGATGTCTGGCTCTAGGTGACTGACCATACCACTGTGATTATCTGGGTCATTAAGACCTTTTTTAGTGTAGTTTTTCTGTAACCTCTTCTTAATTTCTTCTGCTTCTGTTTGGTCCTTACCGTTTCTGTCCTTTATCATGCCCATCTTTGCATGAAATGCTCCTTTGGTATCTCTAATTTTGAAGAGATTTCTAGTCTTTTCCATTCTATTGTTTTCCTCTATTTCTTTGCATTGTTCACTTAAGAAGGCTTTCTTATCTCGCCTTGCTATTCTTTGGAACTCTTACTTACTTCACCACCAACCCATCAGAAGAATGCAAGCCAGTCACTGCGTTGATCCTCTGCCTGTAAGAACTCTCCCTATTCCCCAGGTAAGAGGGCACAGTTCTTGAGGCTTTAGCATACTGTGTTCCCTCTTTGCCTGGCAAAGAAATAAAGTCACTCTTTCTTCATAAGTCTGTCTGCATATTTCTGTTTGGCATTGGTGCACAGAAAGCCAAGGATCAATTTTATACTATTGCTCATTATGAGTCTCAAGAATATGCACATAGGATGAAGAACAAGGATTTACTGTACTGTAAACTTTTAAATCACGTAACTCAGAACTTTTTCTCCCATTATTTTTATGCAAAAACTTAGACAATATTAAATTCAGGTCCTAACTGTCTCAAAGACACCCTTTTTTAAAGGAGTAGAGGAAGTAGGATAGGGGTAGGGGAAAGTGATCAAGTGGGGGTGCCGGTGCCCATGTTTCCTGAAGTCCTGGGCTTAGCCTGATCTTGTGAGGAACTCTGAAGCATAAATTATACCCCAGGGTTTACCCAGCCTTCAGGCAGAAGAGGTGGGCACTGATCAATCAATGACTATTGTTCTCCCTGGGCAACATTTCTGCAAATACAGACAAAGCAGCTTCTTTGGAAGCAAAGCAAATGTAAGTTAGGAAACACACCCCAGAACTGATCAAAAGTGATCAGAGGGGCTGTGAGTGATACACCAACATTAGCTATGCCACTGGCCATCTTTTCTGCGGTTTGTGATTCTTTCAATATAGGTTTGTCTCTTCTGATCAATAGACAAAATGTCCATTAACAACCAGTAAGTGGTGGAGAAGGAAATTCTAAGTAGTTTGAATTGTTAGAGCAGTGAAGGGAATTTTTAGGAGATCCAACACTTTACATGTTTTGTTTTATTTGGCCACACTGCATGGCTTGTGGGAACTAAGCTTCCCAACTATGGATTCAACCTGGCCCTATGCAGTGAGAGTACAGAGTCCTCATCACTGGGCTGCCAGGGAATTCCCAAAGGAATTTTAAAAAAAATCCCCTGTTCAAACTTCTAGGGAAGTCAGATTCGCAGGAATTCAGGCATATATCCTTATATAGTGTTAAAAAAAAAAAAAAACAAACCCAAAAAACCCTTTAGGCAATTGATCACTAAGTATATGCCATATCACCAGCACTGTAGGGAAAGCAAACCACTTATCTGACTCAGACAGTCCTTATCTTGAGATGCTTACACTGTAGTTGGGTAGATGAAGTTCACAAGCATGAAACAAGTATAAGCAACATCAACACTTTATAATTACTGTTGGATTCCGAGAAAAGGGAAATAGACTTCCCTTGGCTACATTTTTTTCAGAGACTCATAGGAGGAGTGGTTATGGTCAGATCAAGTCCATGCGAGCACTGACTCAACCAAAGTGACGTCCATGTGCCAGATGGTAGGCATGTGAGGGCTGGGGAGAGGGAATCATAAGATACCATGATAAGTACAGTAATAAAGTATGTACTTTGGGAGATTATTTGGGTGCTGTTTGTACTTTTGAGTGGAAAGGTCAATAACTCAATTTCATTGGATTTAAGATGCCATGAATTGTAAGATTTACCATTATTTTATTTAGCATTAAGAAAAAAACATCCCGTCAATCAAGCAATGTAAGACATACCCCTATTTCAGAGATGTTATAATATGAAATAAATGTTCATTTTAGAATCGATGAACTGGGGCTACAAGAGACATGACTTGGCTTAATCCTCTTGCCTGACTATCCTTTCAGAGGATGGACAGAAGAGTGCCTGCTTTTCCCTTTCAATAGTTCTTAGTGTTGTCAGTCTCGGCATTTCCTAAGAAAAGAGGGAAAATTATAACAACAAGGCATTTAGTCTTTCTGTCTCTTATTTCTAATGAGAAATAGCTCAGTCATGTGATGGAGGCGGATAATAGTACTTTAAATTGTAGCTAATATTGATCAGATGCTTAATATGTTTCCAGCACTGAGCTAATTGCTTTTTACCCATTGTTTGTGTGCGCATGCTAAGTTGTTTCAGTGTCCGACTCTTTGTGACCCTAGGGACTGTGGCCCATCAGGCTTCTCTGTCCATGGGATTCTCCAGGCAAGGATACTGGAAAGGGTTGCCATGCCCTTCTCCAGGGGATCTTCCCAACCCAGGGATCGAACCCTCGACTCTTAACGTCTTCTGCATTGGCAGGCCAGTACTTTACCCCTAGTTCCACCTGGAAAGGCCCTTTTACCCATTACTTAATTTAATTCTTGCTTAATCCATTGAATAAAGGTATTCAGTTCAGTTCAGTTCAGTCTCTCAGTCTTGTCCTACTCTTTGCGATCCCATGAACTGCAGCACGCCAGGCTTCCCTGTCCATCACCAACTCCCGGAACCTACTCAAACTCATGTCCACCGTGTCGGATGCGCTATCCAACCATCTCATCCTCTGTCATCCCCTTCTCCTCCCGCCTTCAATCTTTTCCAGCATCAGGGTCTTTTCAAATGAGTCAGTTCTTCGCATCAGGTGGCCAAAGTATTGGAGCTTTAGCTTTAGCATCAGTCCTTCCAATGAATATTCAGGACTGATTTCCTTTAGGATGGATTGGTTGGATTTCCTTGCTGTACAAGGGACTCTCAAGAGTCTTCTCCAACATTACAGTTTAAAAGCATCTATTATTCGGTGTTCAGCTTTCTTTATAGTCCAACTCTCACATCCATATGTGACTACTGGAAAAACCATAGTTTTGACTAGACGGACCTTTGTTGGCAAAGTAACATCTCTACCTTTTAATAAGCTGTCTAGGTTGGTCATAACTTTTCTTCCAAGGAGCAAGTCTTTTAATTTCATGGCTATAGTCAACTTCGCCCCCCAAAATAAAGTGTGTCAGTCTTTCCACTGTTTCCCCATCTATTTGCCATGAAGTGATGGAGCCAGATGCCATGATCTTAGTTTTCTGAATGTTGAGCTTTAAGCCAACTTTTTCACTCTCCTCTTTCACTTTCATCAAGAGACTCTTTAGTTCTTCACTTTCTGCCATAAGGGTGGTGTCATCTGCATATCTGAGGTTATTAATATTTCTCCCAGCAATTTTGATTCCAGCTTGTGCTTCATCCAGGCCAGCATTTCTCATGATGTACTCTGCATATAAGTTAAATAAGCAGGGTGACAATGTGACAATATACAGCCTTGACTTCCTCGTTTCCCGATTTGGAACCAGTCTGTTGTTCCATGTCCAGTTCTAACTGTTGCTTCTTGACCTTCATACAGATTTCTCAGGAGGCAGGTCAGGTGGTCTGGTATTCCCATCTCTTTAAGAATTTTTCAGTTTGTTGTGATACACACAGTCAAAGGCTTTGGCATAGTCAATAAAGCAGAAGTAGATGTTTTTCTGGAACTCTCTTGCTTTTTTGATGATCCAGCAGATGTTGGCAATTTGATCTCTGGTTCCTCTGCCTTTTCTAGATCCAGCTTGAACATCTGGAAGTTCATGTTCATGGTTCATGTATTGCTGAAGCCTGGCTTGGAGAATTTTGAGCATTAATTTGCTAGCATGTGAGATTAGTACAATTGTGTGGTAGTTGAACGTTCTTTGGCATTGACTTTCTTTGGGATTTGAATGAAAACTGACCTTTACCAGACCTGTGGCCACTGCTGAGTTTTCCAAATTTGCTGGCATATTGAGTGCAACACTTTCATAGCATCATCTTTCAGGATTTGAAATAGCTCAACTGGAATTCCATCACCTCCACTAGCTTTGTTCATAGTGATGATTCCTGAGGCCCACTTGACTTCACATTCCAGGGTATCTGGCTCTAGGTGAGTGATCACACCATCATGATTATCTGGGTTGTGGAGATCTTTTTTGTATGGTTCTTCTGTGTATTCTTGCCACCTCTTCTTAATATCTTCTGCTTCTGTTAGGTCCATACCATTTCTGGAATAAAGGTATTAGTATCTCTATTTTACTGATAGGTAAAGGAAGATTAAAAGATGATAAGCAATTTGCCTGAGGTCACACAGCTGTTAAGTATCTGAGCTGAGACTGGAATGCATATTTGTCTACCGCCCAAATTTAAGTTTTTAACCACTATGCCTGTAGGTGATTTGATAAGACCTGATTTTCTGCAAAGCAAAAGAATTAAGAGATTTCTTTTCACTCAGCATTTATCAGAAACATCTTTTCTTGAGGATCTTTTGGAAAGCAAAACATGGTTATACAGATGAAGAGAAGACTGAGTGACCTTTCCTAAACTGTGACTATATTTCTGATGTCACTGTTGCATAACTAGTCTTTATCCAGTCTTTGCGAATTATACTGCTGGATAATGAATTTTAAATTGCATGTCTAAGTAGACTAAGAACTCTGTAGTTAGTGGGTTATATTTAAGTAACCACAAAATAGATAAGGTGCACAATTAAAGAGTACACATCTTCCAAACCCCTAATTTGTGTTAGAGTATTCAATTGCCATCCTCTATGTGCAGGCATGAATTTTGATCCAGTAGCAATGAGGTCAGGTCCATAAGTTTTCAGATTCAGAATTATTTACCGGAAAGTAGTATTACTTAGCCCATATTTGAAAGAACGGTTTATGTTCATGGACATTTTGGGTTATCTGAATTTAGAAGAGGTCGGAGATTAGCCTGATTAACTTGAAGTAATGGATAAAATTTTAGGAGACAAATGTCAGTTTGCTGGCATCTTAATGGGTTTAGTCTGATCACCCTATAGACTAGACCAGCAGTTCTCAAACTTTTGCATCTTGGGACACTTACACTCTTAAAAATATTGAGAACCCTAAAGAACTTTTGTTCATGTGTATTTTATCAATCGCTATTTTCTATGTAAGAAATTAAAGTGGAGAAAATTTAAAAATACTTATAGAGATCAAACCAGTCAACCCTAAAGGAAATCAACCCTGAATATTCATTGGAAGGACTGTTGCTGAAGCTGAAGCTCCAAAACTTTGGTCACCTGATGCAAAGAGCTGACTCACTGGAAAAAACCCTGATGCTTTGGAAGATTGAAGGGAGGAGGAGAAGGGGGTGACAGAGGATGAGACAGTTGGATGGCATCACTGACTCGATGGACATGAGTTTGAGCAAACTCTAGGAGATAGTGAAGGACAGGGAAGCCTGGCATGCTGCAGTCCACGGGGTTGCAAAGAATCAGAAATGACTTAGCAACTGAAACAACAATTAATAATTATATTACATATTAAAATAATTATTTTATGAAAATAACTATATTTTCCAAAACAAAATAACTTCATGAGAAAAGTGGCATTATTTCACATATAAAAAAATCTCTCTAATGTCTGACTTAATAAGATAGAGTTAAATTCATGTTTCTACTTCTGAATTCGATCTTTTGTGATAACATATGTCATGTGACCTCTGCAGAACTCCAATATTTACTCATGAGAGAATGAAGGTTAAAAAAACACTAATAGCATCTTTGTATTACTATGAACATAATTTTGACTTTATGAGTTTCCTGGAAAGGTATTGGAGACCTCCAAGTGTCTCCAAATCACATGTTAAGAACCCCTCAACTGGAAAAATGGGTTATTCATAGTTCAAAGCTACAAAATAAAGAGCTAAAACAACATCAGATGCTTTAAATGACCAATATTCTTTAAGAATTTTTGTCAGAAGCTTTTATTTTTTTTATTGTGGTAAATATATATTATATAACACTTATCCATTTTTAAGTATGTAGTTCAGTGGTATTAAATACATTTACATTATTGTGAACAATTACCACCATCCATATACAAAACGTTCTCATCTTCCCAAATTGAAACTTTGTACTCATTAAATAAGAACTCCTCACATTTCTGTTCCCTCAGTCCCTAGCAACCATGGTTCTACTTTCTGTCTCTCTAAATTTGACTATTTCTAGGTACCTCATTTAAGTGGAATCATACATTATTCATCTTTTTGTACCTGGCTTATTTCACTTAGCAGAGTGTTTTCAAGGTTGATCACATTAAAATATGTGTTGGAAATTCATTTTTTTGAATTGAATAATATTCCATTGTCTGTATTATCACATTTTAAGAAATCCATTCACTTGTTGATTGACATTTGAGTTATTTTCACCTTTTGACTGTTGTGGATAATGTGACTGTGAATGTTGATATACAAATATCTATTCATGCCTCTGCTGTCAATTCTTTTGGGTATATATCCAGAAGTGAAATTGCTGGATCATATGGGTCTTTTTTTATGCTTCCCAGATGGCTCAGTGGTAAAGAATTCACCTGCCAGTGGAGGGGATGCAGAAGTGGATTGAATCTGTGAGTTTGGGAGATACCCTGGAGGAGGAAATGGCAACCCACTCCAGTATTCTTGGCTGGGAAATCCCATGGACAGAAGAGCCTGGAAAGCTACAGTCCAGGGGACCTCAAAGAATTGGACGTGACTGAGTACACATGCATGGTTGTTTCATATTCAATTTTTTGAAGAGCCACCATATAGTTGTCTCATGTCAATATTTTTAACACTACATATTTCTTGCTAAAACTATTAAAAATTATTTGTAGTACAGAAACATTTTAAAAATTCTCATTGTATTTTGTTCAATAACTAACATTCAACGGATTTTATATAAAATGTAAAAGTTATGAATTCTCTGGAAGATAGCTTTCCATAGTCCTAGCTTTCAAAGAACTCTCAAACTAAATATGCATGTGCTCAATCACTCAGTCGTGTCCGACTGTTTGCGACCCCATGGACTGTAGCCCATCAGGCTCCTCTGTTCATGGGATTATCCAGGCAAGAATATTGGAATGGGTTGCCATTTCCTCTTCCAGGGTATCTTCCTGATCCAGGGGTTGAACCTGTGTCTCCTGCTGCTCCTGCATTGCAGGCAGATTCTTTACCACTGAGTCCCCAGATTTGGACACACCAGTTAAATTCCGCTAGTGAAACAATAAAGCTAAGAGAGAAGAAATACTATTTATTGGGCAGTGAATAAGTTCCAGGTACAGTTCCACGTATTTGGGGTACAAGTAGTGAACATGATGGAATTCTTGCCCTCACCTCAAATGTGAACTGTAGTTGATCACAAACATTCTGGAACAGTGACCCTCAGACAGCAAGCGATTGATGTACCATCAGGTGGTCTGGGAGTGTCAGAAAAATCAACAGTAAATCATCATGATAGTGTGTGTCCTTCACCAGTGGTGCAACACTGGGCAACTTTGAGATATGGTTCCAGTAACATGAATCCCTGCCACCTAGAATTCAGAGAGAGATAACCACGAAATGCTAAATATCTCAGCTTGCCAGCACCCAGATCTCCAAGGGTCAGATAAATTTTTAGAAGTTTTTCTAGAAAGAGCATAAGAACAGGAGAGGATAAAGGAAAGAAAACGTGTTAGAGGGGAGTGGGCAGTGGTTCTAGATGTGTTTATGCTCCCTTTACCTTGAAGCTCTAAGCCTGGGTGTCCTTAGGTGAACCTAAGCTGTCACCTCCCCCTCCAAGATCTGGGAAGCTGGGGAACAGAGTAGGCTCAACTGACTGTCCATCTATCCTATCCTTCAAGGAATTCCATGGCTAAGTAGCAGTGACGTTCACAGCAGAAATGATGTCTTTATCTGGTAATTGTGGGAGGAGGAGGAGGTGTTAGAAGTAGCCGTGTGTTTCTTCCTCCCACCCCCACTTCTTCTCTTACTAGCTTTCTTTCTCTCAGTTATCAGTTGCTAATGTGCAACTGCATATTTGAGCATGATGACTCTTTTTGATGCACATATTCTGCTGTGTCAAAATATCCGAGTTCAGGTCATATTTTCCACAGAACTTTAAAATAAAAGAATATCAGTAGGATTGATTGACATTTGTTTGTTCCAAGTGCAAAGTCAATAGGATTATATGAATTCCAGTATGAAATTATGGCCAGTATGAAAACTATAACTTCTGATTTGGTATCCTTCTGAACATGTTGAGAAACAGATCCCAGCACTCAGTAGAGTCTATACTGTGAGAAGTAACCATGGTGAAACAATGAATCTCTGCTTTAACTGTGACAGTTTATACACTCCATTGAAGTCCGATCTTGAACCTGAACAGAAGGAATGCATCAAAACGATAAAAAAAATCACCCACACTAAAAATATACATTTAAAAAAATCCATAAAAGAAGCCCTGATTGCTTATTGTTTCTCTTGCGAGACACACTAATGTTACACAGAATAAGGAGGTACCATTGATAGTAATAAATGATGCAGATCACACTGTAGGAAAGAACAAAAGAGGATTGAATTATATTAGAATTAAGGTAAAGAATACCACAGAAGAAACTTTGAAATGCATTCTATAAGATCAAGAAGATTCATGACTGATGATGTAGAATGTGAGCACTTCATGTTATTGTCAGAATCTGTCCATTGCATTTTTTCCATGTCTCCCTTCACACAGAGGATGATGGTTCTAAGTTTCAGATATGGTCTGTTTTGGCTAATCAGGATCAGGCTAAAACTGATGGCTATCCGCTACCCATAATGTCCACTGCCATTAAATCAATGAAATCTTTGATTGCTACAGATCTCCTTTAATAATGTGTATATTTAACTCCTCTCTGTTGGAACCATATTGCTAATACCATAGCATGTTTTTGTTTTTTTCTCTTTTGACTGTTCTTATTACACAGGGCTACAGGATGAACACGGAAGGAAGTCTTGCCAAGTTAATCACTGCAAAGTGTAAAGAATGACTGCTAAAAACAAATAAAGGTACTGGAGAAGCCATTCTCCAAAAAAACCTGTAGAAAAGCAGTTCAAACAATTCAGTGTTAGAATTACTGTACCTTAACAAAACCTATGTGAGTTGGGTCATTGGTGGCAGTGAGCATTCATTCATTCATTCTTTCTACATTTATTGGACGTGTGCTATGGGCCAAGCACTGTGGTATAGCACTGGATATAGAGTTAAAATTCTTTAACTCTCTGGGTTAAAATAGCGAGTGTGGCTTGTGGCTCCTGACTGGATCCTGACTGACCCTGTCCTTAGACCTATTTCTTGCCATCCCAAATTTATTTATTAATTCTGTAATGATACTGTTTTGGCTCTTGTGCCAGTTAATAAATATCATCTTTCACCTCCATGCTATGCTGTGCTCAGTCACTAAGCTGTATCTGACTCTTTGCAACCCCATGGACTGTAGCCCACCGGACTCCTCTGGCCACGGGATTTCCCAGGCAAGAATACTAGCGTGGGTTGCCATTTCCTTCTCCAGGGGATCTTCCCGACCCAGGGATTAAACCTGAGTCTCCTACACTGGCAGGTGAATTCTTTACCACTGGGCCATATGGGAAGTCCCTCTCCCCTCCATACCACCCTTTAATGCTCCTGATTTGTGATGTTGGAGCTGGGAACATGCAAACCACATTTCTACTTTGCCAATTTCCCTCTATTAGGTGCTTATAATAGGGAGTGTCAGAAAGAGACCTAAAGACTGGAGAATGGATTCCCTCCTTTCTGGTTGTTTTCCTGCTCTTTTCAGTGGCACCCTGGCCTTACTTCTTCACTAGGGCAGTGTTGCTTAGATCCAGGAGAAGCATAGTTACAGAGACCCATTTACAGTCATTGTTTAACTTTGCAGAACTAGCCTCACTGCAGCTCCTCAAAGACCTTAGCACCAGCTGGTCAACACCCCTTCCTTAGATGTTTGGGTCATGGTTTTGTTGAACTCCTCTTCTGAACTAAGAGACATTAGAACCAGCTAAGCAATGCTCCATGCTCACAAGTCTGGTGCTCAGTTTCTTGGGTTTCCTCAAAGCTTCCAAGTTTTAATTACCCTAACCTCTTCCCTTTGTTCCCCAGCCACAAGAGTGGAAGCTCCGTCTTGCGATATGTCTATACCTATGTCTACATTTATCTTTACCTATCTATAATCCTAGTGTTCTCTTTTTCCCTTTTCAGTTCTTCAGTACTTAGTCAACAGTTCTTTAATTATCATGGTTAAAATAGCTGGTATGGTTTTTGGCTCCTGATTGGATCCTGACTAAAACTGTCTTAATTTGTTTCCTAAATTCTATGATCTCTCTTTTACAAAGCTCATTTTGTTATTTTATCATTTTATGATAGGTATTAATTTTGTAATAAACATGCCAGCAAAAAGAACTCTTAAATTTTTCCTACACTTTGAGTTACATTTTCCAGATTGCATTTGGTTTCCCATGTTCCTTTCCTTGTTACTGGGTTTTTTTTGTTTGTTTGCTTTAGGGAGCTTTTTTTTTTAATGAGTATATTTGCGTAGCTGTTATATGTTTTCTTTCATCTTGCCCATGCATAACATGGGAACTCTTTTCTAGACATGTTTTGCTCTGATACTGTTTGGGTAATTCTCTCTTGGCAGCCTTTCTTCCTATCTGACAAGTGTTTGTCTTTTCCTGTAGCTGTAGTTTGAGAATTTATACTAGATTGATAAAAAAGCAATTGTATTTTTGGACTGTGAATTTTAAATCATTATAACTAGGCTCAATCACATCTTTATTAATCAAAATAGACACCATTACAATCAACACATTTTTGCCAATGAGATAAGTTGGTTTATTCCTGTACTGTAAAAATCTGTGCTTCGGGATTTGTCGAACTCTTGAAAAGCATTTTCTGCTTCCTGCTGGTTGTGGAAGCATTTTCCCTGTAAAAAGTTGTTGAGATGCTTGAAGAAGTGGTAGATGACTGGCCAGAGATCAGGTGAAATGGTGGATGAAACAAAACTTTGTAGCCCAATTTGTTCAACTTTCGAAGCATTGGTTGTGTGACTTGTAGTGGGGTGCTGTTGTGGAGAAGAATTGGGCCCTTTCTGTTGACCAATGCTGGCTGCAGGCATTGCAGTTTTTGGTGCATCTCATTGATTTGCTCTGCATACTTCTCAGATGTAATTTTTAAAAATTTATTTATTTTTTATTGAAGGATAATTGCTTTACAGAATTTTGCTGTTTTCTGTCAAACCTCAACATGAATCAGCCATAGGTATACATATATCCCCTCCCTTGTGAAACTCCCTCCCGTCTCCCTCCCCACCCCACCCCTAGATGCAATGGCTTTGCCAGGATTCAGAAGGCTATAGTGGATGAGACAGGCAGCAGACCACCAGTGACCATGACCTTTTTTCAGTGCAAGTTTGGCTTTGGGAAGTGCTTTGGAGCCTTCTTTTTGGTCCAACTGTTGAGCCAGTTGTCACTGGTTGTCATACAAAATCCACTTTTTATCGCACATCAAAATCAGATTGAGAAATGGCTTGTTGTTATTGCATAGAATAAGAGAAGACAATAGTTCAAAATGATTTTTTTGATTTGCGGTCAGCTCATGAGGCACCCACTTATCGAGCTATTTCACCTTTCCAATTTACTCCAAATGCTGAATCACTATAGAATAGTCACCACTGAGTTCTTCAGCAACTTCTTATGTAGTTGTAAAAGGATCAGCTTCACAGATGGCTCTCAATTGGTCGTTGTCAACTTCTGATGGCTGGCCACTATGCTCCTCAAGGCTCTCCTCTCCTTTTCAAAACTTCTTGAACCACCACTGCACTGTACATTCATTAGCAGGGCCAAATGCTTTGTTAATGTTGTGAATTGTCTCTGCTGTTTTACTATCCATTTTGAACTCGAATTAAAAAAAATGCTCAAATTTGCTTTTTGTTTCATATAATTTCTATAGTTTAAAATACACAAATAAACAGCAAATTAGCAAAAAAATTAGTCTTTAGCAAAAAAAAAAAAACATATAAAGTGAGAAATGTGTATTAAAATGAAGCCTGGTATATAACATAACCACATTTATTTAAGAATGTATTTCAATATCAAATAGCAAAGTTCAGCAATGCAAAACCACAATTACTTTTGCGACAGCCTATTATTAGGAACAGATTAAGACCTATGAAGTGAGAAATAAATATATTATATTTTCTTACTATAAAATCACAATAATTGTTACATAATGAAATCTCTCCCTGCTGGGCTTTGACCTTTTCTTATTTCATAAGTCTCTCTGCAAATAAGAATCATGATAAACCATGTATGGTTTTGTTTTATTTAAAAAATGAATACTTAAGTGCAACTTGTATTAAGTGCATAACTAAATACTACTCATTAAAAAACTTTTAATTTTGTCTTTCAGGTTGCAAAAATAATGTAACTTCAAGATTAAAGAAAAAAAGCATATGGTACAAACTTGCTGTCCTTGCTACTATTAATTGGACTAGGGCTATGGACATTGGATCCTGGTCAGAGATCTCTGATATAGTCTTGTATAAGAGCTCTGCTGAACAAAGATCCCCTCACCCCAATATTACATACTGAATGGCCAAACCTATCAGATACTCTTTTTGAGGGCGTTTGAGCTTGAGACATAAGAGAAATAGTTAGTACTAGAAATAGGTAGTAGTAGAAATAGTAGAAGCAAAGTTAAAGAGTATCCAAATCTCCTTAAAAGCAGAGTACCAAAGTTGGGATTGAAATGTTAATATTGCTTCCTGATGGCAATACAATTTAATGTCTTATACTTTAAGACTTTGCAGTTCTGGAACTGTGATGTTGCTACAAGCCATGCTATTATCTTTCAACAAATTACCACTATTTAACATGACTTGAAATTTAGACGAGCATAACTTACCATTTGTTTCTGGTTTTTCACTATTCTATATAAACAGCTTCATGCTTATAATTTTTTTTTTACCATTTATTTTTATTAGTTGGAGGCTAATTACTTTACAATATTGTAGTGGTTTTCGCCATACATTGACATGAATCAGCCATGGATTTACATGTATTCCCCATCCCGATCCCCCCTCCTGCCTCCCTCCCTACCCCATCCCTCTGGGTCTTCCCAGTGCACCAGCCCTGAGCACTTGTCTCATGCATCCAACCTGGGCTGGTGATCTGTTTCACCCTTGATAATATACATGTTTCGATGCTGTTCTCTCAAAACATCCCACCCTTGCCTTCTCCCACAGAGTCCAAAAGTCTGTTCTGTACATCTGTGTCTCTTTTTCTGTTTTGCATATAGGGTTATCGTTACCATCTTTCTAAATTACATATATATCATGCTTATAATTTTAATCTTTGGTTAAATTATTTTCCATAGTATAAACTCCCAGAAGTGGTCTTAACGGTTTCAAGAAATAAATATATGGGTTTTGCTTCCTAAGTTGCTATGTTACTTTCCAAAAGTATTGTAGGGTTTTATCAGTAAGATTTGAATATGGAATTTACTCTAGTCTTAAGTACTGATTTTGTGTTTAAGTTAATTTTATAGATATAAAATGGTATCTCAAAGCCTTCTTAGTTTGTATTTCTTTGATTTATATCCAAAATATTGTTGAGAAAAGTTTGGTGAACTTTTGTGTAGACCCCCACGTCCACATGCCCTATGGACCAGCAGACAAAACTTCAAAGCTACAAGTTGATGATATTTGAGTCAGCAATGTGTAAATCTTAGACGGAATTCTAGTATTTGTGCACTTGGAAACAAAGACTTTATTAAATATAGACCACAATATGAGATTGACAGGCTTCTGCTTGGACTAGACTATCGTCAGTGCTTCAGAAAAGCAATGACTATTCATTGCATTGATTTTAATGTGAGGATTGGCTTTTATTCCCTTCCGATTTGGGCTTAACTAACAGGAATTATTAAAATGAATTTATGGAGCTCAGAAATTTTTGTGTCCCCAGATCCATTTTCCACTTGAACTCCTGTGTAACTGCCAAACCAACGCTTTCATATGCTTCTACCATCATATAGTTGTCACTTTAGATTTCACTGTGGTCCTTAAGTTACCTACTCTGAATAAAAAAAAAACTCTTTCAATTTTGTTTCAATGGTTTTGATAGTTAACTGAGAACTTCCAGCACGGAAGGGCAAACAGACAGAAAGCACCAGTTAATATCTGCTTCTGGATCTACTCTGTGGTTTCTCAAGATTGTCTGAACCAAAGTGAAAGAAGTAATGTGGAGGAACTCAGCCAAGATGGTGAACTGAAAGAGAAACATTTTACCCTATTCAGCACACAGAATGCTAGGTTAAATAATAATTGAAGAAATATATACCCAAGTTCAAAGTTGGGGGAAAAAATTCTCCAGAAATCTATAGACATAGCAGGGAGAAGGAGTTGACATTTTGCTGTCCAGGGGAGGGACCAAACTGACCTGTGCCTTTGGGGTGGGCACATCTAGGCGTGGAAGCTGAGGCTGTTGGTCCTGCGCCTGCAGGGAGCTGTGAAACTACTACACTGCCCAAGAATGAGGACCAGGAAAGCCCAAGGGCCCAGAGTTCTTGCAAACGTAATCCAACTCGCCATGAATGAAAACAAGATGACACGCAAGTGATGGAGACCGGGGGTACTGCTCAGAGTGAGAGTTACCCTAAATTTGGATGGCCCAAATCAAGAAACAAACATAAAAATGTGTGTAACCTAAAACTAAAAGGAGATTGACTAGAGAGGAAAAACAATCAGATTGCTCATCAGCAAATAAATGCTAGAAAACAGTAGAATAATACCTTCAATGTGCTGAGATTTCAATATGATTGTGTGACTGTATAATTTCATTTTTTATAATTGTCAAATTTAATGTCTATATCATGACTACCACTGAATAATAAGCACAAAAGACTTTTTCATATGTACAAACACTAAGAGAGTTTGTCATCCATAGATCCTTTCTTTAAAAAATTTTGGCTGTACCACACAGCTTATGGGACCTTAGTTTCCTGAACCCCAGGGATTAAATGCTCACCTCTTGCAATGGAAGCATGGAGTCCTAATCACTGGACCACTAGGGAAGTCCCATATCCATAGATACTGGATGAAAGAACTACGGAAGAATGTGCTTTGCAAGGAGAATGAGTACAGAAGGAAGAGTGGACCTATATAAGCACTGAATTTGGGAAAAATCACAGCTGAACTTTAAAAAGTGTGTAACTTTCCATTTTGCCTTGGGAAATGCACTTCTATTCAATGTCAAATATAATGTTGAAAGACAAATTCTTGCTTCTGCAAATTTTTCCAGTAAACACTGAAGTTATAGCTGTCATCAGATGGATCAAAAACATTTTTTTCCCTTAACATAATGCCCAGACTTGTACTATGAGTATCACAAACTCTTAAAAATGAAAATTATACATTTACACAGTCATAATTAAGCATATAGCTAGAGGCTGAGAAAAAAAGAAGGGTCAGCTTTTAATTTGGACTTAACTGTTTTAAATTCTAGTAAGTGTTAATACCTAAAGTGAGATAGAATTCCCAGTATTAATCAAGAATAAATGACGTCAATCTCTAAATGTCCTAAACTTGGTCCAAGGTGAGCCTATCCTCATTACGTTTGACTTTTTGTAAACTTTTCAACTTCTTTCTTGAATTAAAGGGTTTGAAGAAGACTACAATACTTACTACTGTAAACCTATATTTCTGTGGTTGTAATGGGCATATTAGCAGTTCTGAGGTTGACCTCAACTTTTAAATACCTTATCATTTGCTATCTCATTTTGAACATGTTATTTTCTACTTGCTTCTGCCATTAGTATTTTTCTTTGTATGAGGTCAGGTGAGTTAATTCAAGGTGAAAATAGTTGCTCAAGTGAATTTTAGCCATTTCATGCAAAGCATAGAGCATAGAGCACTCAAATAATTGAGTAAATTTTAGCTGACTTAAGAAATAAGTGAGTGAGTGAGGTCGCTCAGTCATGTCCGACTCTTTGCGACCCCGTTGACTGTAGCCTACCAGGCTCCTCCATCCATGAGATTCTCCAGCAAGAATACTGGAGTGGGTTGCCATTTCCTTCTCCAGGGGATCTTCCCGACCCAGGGATCGAACCCGGGTATCCCACATTGCAGGCAGACGCTTTAACCTCTGAGCCACCAGGGAATAGGGTGTCCTAAATGCCTGGTGCTGCATTTTTTAATCATGACATCTCCCAGGATATTGGTGAGGAGGTATAAGACATGGTACCTATCTATGTGGAATATACAATCTGCTGGGGAGATAAGAGAAATGGGAAACTGAATGAGGTAAGTTTACAGGTGTCTCCACTGACAGACTTGAGCAATTGGATTTGACCTGATAGGGAATGGAGACCTGTGACTTGCCAGAGGAATCAAGTGATGTGCCAAAATGGTGTTTCAGAGTGACATAAGTATAAATCCAAACATTATCTTACGATCTTCGTAGTTACTGCCAGTTTTTTTTTAATGATCTATATCAAAGTTATCTACCTATCGTGAGAATTAACTTCAGTAGATATTTAGACTAAAAACTGGAATCAGCCTGTCATTCAGCATGCTTGTGGCTTTCCTTCCTCATCATCTGTTAACATGCTCTTTGAAATTCAAATTTTAACATTTGCCTATCCACAACAGAATTAGAAAGATAACATTGCTGTCAAATTATAAAATCTAATATAAATGATTTCTGCTATAGTCATCTTTATGATGCCACAAAATCTACATTGGCATCTTTATGATGCCAAAAAATCCACTCTCTCTTGATGGCTTCTTTATGGTACAACATCATCCTGTTTTTCTTTTGTAACTGTAAAAATATTACCAGGAAAATATCATCATGATCTGGTTGTGGGGAAGGACTTTTTAAACAAGATACACAAAGTGCAATCCACAAGGCAAAAAAAAAAAAAAAAAAAAAAATCAGGGCTACGTATGGCTGTATATGTTATTCACTGCACAACTCCAGGGGACCATTTACCTAGATCTTGATGTGAATGTTTCTCCCAGAGTTGTAGAATGTAGTAGTCTGGTGGAAAATTGATGGATTTCTTAAAAGACACCATAAACAAACTTAAGATGGAGCACAAAGTGAAAGACAATATTTCCAATGTTTGAAACCAACTAAGAATTTATCTTTATAACAGTATGCCCAGTAGTAATATGAGCCACAAATGTGAGCCACTTATGAAATTTTAATTTTTCTAATAGCCATATTATGAAAAGTAAAAATGAACAGGTAAAATTAATTTTGACAATATATTTTGTTTAAAACAGTTTTATCTAAAATACTTTCATTTCAACATATAACCAAGGAGATGCTTTACATTACTTTTGCATGAGTCTTTAATATTTGGTGCATATTTTACACTTCATTACATGTCAGTTTTTGTGCTTACAGCAACATGATGTGGTGAGAGAAAAAATAACATGAGTTCTACAGCACAATACCATTTATTTACATTCAGACACACAATTCCCCCACACATTTTACAGGAATATATACATATTTAAGGATATATGATGAGAGTGGACATCTGGGGTAGAGGGGAGAAAACAGATCAGGAATAAAAATGGAAAAATGTAATATAGCTTATGGTTAAAAAAAAAAAAAAAAAAGTTCACTATATGGAAGTCCTCATTCTAAATTCCCCAGACCTCTTCTACTGATTCTTTTTGGGGAGTTCTCTTTTTTTCCTTGTAATTTGGAGGAGAGTTTTCACCATTCCTGCTCACCACTTTATTCTCTAAGACAGCCTTATCTGCTTCAATAGTCTTCTCTATGCCAAATCTTCCTACATCTATATCTCCAACAAGATTCTGTTGTAGTACTTAATCTTCTCACCTCTCACTGCACATTTTTACTATTAACACCATGAGCATAATCTTCACCTCCAACCTAGATACTGCTCTTTCTAAGTTTTCTTGCTTCTATCACCATCAATCCTTCAGTCTCTGAGAGGAACATTTATAGTCATCTTTGATTCTCCCCTCTTCTTTCCTTAACGTCTCAGCAGTTATCAAGACTTGCTGCTTTTACCTTGATTATCAGTGCTGTCTTTTTCTCATTGCGACACTCTACACCTGGAGAACTCACCGTCTGTCATTAGGTTCTTTTAAGACTATTTTTTTTTTTAAAAAGAGTAGTTTTAGGTTCACAGCAAAGTTGAGAGGAAGGTAAGAGATTTCCCATATACCTTCTGCCCAACATATGCATAGCCTTCCCAATTAGCAGCATCTCCTACCAGAGTGGTATGTTTTTTACAATTAATGAACCTACATTGACACATCATAATCACTGAAAGTCCATAGTTTACATTAGGGTTCACTCTTGCTGGTATACATTTTATAGGTTTGGATGAGCACATAATGACATGTATTCATTATTATGGTATCGTGCAGTAGTATTTCATTACCTTAAAAATTCTCAGTGCCTCGCCTATTCACCTCCACCCATCACCTTTAGGTTTCCATCCCTCTAGTCCGTTTGCAAATTGCCAAACCTCTCTGTAGCACTGTTTTCATCATATTGCTACCTTGCTTCAAACCCCCAGTGGTGCCAATATGTTGTCTTTTGGCTGCTCAGCATTTATTTCTCTTTCACACCTCAACTCCCTTTGAGGAATTATCTCTTCCCATTAGCTATAGTTTGGAAAAACTGTTAATCTAGAACTCACCTTCTTCAGCTCTGAGAAGGGTATGTGACCTAAGTTACACACTGGGGCTTCGGACCAGTTTATCCCTCTGTTTGAATCGATAGCAATGGGACAAAGAGATCAAACAAGGCTGTGTATTCATTCATACTAGCAAGTAGCTCTGGCTTACTTTAAGAAAGTGAAAGTGAAAGTTGCTCAGTCATGTTGACTCTTTGCGACCCCATGGACTAAAAGTCCTTGGAATTCTCCAGGCCAGCATAGTGGAGGGGGTAGCCTTTCCCTTTTCCAAGGGATCTTCTCAACCCAGGGATCGAACGCACGTCTACTGCATTGCAGGCAGATTCTTTACCAGCTGAGCCACAAGGGAAGCCTACTTTTAGTCTGCTTTAAGACCACTCTTCTATTTCCTGCTTTTTAGCCCTTGGAGGCCGCTTTGCTTTCTAATGTTTCCGAACTCTGTTTTCTAGCTATGGCATTGATTCTAGGCACTCCTGGTATCTTTCCACTAAACCCCTCTCTTGAAATTTGCAAGAGCTGGTTTCTGATGCTTTCAGGCAGGAGCAGACTGATTCCTTCTCTACCATACGAAGCATATAAATTCCTTTCCTGGTTTCGTATCCTCTGTGATCCCACCTCCACCTATCTTTTCTTACTCACTAAAGCCTTAGCCAGGCCAGTCAGTTTCTGACTCTGAAAATGCCATGTTAGTCCTGCTTCCATGCTTTATGACATCCTGAAATGACCTATTTTCTTTCATGCATCGGCTCTCTGTTGGATACAATGTCCAAATATATGTGAAAAACTTTGCTGAAATCTGTGATATTCCCCTGAGCTACTAATCTAGTTACTCTACCAAAAAGAAAATGAGTTATTTTGTCATGGTTTGTTCTTAGTGAATCCATGTAGGCTGCTGATAATCACCACATGCCCTTTTTAAATGTTCACAAACCAACTGTTTAATAATCCATTCTAGACTTATACTGATCAGTCTGAAGCTTTGTGGTTTGCAATTTCCAGAAACTATTCTTTCCTTCTTTCTGGAAGCCAGAGCCCTTGACTGTTTTCAGCTCTGCCAACTCTTATTTTTGTGAATTCTTAAGGTTGTTGATAACAGACAGTGAGAACTCAACATATTTGGACTGTTCCTCACTTCGATGCTTGTTTTGTCTGGGTGTAGGCATCAGAACAACTTTAAAGCAATTACATTTTCTCTGACTCTTTACTAACTTTAGGATGTAATAACCTGACCACATCTTTTTCCCCTTGATTTGCATTTTAGTATGTATTTTAAAATTATGGAAATGGTATATGTTTATCATTAAACTACTCAAATATTACCGAACTGCACAAATGAAAAATAAGTCTCCCCAGTCAATCCTGGTGTTAACAAATTGGAATGTATCCTTCTAGACATTATTTATGCACTAACAAACATCTCCTTATATATTTTTTAGATGAGATCATACCCTGCATATTGTGCTGCAATTTAGTTTATTCACCTAACAATATATCATTAACATCATCCCATGTTTGTTGTATAGAGTTATCTCATTTTTGCAATGAGAACATGGTATTCCTTTGTAAACACTGCAAAAATGCATCATTTTGACATTTCATTTACGTTTCATTCAAGTCTGTGAAGTAGATAGGCCAGATAGTTAAATGATGCCATTTAATAAAGTCTTGGAAGTGTTAAATGCCCTGCCTCGGGCGTCACAACTAGTTAGGGGCAGAGTGAGGTTAGAATCCACACCTTTTGTTTCCTAAATCCACTACGTTTATTACAACGTAGACAGCTGCTCCTGTGCCCGCTTGTGGGAAGAAAACAGGACTAACAAAAAAAACCTGTGCATGACTCACAGGGACCTCAGCATATGGCTGTCAGGACGTGCTGTGTCAGTCCCCTGGTGCCATGCTGAGCAGTGTTGGTTTGGGGAGTTTTTTAATATGGTGAGAAGCAAAGAGAATTAAAGTCTTTCCATGTGTTTCTTAGGTTGAACAATGACGTCTGCTTACTCATAGAGACAATCATAGTATGCATATGAATTTATATTCTTATATGTAAGGCTGGGATTATTAACCTTGTCTGCACACTGGAATCACTTGAAGAGTGATTAAAAAATAACCACCCTGGGTTTATCAACACCAGGTAGTCTGACTCACTTGTCTGGAAGTGGAAATCTTCTCAGGTGATTCTAAATATGCAATCAAGAACCATGGAGTGGGAGGGCAGCCTGAATCGTGAGTTAAGCTTTACTAAGCTTCTGGGAGGAAACTTTTTCTTCCTTCCCTGCAAGTTCGCCCTTTAAGGGTTTCCAACTCCTTGAATTTTTACATTCTTCCAGCAGAAGACATAGATTTTGGTTGATCAACTGGTCTGATAGGTAGAAGGTCTAGCTCTCAGCAAAGAGAAAAGACAGGAAACAAAGCTTCTATCTGGGGAAAGGGGAAAAAATAAAACAAAATGAAAAGGAAGTATCATAGAGTGGAAAATCAAGATTTTCTTCCTAAGGGAAATTTCATAAAGTAGTATGACTTGATCTTTTGAGTAGATAATACGCAGTAGTGTCAGGAAGAGTCAGGAAGGTTGTTGTGCAATCTTTCCAGGAAAGGGGGAACTTGTCATTCCCAGGGCCTCCCTACGTCCTATTTAACCCCATGTTCACCTTCAGGATTAAAGCAGTAATGCATTCCATTTCAGTTCCTGTTTATAGTTCTGGGGTCTTAGACCCTGGGGTCAAATATAGAACAGTCAAAAATGAGAATAGTCCCTAGAAAACATGGTACCCATTTAGGGGGATATTTATCTTTTAACTAGGAGCCAATCTAGACAGCATATTAAAAAGCAGAGACATCACTTTACCGACAAAAGCCTGTATAGTCAAAGCTATGGCTTTTCTAGTACACATGTACGGATATGAGAGTTGGACCATAAGGAAGGTTGAGTGCCAAAGAATTGATACTTTCCAACTGTGGTGTTGGAGAAGACTCTCGAGAGTCCCTTGGAGAGCAAGGAGATCAAACCAGTCAATCCTAAAGGAAATCAACCCTGAATATTCACTGGAAGAACTGATGCTGAAGCTGAAGCTCCAATACTTTGGCCACCTGATGCAAAGAGTATATTCACTGGAAAAGATTTTGATGTTGGGAAAGATTGAGGGCAGGAGAAGGGGCGACAGAGGATGACATGGTCGGATGGCATCACCAACTTATTTGACATAAGTTTGAGCAGACTTGGGAGATAATGAAGGACAGAGAAGTCTGGTGTGCTGCAGTCCATAGGGTTGCAAAGAGTCAGATATGACTTAGTGACTGAACAACAACAGGAGCCAGCACCCTGGAGGATAAAGGTTGAGTGGGCTGAAGTCACTTTGTACTTATGGTGACCCTTAAAGCAAGTTTGGTATTCTCTTTATCTATACCAGAAATCATCAAGCAACTTATAGATATCCTGGATTAATGGTCACTCGCTGATCCTAAGAAGGCGGTTAGCAAGAAAATAATCTAAATTTTACATTATAGAATTAAGAAAACATCTTAAAATGTTACATGGTGTGTATCTCCAAACAGTTACTGTGTATGACTTCTACTCACACTGGAAAGAAGATACCACTGGGGTATCAAAGCACAAAACAGCAAGAAACAAAGGCACTGAATATAAGCAGATGGAAAAAAATCTGACAGTAACCAATAGCTCTCAATTTAAAATCAAGATAGAAAGGAGCAAAAATTAAACAGGTAGTTCTATAAAGGAGTGATAATTTTTTGTATCCAGGAATTTTTAAATACTAGTATGTGGATAAATATATTAAAAGATATTTGCAGGTAGAATAATTAACCATCTCTGTTAACTGTCCTGATTTTAACACAGAACGTCTCTTGTATTGAGAAAGTACTCAATTCTGAGCAAAGATGAGAGAGTAGGTCACCCTACCTATGGGGTCATCTTCTTGGAGAATTAATGAATATAAGAAAGTCTGTTAGCTAGGGTCCCACTGTACACTCAAATTATAATAATGGTGAAAAGTGAAGGTGAAAGTCGCTCAGTTGTGTCCAACTCTTTGTGACCCATGGACTATACAGTCCATGGAATTCTCTAGGCCAGAATACCGGAGTGGGTAGCCTTTCCCTTCTCCAGGGCATCTTCCCAACCCAGGGATCAAACCCAGGTCTCCCGCATTGCGGGTGGATTCTTTACCAGCTGAGCCATAAGGGAAGCCCATAATAATGATAGGAGAGTATAATAAAGTGAGTATTTTAAAAGGTGTGGGCATGTTGCAGGAAAATCACAAGGGAGAATGTAGTACCTTGGGACTGATAACAGCAGTACTACTTGTTCAGTAGTACTTGAAGGCTTCAAGTAGAGAGTGAGAGTATCTGGAGCTAGATGGATGCTAGAGACAGAGGGATGAATGAAGAGAGCCACTTGACTGAGGCTGAGACTTTAAATGGAGGGACATACCTGATGCATAACAATCCTTCAGGGAGTGGGCCAGGGTATAAATATTTTGATGTCATTCTCCCTCCTCCCCTTGATCTTCTGCAGGTGCTTCCCATTTGGCTAAAACCTACTAGAAATTAGAAGAAAGGAAGCTGTTGATCTGCCTCCTGGGGTACAGAGCAGTGTGAAAAAGAGTGGAGGGTACATCTGAAGGAAAAATAAAAACTATCTGACACAGAAAGAAAGATTGAATATGTTTATCTCTGAAAATTAAGGTGGATAGTACAGTGGCTGTTTTCCAAAGATTAGGTTTTAGAGAGAGAAATGTGAATGGAAGGAATAACAAGCTTGACCTTGGGATTAAAAATGGCTAGAAGTCAAAAGCTCCAAACTGTTTAGCTCAGGGCCATCCAAGAAAGATTTTGTGATGATAGAAATGTTTTATATTTGCCCAATACTATGACTGTTGCTTCTCTGGTGGGCTCAGATGGTAAAGGATCTGCTTGCACTGCAGGAGACCTGGATTCAATCCCTGGGTCAGGAAGATCCCCTGGAGAAGGAAATGGTAACCCACTCCAGTATGCTTGCCTGGGAAATCCTGTGGACAGAGGAACCTGGCAGGCTACAGTCCATGGCGTCACAAGAGTTGAACACGACTAAGTGACTAACACATGATTGTTGCCCAAATGGAAATCCTGGCTAATGTTACTGAGTATGTTAATTTTAAATTTTATTTAATTCTAATTAATTTAAACTTAAAAAGATGCTTGTGGCTTCTAGAGACTGTATTGGATGGTGCAGGTCTATATGTGGAGGCCAACTATGCCAATGTACAGTTGCAGCTGGATAGAAGCCAAAATGAATTAGATTTCACAGTACTCTCTACCTCATCTTAACTGCTTTGAAACATTTTACACTGTTGACTATTCCTTCTTTCTTAAACTGTTCTTTGTATTTGGCTCTCATGATACTACACTCTTCTGGTTTTCTCTCTGCTTCTTTGTCCATTGCTTCTCATTCTCTTTTACAGGCTGGTCTTCTTCACTTTCCACTTAAATGTGCCTCAGCATGTGAGGATACTTTGGTCTACAAGCAACAGAAAACCCATGAAGAAATTTGAAAAATAAGGAGTTTCAGAATTCAGGTGATTTAAGGGTTGCTTAATTTAGTGGCTCAATTAAGTAACTGAAGTCCCAGATTCTTTTACATATTTCTTCTTCTCTGCCATCCTTAGTTTGTTAACTTTGTCCTTGGACTAACTCCTTTCATGATTGCAAGGCAGCTGCTGCAATTCCAGATATAATGTTCAAAGGAAGAGGTGGTTTCTTTTCCTGTAACTCATAGAAAGCTGTCCCAGAAATCCCAGGAAAATTTCTTATATCTTATTGGCCAGAGTTGCCCACCTGGAAAACTAACTATGATTAGCTCAGCTCAATGGTTATAAAGCTTTGCTGCACATTTGGATCACCTAACAAAGTTTTTAAAAATCCTAATATGCCCCAATCCAATTAAATTCCGATTTCTGGGGATGGATCCAATAATTTATATACACACATAGATATATTCATGGTAGCTTTATGGAGATATAAAATTTAAAGTGAACAATTGAGTGATTCCTAGTAGTATATTTACAGAGTTGCGCAACCATCACCTTGGTCAGTTTGACAGCATTTTCATCACCTCCAAAAGCTCTCATTAATAGTCATTCCCCATTTCCCCTAAGCCCGCAATCCTAGGCAATCACTCATCTTCCTTTCTCTATAGATTTTTCTATTCTGGACATTTCATATAAATGAAATTATTCAACATGTGGTCTTTCGTAATTGGCTTCCTTCACATAGCATAACATTTTCAAGATTCAGCCATGTTGTAGCATATATCCGTACTTCATTCCTTTTTAATGATTGCATAATATTACATTGTATGGAATGCTACTTTTATTTATTCATCAGTTAATGGACAGTTGGGTTGTTTCTGCTTTTTGGTTATTAGGTATGAGCCTATGAACATTTGTGTATGAGTTTTCATGTGGACATATTTTTCATTCCTCTTGGGCATATACCTAGGAGTAGAATTGGTGGGTCATGTGATAACTCTGCTGCTGCTGCTGCTGCTGCTAAGTCGCTTCAGTCGTGTCCAACTCTGTGTGACCCCAAAGACAGCAGCCCACCAGGCTCCCCTGTCCCTGGGATTCTCCAGGCAAGAACAGTGGAGTGGGTTGCCATTTCCTTCTCCTGTGATAACTCTAGTCCTAACATTTTGAGGAACTTCCAGACTGTTTTCCAAAGTGCCTGAACCACTTAATATTTCCACCAGCAATATATGAGTGGTCTGAATTTTCTACATCCTTATCAATAATTATCATGTCTTTTTTATTGTAGTCATCCTAGTGGCTGTAAAGTGATATTTCTTTGTGGTTTTGATTTGCATTTCCCTGGTGGCTAATGATATTGAGCAACTTTTTGTGTATTTATAGACCATTTTTATGTCTTCTTTGGAGAAATGTCTGTTTGCATCAGATTTTTCTCATTTTAAGATTGGGTGGTTTTCTTTTCATTGAGTTGTAAAGGTTCTTTATATATTTTAGATACAAGTCTCTTATCATATATATGACTTGCAAATATTTTCTCCTATATTGTCAGTTGTCTTTTCACTTTCTTGTTGATATCCTTTGAAACATAAAGGTTTTTAATCTTGATGAAGTCCAATTTTATCCATTTCTTCTGCCACACGTGCTTTGGTGTCATATCAAAGAAATCTTTGCAAAATCTGAGGTCATAAAGATGTATTCTTTTAATTTCTTCTAATAGTTTTTATCATTTTGGCTCTTGTAATTATGTCTATGGTTCATCTTCGTTAATTTTTACATACGGTACAAGGAAGAGGTCCAATTTAACTCTTGGCATGTGGCTATCCAGTTGTCCTGGCCCCATTTGTTGAAGAGATTATTTTTTCCTCATTGAATTGTTTTGTCATCCTATACCAAATCAATTGATTGTAAATGAGATTATTTATTTCTGGGCTTTCAAGTTTATCCCATTGACCTTTATGTCTGTTCTTTTACAAGTACCACACTGTCTGATTACTGTAACTTCGTAGTAAGTTTTGAAATCAGGATGTGAGTCCTCCAACTTCTTTTTTTTTTTTACATTTTGGCCACACCTGGCAGCATGTGGGAATCTTTGTTCCAGACCAGGGATCAAACCCACACCCACCCTGTGGTGGAAGTGACAAGTCTTAACTACTGGACCACCAGTGAAGTCCCCCAACTTTGTTTTTTTAACAAAGATTAGTGATTTCAGGTCCTTATATTTCTATATGAAAATTAGCATCAACTTGTCAATTTCTGCAAAAAAAACCCAACTTTTATTTGATAGGGATTATGTTCCATCTGTAGATCACTATGAGGAAAATAGCTTACTCTTTAAGAAAATTTTTTAAAAAATTTATTTATTTGGCAGCATTGGGTCTTTTAGTTGTGGCATGCGGAATCTTTAGTGTGGCATGGGGGATGAACTCTTAGTTGCAGCATGTAGAGTCTAGTTCCCTGACCAGAGATTGAACCCAGGGCCCTTGCATTGGGAGACCCTGGACCACCAGGGAAGTCCTGAGGGTTGCTTACTGATAACAATATTAAGTCTTCTATCCATGAACATAAGATGTTTTTCCATTTAGTCAGACCTTTAAAAAAAATCTATTTTAACAGTGTTTTGCAGTTTTCAGAGTATAAGAACTAGTGCTAGGATGGTGGAGTGTAGGTTGTTGCTGGTAGTAAGATCTTTAGCTTCCCCTAATGCACATGAGTTGCATGCGGGAAAGGAGGCTAACAAATAAAAATCTAGATTCTCTTCAGACAGAACAAAAGGTTATACAGTGAGAAGTAATTCCTTAGGCTTTGATTGGTGCCATGGGAACCCACACTGAGGAAGGGGAGGTGGGACATGGCTTATTTTTCACTTTTCTTGCTCCTACTCTTTCGCCGTTTCTGACTTCTCCAGAACAGGGAGGGATGAATGGATGAGGTCAGTGAGCAAAGGCTGGTGCTGTTTATAGTTTTCTCTTGGCTCTGGAATGCCTTCTATAACAGCAGGTGACCAAATATTTTTCGGCACTTTTACGGGTTCTTCGGCAAACCTGTGGTGGACCTCCTCACACTTTTCTGTGCCAAAGGTGATCTCTCTGGGTGACTTTTGGTGGTCTCTCCTCATCTTTTCTGTTTTCTTGTTGTGCATTCCCTCTTTTTGGTGAGGTGGGGACTGTCACTCAGAGATCAGTTCTCTCAGACAAGGTTCTTTCAGATAGCTCACACCTGGCTCCCTGTACCCAGGTGTCCGTTTGGCCTGGTGAATTCGTGTATTCTTGCCATGCCACGTGGTAGAAGAGCAGTTTTTGACAAGTTCTGACTCCCCTCCCCTTGATTTTCTATCATGGTAGCTCTAGCCAGTCTCCCGCCTTCAGACCTCTCCAGATAGAGAGCAAGCATTAAGCCTAAGACTCCTGGGACACTTATCAGACTCTCCCAGGACTCCCAGGCTCCGCTCTGATAGTACACAGCTTGGTGCAGGCCTGAGAGTTTCTGTAACTTAGCCAGCATTCATTCAGGGACTGATATGTTAGTCTCTCCTGTTGCAGGCTATCCTGACTTCTCTGAAATTTTCTTTGAACTCTACATAGTTGGCTTGGGGGAGGGTATAGAGAAGAAGGAAAAGAAATAGCGCCTTTGCTAGCACATACGCCTTTGTGTGAATTAGATATCTTACTCCTCAAGATACTTGACTGCCATCTGCTGGTAAGGTGGTGTAGTGCAATACAAATCTCCATTGACTGTGAGGTGAACGGTGCCCCCTGTGGTTGCGCAATATGCACTTATCTCAGCTGTAGGGGTGTTCCCAAGAACAGAAACCTTTGATACTACGAATTTCTTTCAATGACTTTTTTCTAACGAACATTTTTTCCCTTATGTTTAGAGTATGTGTGGATAAGGGTTTTGTCTTTTCATAATCCTGCAGAGATGTATCTAGCACCTTTCCTCTCAGGGTGGGAGTATTTATTCTCCCTTGTTTTCAACCTTATGTCCTTAAAGGAAATTCTGAGAAAACAGAAAAATCTCATTTTATTTCTTGCTATTGCCATTTGTTAGCCAACTGTTAGGCAGGATATGAAGGTAACTTATGAAGAATTCAGAAGATGACAGCTCTTTTGAAGTACAAATATCTACAGTAAGCTTTCTCCCACCTACAGAGTTAGTAGTAACCAGATTTACCCTGGTTAATAAAGTATCAAAGAATCTAGAAAGTCTCAGCCATATTTTACAGCCAAGTATATAAGAGATATTTGATGAATGAATGAATGAGAAAATGAGTGAATACATGACCAAATGGAGGCCATTTAAGAATCTAAGAGTCATTTGTTTTCATTCATCAGGATATTTCTGTGAGAATCTGCCTGTAATTACCTACCACAAACTGGTTTGCTTAAAGCAACTGTAAATTAGCTCTCATAGTTCTTGGGCCCAAAGTTCAAAATCAAGGTATTTGCAGGGTTAGTTTCCCCTGGAGGCTCTGAGGAAAAGTCCGTTCTGTGCCCCATTCCTATCTTTTATTAGCAACTCTTCATGGTGGCTGGAAATTTTGGAATTCCTTCGTCTGAGGTGTGTAACTCCAATCTCTGCTTGCGTCTTCACATGGCTTTTTCCCCTGTGTCTCTCTTGTGTCTCAGATCTCCTTCTCTTTTTTCTTGTTAAGGACTCGGCGATTGTATTTAGAGCCTACCCTCAATCTAGGATGATCTCACCCCAAGATTCTTAACTTAATTACATCTGCAAAGACTATATTTCCAGATAAGGTTGCTATATGGGTGTGAGCATAACTGATGGCATCTTGAGGCCCACGCAGTTTCTCCTGTTCTTCTGTTGACCCTACTCAGGACCGTACTGTGTGGTAAATCACTTCCCTGTTGTCAAGACCATTGTAATTAATAGATACTGTTTAATAATCATTAGGAGTAGGTGGCTTCTATGCTTCATTAGTTCCCAAACAATGATGAAGACTTGTTGACATATTCCTGGTGCGCCTAAGACTAGTTACTCATTCAGTCATCTTGACTCCGGAATGCATTTCCTGTTTCCTAGCAGGCATCCCCATTCCCTCAGTTAACTATAAAATTGTCCCAGTGCCCTCTCCACAGTGCAGAGTGCAGCTGCAAATGTTTCAAATCGTTGTCCAGCCAATCCCATAAATTTGTTATTGTTGTTGTTTAGTTGATGCATCATCTCTGACTCTTTTGCAACCCCATGGACTTTAGCCCAGCCAGGTTTCTCTGACCATGGAATTTCCCAGGCAAGAATACTGGAGTGGGTTGCCATTTCCTACTCCAGGGGGTCTTCCTGACCCAGCGATTGAACCCAAGTCTCTTGCATCTCCTGCATTGGCAGGCAGATTCTTAACCATGGTGCCACCTGGGAAGTCATCCTATAAATTACCCAATGGTATATTGATCCATTCACTATATGGAGCTGTCTGCCTCCTTTTCTGGTCACAAGACATCCTCTCAGTTTGGTGGGTACTTTTCATTCCCTCCATCCTCCAATAATTGTATTCACAGGTATTGGGATTAGAACTTGGAAAGCTCATTTTGCAGGTTATTATCCAACACATTGCACCAGTGAAAATCACTCATACTATGGTTCAGACTTGAGTTATGCAATGCAAGTGAATGAGCTTTTTCACACTTTCCAGCAGACAGTAAGATTCTATTTGGCCAGTGCAAGTGTGTCTTTGACTTGATACACATGTTACCATCAATCATGAGGAACACAGCACCCACACTATTGAAGTCATATTAAGTGTCTGGACCTTGCATGATAACAAGCTAAGGGCAATCACGAATAGAAAATCATCTGTCCTTAATATACTGAGAGGTACTGTTATCAAATAAATTAAGATGTAAAAAATGACAGTTTCTCTGAGAATAGAGAGAAACAGGAAGCACACTAGAAGATTCCTTCCTTGCTGGCTCAATGGTTTTTCCTAATATTGAAAATTTTTAAAAATGTTCAAATTTCTCAAAAGCCTCTGCTACAGAAGTGAAGTGAGAAAAATTCTTCAGCAGATATGTATTGCTTCTGAATTAGAATGAACCCATCATAATCCATTTTTTTCAGATATAACATTTTTGGTGAGCATGGAGGCCTTGTTTCTTCTCACTGAATTGCGATTATAAGCACCTGGCCACCCCTATGCCGAATGAGGATCTGTAAAGGCACCAACTGCTTACTCTACTCATTCAGGTTTGAACCGGAATCCTATTAATCCTTACACTCCAGTAGGATTCCTCCATGAATAGCAACCATTGTTCCTTGCTAAACTCCTTCTTTCTGAAGAATATCCTTTGTGTTTATGTGAAAATTTTGTCAAATATACACAAAGATACAGGGAACTCTCACAAAGCCATCACCAAGATTCTAGAATTATCAGTATTTTATTATACATAGATAACCTATCTATTCTCTCTCGCTCTCTCTCTTTGCTGAGATATTTTAAAGAAAATCTCCGATATCATGCCATTTTATCCCCACATACTTTGGTAGGGATATCTATAAATTAGAGACAGTTTCTTGTATACAACAGACAATATCAGTATCATAACCAAAGTAATTCTTCAGTATCATTTAATACCCAGCCTATATTCAAATTTCCCTGAGTGTTTCAAAAATGTCTCTTTGTGGTTTTGGTTTGTTTAAACCAGGATCCAAAAAAGAGCCAAACACTAAATTAGATTGTTGTCTCTTTAATCTCCTTAGAGAGCTCCTTAGTGGTCCAGTGATTGGGAATCCACCTGCCAATGCAGGGGACACGGGATGGATCCCTGCTCTGGGAGAATCCCATGTGCCACAGAGCAACTAAGCCTGTATGCCACAAATACTGAAGCCACTGCAAGGAGAAGCACATACCACAACTAGAGAGTTGCCACTGCTCTCTGAAACTAGAGAAATCTCTTGAGCAGCAATGAAGACCCAACACAGCCAAAATAAAATAATTAATTAATTTAAAACATCTCCTTTAGTTCAGGGTTTCTCGACAGTGGCACTATTGATATTTCAGACCAGATAATTCATATAGAGGTGGGAGTGGAGGATGTTTTGTGCATTGTAAGATGTACAGCAGCATACTTGACCTCTGCTTCCTAGATTTTAGTAGCACTCCTCACATTGTGACAATCAAAAATTTCTCCAGACATTGTTACCCCCACTGAGGACAAAATCATCTTTGGTTGAGAAAACTGATTTAATAAGTCATCTCCTCCTCCTTCTTCTTCTTTTAAATATGACATTAATTTACAGAATAAATTAGATGAGTTGTTTTGTACAATGTCCCACATTCTGAATTTGTCTGCTGGCACCCGGGATCATCTACCTTATTACTCTATCACTTATTCCTGTCTCTGGAAACTAGGTTAAGGGAGGCAAAAAAAAAAAAAGTGAAAGTGTGAGTCTCTCAGTTGTGTCCAACTCATTGCAACCAAATGGACTATAGCCTGCCAGGCTCTTCCATCCAAGAAATTCTCCAGGTAAAACTCTAAGAGTGGGTAGCCATTCCCTTCTCCAGGGTATCTTCCTGACCCGGGGATGGAATCCAAGTCTCCTGCATTGCAGGCAGGTTCTTTCTGTCTGAGTCATAAGGGAAGCCCAAGGGAGGCAAAGTTAGACTCAATACTTCCAGCAGAAATACTTCAGAGTTGGTGCCATATACTGGACTTCATATTGTATCAAATCAGGAGGCCTAAGATGTCTGATTGTATCATTATTAGTGGTGCTAAGATTGATCAGTAGGTTCAGATGTGACAGTCTGATCCCTTCATTGTAAAGTTCTCCATCAACCTTCTATTTAGGGTTTCGACCATTGATTAGCTTTGCTTGTATGAACTATTAGATTAGGTTGAAAATTGGAGAATTTCTAATTCCATTTTTGCTTTATATTTATTAACTGAAGTTTTTTGTGAAGAAATTTCTCTCACCAACTATTTGGTTATCGTGAGGCATAGCTCCTTCAGGAAAGGCAGGATAAGTCTTATTATTTTTAATTGCCAATTTTCAAAATAAGCATTTGTATTCTAGGTTTCAATAATGACCAATGCATGAAAATGGTGTGTGATTGCATATCTTACTTGATTTTGATTCTGAAAAATTATGAACTTGGGTATTTTTATACATTTAGTATGTTTTAATCTAAGGCAGTCAATATTTTATTCGATGCCCACTTTTTCTCCTATATTTGGCCAATGGAAGCTTCTTAAAGTTTTAATTTTATTTTTCCCAAATTAGAAAGTTTTGCAGTTCTTTCAATGAGGAGCTGGGCAGTAAATTACCTTAGTCTTTAAATGTCTGAAGAAGTCTTTATTTTGGCTTCATTATTAATTAAGGATATATATGTAGATTACATTACTATTATTTTTCCTCAGTACTTTGAAGATATTAATCCACTGTTTTCTAAAATCTACTGTTTTGAGGAAGAATCTATTATCTCTCAGATAACATTCTCTTATAAGTATTTTCTTTTTTCTCTCTGGTATTTTTTTTATTTTAATAAGATACATTTTATTTTTTCAACTATTTTATATTTATAGTGGAAAGCCCAGAGTTCCCATATACCCTCTGTCCCCACACACCCACAACTTCTCCTATTGTTGACATCCTACACCATGTGGTATATTTGTTACGATCGATGAACGACAATATTATCACCCACAAGATCAGAGTTTACATTAGGGGTCATTCTCAGTGTTGAACACCCTATTGGTTTTGGCAAATGTACCCATCATTGTAGTATCATACAGAATAGTTTCACTGTCCTAAAATTCTCTGTGCTTTATCCCTCCTTCATGGCAGGCTACAGTCCATGGGGTCACAAAGAGTTGGACACAACTGCGTGACTGAGCATGTACACACAGGCTCGCAGCAGGATTCCTTGTTACTTCTGCTGAAGTCCATGGTACTTTAGATTTACTTCAGGGGCAGCCTTTTTTCGCTCCTGGCATTATGTGGGGACCTAGGTTTCAGCTCCTTTTCTTTTATTAATATTATGATCTTATTTTTAAGGTTTGTATTTATTAAAATAATTTTTATTAAAAATTGTGGCAAAAATATATAAAATTTTACTATTTTAACTGTTGTGTACAGTTCTAAAGTTGTGTACAGTACTTAAGTGTACAGTTCAATGTCATTAACTATGTTCACATTGGTATGCTATCATCACCACCTCCATCTCTAAAACTTTTATCTTCCCGAAGTGAAATTCCATCCCATTAACAATAACTCCCTCCCCATTTTTCCTTCCCCTAAACCCTTGGAAGTGACCATTTTACTTTTTGTCTTCATGAGCTTGACTATTTTAAGGGATCATACAGTATTGTGTTTTGGTGATTGGTTTATTTCACTTATCATAATGTCCTCAAGGCTTGTCCATGTGGCAGCATTTCCTTCAGGAATTTCCTTACTTTTCAAGGCTGAATAACATTCTATGTATGTATATATCATTTTGTTTTTCCAGTCTTCCCTCAGTGGACACTTGGGTTGCTTCCACTTTTGGCTATTGTGAATAATGCTGCTATGAGAACTGATTTACAATCAGCTTCCTGATCTCTATGACTTAAGATTTATGGTCCTTTCTTCAAAGATGAACTTAACTCTATCCCTCTATCCCCCCTTTGAAATTTCCAGTTTCAAAACCCCTCTAAGTGATTTAGCTTCGGCTTCCACTCATCACGGCCACTAAGTAAAATTGTACAGATTATGTCCTATTTAAGGGCACCTGGGCAAAGTGGTATACTAGGGCAAAATCAGGCTTGAGCACCATTCATAGAGCCCTGCAGCAGCCATGTGGGTGAATCTACTCAGAGGGTGGTCCATTTTCCGATTTATGCAAAGACACCTAAACAGTTAACTACCTTGGCTCTCACTTCTCTCTTGTTATGGCTTTTAGTTTCTGCTTCAGTTTTAGCTTCCAGAGACTTTGCTCTCTTGCTTTTGAACTTATCTATGCATGATATTTGATAAGCCTCTTATCCCTATCCATCAGAGGGCAGACAGAATGAAAACCACAATCACAGAAAACTAACCAAACCGACCACATGGACACAGCTTTGCCTAACTCAATGAAAATATGAGCCATGCCATGTAGGGCCACCCAAGATGACCATCCAAGATGGACAAAACATGGTCCACTGGCAAGGGAATGACAAACCACTTCTGTATTCTCGCCTTGAGAACCCCATGAACAGTATGAAAAGGCAAAAAGGTATGACACTGAAAGATGAACTCCGAGGTGAGTAGGTGCCCAATTTGCTACTGGAGAAGAGTGGAGAAATAACTCCAGAATGAAAAGACAGAGGCAAGGCAAAAACAACACCCAGTTGTGGATGTGACAGGTGATGCAAATAAAGTCTGATGCTATAAAGAGCAATACTGCATAGGATTCTGGAATGTTAGGTCGATGAATCAAGGCAAATTGGAAGTGGTCATACAGGAGATGGCAAAAGTGAACATCGACATTTTAGGAATCAGCAAACTAAAATGGACTGGAATGGGTGAATTTAACTCAGATGACCATTGTATTCACTACTGTGGGCAAGAATCCCTTCGAAGAAATGGAGTAGCCATCATAGTCAAAAAAGAGTCTGAAATGCAGTACTTGGATGCAATCTCAAAAATGACAGAACAATCTCTGTTCATTTCCAAGGCAAACCATTCAATATCACAGTAATCCAAGTCTATGCCCTGGCCAGTAATGTTGAAGAGGCTGAAGTTGAATGGTTCTATGAAGATCTACAAGCCTTCTAGAACTAACACCCAAAAAAGATGTCCTCTTCATTGTAGGGAACTGGACTGCAAAAGTAGGCAGTCAAGAGATACCTGGAGTAATAGGCAAATTGGGCCTTGGAGTACAAAACGAAGCAGGTCAAAGGCTAACAGAGTTTTGCCAAGAGAACGCACTGGTCATAGCAAACACCCTCTTCCAACAACACAAGAGAAGACTCTACACATGGAAATCACTAGATGGTCAATACTGAAATCAGATTGATTATATTCTTTGCAGCCAAAGATGGAGAAGCTCTATACAGTCAGCAAAAACAAGACCGGGAGCTGACTGTGGCTCAGATCATGAACTCCTTATTGCCAAATTCAGACTTGAATTGAAGAAAGTAGGGAAAACCACTAGACCATTCAGGTATAACCTAAATCAAATCCCGTGTGATTATACAGTGAAAGTGACAAATAGATTCAAGGGATTAGACCTGAAGAACTATGGATGGAGGTTCATGACATTGTACAGGAGGTAGTGATCAAGACCATCCTTAAGAAAGAGAAATGCAAAAAGGCAAAATGGTTGTCTGAGGAGCCCTTACAAATAGCTGAGAAAAGAAGAGAAACTAAAGGCAAAGGAGAAAAGAAATGATATACTCATTTGAATACAGAATTCCAAAGAGTAGAAAGGAGAGATAAGAAAGCCTTCTTCAGCGATCACTGCAAAAAAGGAAAACAATAGAATGGGAAAATCTAGAGATCTCTTCAAGAAAATTAGAGATAGCGAGGGAACATTTCATGCAAAGATGAGCACAATAAAGGACAGAAATGGTACGGACCTAACAGAAGCAGAAGATATTAAGAAGAGGTGGCAAGAATACATAGAACTATACAAAAAAGATCTTCATGACCCAGATAACCACTATAGTGTGATCACTCACCTAGAGCCAGACATCCTGGAATGTGAAGTCAAGTGGGATTTAGAAAGCATCACTGTGAACAAAGCTAGTAGCAGTGATGGAATTCCAGTTGAGCTGTTTCAAATCCTAAAAGATGATGCTGTGAAAGTGCTGCACTCAATATGCCAGCAAATTTGGAAAACTCAGCAATGGCCACAGGACTGGGAAAGGTCAGTTTTCATTCAAATCCCAAAGAAGGGCAATGCCAAAGAGTGCTCAAACTGCCACACAATTGCACTCATCTCACATGCTAGCAAAGTAATGTTCAAAATTCTCCAAGCCAGGCTTCAACAGTATGTGAACTGAGAACTTCCACATATTCAAGCTGGATTTAGAAAAGGCAGAGGAACCAGAGATCAAATTGCCAAAATCCATTGGATCATCAAAAAAGGAAAAGAATTCCAGAAAAACTCTACTTTTGTTTTATTGACTATGCCAAAGGCTTCGACTATGTGGATCACCACAAACTTTGGAAAATTGTTCAAGAGATGGGAGTAACAGACCACCTTACCTGCCTCCTGAGAAACCTGAATGCAGGTCAAGAAGCAATAGATAGAACTGCACATGGAACAACAGACTGGTTCCAAATTGGGAAAGGAGGATGTCAAGGCTATATATTGTCACCCTGCTTATTTAACTTCTAAGCTGAGTACATCATGAGAAATGCCGGGCTGGATGAGGCACAAGCTGGAATCAAGATTGCCAGGAGAAATATTAATAACCTCAGATATGCAGATGACACCACCCTTATGGCAGGAAGCAAAGAAAAACTAAAGAGCCTCTTAATGAAAGTGTAGAGGAGAGTGAAAAAGTTGGCTTAAAGCTCAACATTTAGAAAACTAAGATCGTGGCATCCACTCCCATCACATCATGACAAATAGATGGGGAAACAATGGAAACAGTGAGAGACTTTATTTTTTTGGGTTCCAAAATCACTGTAGATGGTGACTACAGCCATGAAATTAAAAGATGCTTGCTCCTTGGAAGAAAAGCTTTGAGCAACCTTGACAGCATATTTAAAAAAAGGCAGAGACATTACTTTACCAACAAAGGTCCGTCTAGTCAAAGCTATGGTTTTTTCAGTAGTCATGTATGGATGTGAGAGTTGGACTATGAAGAAAGCTGAGTGCTGAAGAATTGATGGTTTTGAACTGTGGTGTTGGAGAAGACTCTGGAGAGTCCCTTGGACTGCAAAGAGATCAGCCAGTTCATCCCAAAGGAAATCAGTCCTGAATATTCATTGGAAGGACTGATGCTGAAGCTGAAACTCCAATAATTTGGCTACCTGATACAAAGAAACGACTCATTGGAAAAGACCCTGATGTTGGGAAAGAGTGAAGGCAGGTTGAGAAGGGGATGACAGAGAATGAGATGGTTGGATGGCATCACCAATACGATGGACATCAGTTTGAGTAGGCTCTGGTATTTGGTGATGGACAGAGAAGCCTGGTGTGCTGCAGTCCATGGGGTTGCAATGAGTCAGGCATGACTGAGTGACTGAACTGAACTGAACTGTTGTATTATACTTAATTTTTTTGTATTGCTATGCATGTTTTATTCCTATATGTTTGGGATGGGAGGAAAGGTGTTTTCATTGACTGGAAGTTACATTCTTTATTGTTATTTTAAAATAATGCATTTCCTCTGTATACTCTTTATTCTTTCAAATTTAGAGGGGGAGAGGATTATAATAAAGAAACAGGAACAGTTAAATTCTAATCTATTAGATCAAGAGCAAAACGATAAAGTGTCCCGTAATGAAGTGTGGATGTAATGCTGAGAGCGTATTTATACTAAGGGAAGCTACTGAAATGAAACCTAGCTGCCTATTTAAAAATTCAAGGGAAATATAGTGGGCTGTATTTAGGACATATTTGGTAATTGATATGTACACAAAGGGTTTCCCTGGTGACTCAGAGGTAAAGAATCCACCTGCAATACTGGAGTCACAGGAGATGTGGGTTCTATCCCTGTGTGGGACTGATCCCCTAGAGTTGGGCATGGCAACCTACTCTAGAATTCCTGTTAGGAGAATCCCAAGGACAGAGGAGCCTGGCAGGCTACAGTCCACAGGGTTGCAAAGAGTAGGACACGACTGAAAAAACTTAGCATGCACTCACACGTGTGCACAAAATAGAATTTGTTATTAATTTTCACATACAAACAAAAGGATAAATCCCTCTTAACCTCATAACATAGAGTTTCACTGTGTACTAGTTATTCTGAATTTGAGTATTTGTAAGTGTAATATTGGCTCTCCCAAGTTTGCTTTCCAATCTCAAGAAACCAGACACTCCTGATTTATACAAAGTAACCGTCCCTGTGGCTCTCCTTGTTTGCCTTCTTGTTATAAGTCTAGCAGGTAGCAGAGGAAGATGTTCTCTGCTCAGTCTCACTGGCTCTATTCATAGTGGAAATTGAACGGTTTTGCCCTCTAGGCAAAAATTCTCTCTCTGTACTTGCCTTATACAATAATCCAGAAAAACAGACTTGAATGTTGTTTAACTGTTTGAATGGGATGTGAAGGTAGAATCTACAGCTTTAGGATTCTGAACCTGCAAGTGAGGTCAGAGCCCAGAAGTCATCAAGTGCCAGTTTTGAGGTAAATGAGGAGCCTAGAATTTGTGTGTGTGTGTGTGTGTGCATGTTTTCTCTTTTTGTTGGCAGTCACCCATTCCAGTATTCCTGCCTGGAGAATTGCATGAACAGAGGAGCCTTGCGGGCTACAGTCCATGGGGTCACAAAGAGTTGGACCTGACTGAACAAATAACATGTTTGCACAGGGCATAAGCAGATAACCTATGGCCATAAAAGCTGCCTAGAAGCCTGGTGGCAGAGGTATTTACCTGAATCATATAAGAAAAAAACCCAGTCTTCCCAGCCAACAAAAGATGGCCTCACTTTAAACTGGCACCTTATTCAACCTTTAGATAACATACCTACATTCAATTTTCCGTAAGATGGATAATTTCAGAGCAGCAAGGCAGAAGTGAAATTATCTTGATGAATCTCAAAACAGTACTCTATGAGAAACCCATATTCATGCTCACAGTGGGGTAACAAAGGTTCAGTTTGCCTGAGATGGATGTAATCAGAAAGAGGACCAATCAAGAAAGAAGAATGGAATGAGTCACAGAGTACTTTTGGAATATGAAACAGAAATAGTTTACCTCTGTGGTTTTCTGTTCCCTGGGGAGTTTGAAGATGCAGAATATAATTGTCTCAAACTTAGCTCACTATCCTGGTTGCTACCCCTTGTGTTAGTTTCTGAAATAGTCTTGGTGGGGATGGGAGATCAAGACATAAGGTAGCCTGCTACTGTTGTTAGCCAGGTTCAGAGAAAGACATCTTATATGTGTCAGAAGAGACTGAGGATTTGGGTGGTGATATTTCCATAGGAATTTAGGCGGGCAAATGGGCTTGTGCAGCTCCCTTAGATTACAAGTTAGACTAGGTATTAGCAGTTTCACTGCTAAAGAAATTCCACTAGAAGAGTCTAGTCCCTTATAGGATTGCTGCTCCATCTGGGCTACTCTTCTCCCTCTGTGAATCCCAGCCCATACCTTTAAGTCGTGATTCCTCCTCCAATTCTTTCATTGTTCCAATTCCCATACCTGGTGTCCATCAAAAGCCTGTCTTCCTACTTACAAGTGATTGCAGAGTGCCATTTGATTCCTTAGAGGTGGGAACAGGCAGATTGTAATGCGTGTTTCTTCATCTCCTACATTCATTCTCTCTACGACATGGATAGAGTGTAAAAGCATGAGACCCAACCACATTAAAATTTTTTTATTGAAGTATAATTGATTTAACAATGTTGTGTTAGTTTCAGGTATACATCAAAATGATTCAATTATATGTATATATATACACACACACACACATGTACATATATTCATTCTTTTTTAAGATTCTTTTCTTATATAGGTTATCACAGAATACTGAGTAGAGTTCCCTGTGCTATACAGTAGGTCCTTGTTGGTTTAGTATATGTTCATCTCAGGCTCTTGATTTATCCCACCCCCCCAACGCTTCCCCTTTGGTAACCATAAGTTTGTTCTCAATATCGGTAAGTATGTTTCAGTTTTGGGAATAAGTTCATTTGTACTGTATCATTTTTAAAAATCAGATTCCACATATGAGTGGTATTTTATGATATTTGTCTTTCTCTGTCTGACTTACTTCACTCAGTATGAGAATCTCTAGGTTCATCCAGTTGGTGCAAATGGCATTATCTCATTCTTTTTATGCCTAAGTAATATTCCATTATATATATGTCCCACATCATCTTTATTCTTTCTTCTGTTGATGGACATTTAGATTGCTTCCATGTCTTGGCTATTGTAAACAGTGCTGCAATGAACACTGGGGTGCATATATCCAAAATCACTGCAGATGGTGACTGCAGCCATGAAATTAAAAGACGCTTGCTTCTTGGAAGGAAAGTTATGACCAACCTAGACAGCATATTAAAAAGCAGAGACATTACTTTGTCAACAAAGGTCCGTCTAGTCAAGGCTATGGTTTTTCCAGTAGTCATGTATGGATGTGAGAATTGGACTATAAAGAAAGCTGAGCACAGAAGAATTGATGCTTTTGAACTGTGGTGTTGGAGAAGACTCTTGAGAGTCCCTTGGACTGCAAGGAGATCCAACCAGTCCATCCTAAAGGAGACCAGTCCTGGGTGTTCATTGGAAGGACTGATGTTGAAGCTGTAACTCCAACACTTTGGCCACCTGATGAGAAGAGCTGACTCATTTCAAAAGACCCTGATTCTGGGAAAGATTGAGGGCAGAAGGAGAAGGGGACGACAGAGGATGAGATGGTTGGATGGCATCACTGACTCAATGGACGTGAGTTTGGGTAAACTCCGGGAGTTGGTGATGGACAGGGAGGCCTGGCATGCTGCAGTCCATGGGGTCATAAAGAGTCAGACACAACTGAGCCACTGAACTGAACTGATATCCTTTTGAATCATGTTTTTCTCTGGATATAAGCCCAGGAGTAGAATTTCTGGATCATATGGAAGCTCTATTTTTGGTTTTTAAAGGAACCTCCACACTGTTCTCCATAGTGGCTATACCAGTTTACATTCCCACCAACAGTGTAGGAGGGTGCCCTTTTCTTCACACCCTCTCCAGCATTTATTATTTGTAGATGTTTTTTGATGATGGCCATTCTGAGTGGTATGAAGTGATGTCTCTGTAATTTTGATGTGCTTTTTGGCCATTTGTACATCTTCTTCAGAGAAATGTCTATTTAGAGCTTCTGCCCTTTTTCTTAAATTGGATTGTTATTTTTATTTCTTTGACATAGAGCTGCATGAACTGTTTGTATATTTGGGAGATCAATCCCTTGTTGGTTGCTTCATTTGCAAATATGTTCTCCCATCCTGTGGACTGTCTTTTTGTTTTGTTTATGGTTTCCTTTGCTGTGCTGAAGTCAACTACATTTTAAACAAATATCTTTTCTATATTGTATTGGCCATAGTGTATTTTACTTGTAATACAATCTATAACAGTGACTTATATTACTTTCCAGTAATTGGTACGAATCACATACTCTTATTAATCTATTAATCTCAGCAGTTTATACTGTATAGTAACTTCAGTTTATTACAGTGCCTACTGCAATGCTACCCGATACTCTTCTCCCTGAGAATAATTTTCTTCTTTTGTGCTTCCTTTTCTCTTTTCTGTTCAAATTCCCTTGTTATAGTTTCATGGTTTGTTGGAATAATTCTGTCCTTCTACCTTCTTATCCCAGCTGGGTTCAGAGAGTTGGGGGGATGCTGAGTTCTATGCTTCCCCACTTCTGGTGGATTCTTTTCTGCTTCTTCTATTTTTCATTCCTTTCCTGCTCTTGTCACCAGTCTGTTTGTCCCTCTCTCTTTCCTCCTTTGCCCAGTCTTACAGCGCCTTCTAAGAAATATGATTAACAGGAAAGTTTCTGTTCTCTGGTATCAATTTCTTCTTTGACTGGATTTTTAGCTTTTGTGTAGTCTGAGATTTCTGCTACAGCAACATTCATGGAGGACAGCTGGACACTAGGGAAAGGAGAGGGGAAGGGGTGGGCAAAGAAAGAGAGGAGGGAAGGAGAGGGGTCCTGGGAGGACCCCACACAAGCTAACATGGAGCATTTGGGAGTAAATCATAAAAATAGATCGACTTGTACAATATTTTACCAGTTACAAATTGCTTTTTACATTTGTTACCTGATTTATCTGGAGTATAGGTATGCTTCACATTTTGCAGATAATCAAACTGGGGCTATAAATTAAGAATAATATAAACTGTGATGATGCAGCTTGTAATAGCAAAGTTGGGGTTAGAGGCTTCTGACTTCAGCTGTATTTCTCTGTCTACCATTCCATAATGCTAGGAAAGGTGAGCTGGGTGTACTGAGGGAGAATCCCAGTCACTTCACAAAAGGGTATGCCCTTCACTGATTCAAAAACACAGAAAGTCAAGACTTAAACCCTGGATTATGATGATTCATTTCTTGGGGGGGTAATGAGGTAAATTTAAAATTAGGTGTGTTTGTTATAGGAAAAAGTAGCGAATTATCTTCTGAATTAGAAATAGCCTTTAATAGTCAATAGAAGAACGAGAAAAAGTAAAGAGTGACTTAGCTTAAAGATAAATATAAGATCAACCTTAAAAAATTACTGAGGCATTGACAGAACGTGAGAGCTAATTTCTAAGTGGGCAGAAAGCTGTCTTTCTAAAAGCTTTATTGTGGTCCCATGTAGATGCAGAGGGAGAAGGAAATGGCAACCCACTCCAGTATTCTTGCCTGGAGAATCCTGTGGACAGAGGAGCCTGGTGGGCTGCTGTCCATGGGGCTGCACAGAATTGGACACAACTGAAGCGACTTAGCATGCATGCATGCATTGGAGAAAGAAATGGCAACCCACTCCGGTATTCTTGCCTGGAGAATCCTGTGGACAGAGGAGCCTGGTGAGCTGCTGTGTATGGAGCTGCACAGAGCTGGACACGACTGAAGCGACTTAGTCATAGCAGCAGCAGTAGATGCAGAAAGATGGACATGGAGACCATTCAGGGTCCCTTCCAGCAAAGCAGGGATGATAGACATATTCAGGAGACTTTTTCACCTTTTGTGATTTCAGAATCTTGCAGTCTATTATTCTCTCTCTTTGCTGTGCCTTTGTGAACCACTTGTTCTACCTGAAAGCTCTGGAATATTCGGGGCAAACATTCTGAGCAAGGACCTCATTGAGTGTAAGGCCTCTAGAAAACAGACTGCTGTATCATTGCCTTTGGAAAACAATCATTTTAAGATAGTTTTCAGGTAGGTGAAAGACCAGTGCAACAAACCGATAGAAGGCTTCTGTCATCTGATCTTCTGCAGTCGTTCCCGATGAGAACTGTGTTCCTGCTAGGAGTCCGAGCAGATGCTCTGGCCAGGAGGCCTCTATTTTGCTAGAATCTTGCCCCAATTTAAGGATCAGATTGCAGCTCTCCCAAAAAATTGCTCTGTGATAGGCTGCATTACTTAGAAAATTCCAATAAAGCACCAGAATGTCTGAGATAAAAGAGCTCTTTGTAAATTAAAGAGAAAAATAAAGGACATCAGTATAATCCTATCTTTAAGCCAAATCTGGATAATGTTAAAGTACTTCCAAACATAATAACACCATTTAACTCTTTCTTTGCCAGAAGTGCAAGAATCTGCACTGGGGAAAATGTCTCTTTCAGTAAAGCAACATCTCATGAACTTACTATTTAAACTGTGGAAAGGGGAAGAAACAAATGAGAATAAAAAAGGTAAAGTGGGAACTTGTTCTGATCCTGGTAAAGTCTACTGACATCTCTGGCCTCACCAGCTCACTTTGTGTGGTGGTTTTAAGTATAAAAATGAGAATATGTATGCAGAGATACATTGTCTACTTAAACAATAATTTGTTTGTGTGTGTGTGTGTGTGTGTGTGTGTGTATCCTTAGTGTCTAGAACAGCAGTGGCACATAGCAGGTGTTCAATAAATACTTGAGCAAAAAGAAAAAGGTAAATTGGGAAGATGGCAAGGAAGTGTCCCACTCTTAAAACACCTAAAAAATGGATTAAGATTTTAATGCCAAGATTTGCTTAAAGAATTTCCTCAAGCCCACTAGGGACCTAGAATCCACTGACCCTGACACCACTTTCATCCCCCACTCTTCTCCTTGTGTCCTTACTTTCCTCCTTACCCAACTTCCATTGATAGACCTTGCATAAACCCCCAATTTCTTTGCCTTCCCTCCTTTCTCCTTGCCTGGCAAATTCCCAACTCTAATAAAACCTGCTCAGGCTTCCCTGATGGCTCAGATGGTAAAGAATCTGCCTGGAATGTGGGAGACCTGGGTTTGATCCCTGGGTCGGGAAGACCTCCTGGAGAAGGGAACGGTTACCCACTCCAATATTATTGCCTGGAGAATCCCATGGACAGAGGAGCCTGGCAGGCTACAGTCCATGGGGTCACAAAGAGCCAGACATAACTGAGTGACTAACACACACACATTGGCTATTTCACACTTACAAGTGTTGGGGAGAAACATACAACCATGCCATCTGGACTCAATTTAAATTTGTGGTCATCGACATCCCATGGCCCTCCCTCCATGCTGCCTGCCTATTGTGTTGCATCTTCCACTCCCCTAGATAACTAGTTCATGCTTGCTCCTTCTTACTCTGTGGGCCACTTTGCTTACTATTTCCTTATATGCAAAATTAGAGAAAAATTCCATGTGTTCCCATTACCCTAATCCTCCCACAATTCATATCTGTTAAATCCTTGGAAGATGATGCTCAGCATTGAATTCATGCTTTAATTGTTGTTTACTTAAAAGCAGTTACTGGAGGTTGAAACAATCAGAGAGCATCAGCATAGCACTGTTCTGGGCACATTCCCTGACAGTAGTGTGCCTTTGCCTTTTATTGCTGTGTCTCTTCTGTTTGAAGTTTCAGTAAAGTGAATGCAAACCTGTGCAAACTAGGAACTGAGCATGTGACCCTTGCCTGTGCGTGCAAAGTCTATTCAGTCATGTCCGACTCTGCGATCCTATGGATGGTAGCCCGCCAGGCTCCTCTGCCCCTGGGATTCTCCAGGCAAGAATACTGGCACGGGTTGCCATGCCCTTGTCCAAGGGATCTTCCTGACCCAGGGATCGAAGCCGTGTCTCTTATGTCTCCTGTATTGGCAGGCGGGTTCCACTAGTGCCACCTGGGAAGCCCAGGGCCTACATTTCTGCTGAACTGCGGGTAGCCTGTCTTCCTGGGCCAGCACTGGGGGGACGCTAGGGGTACCAGCTGCTTTCAATTCTTACTGCTATGAACCCTGTCCAGCTGCCACACAGACCCCTGCCTCGGGTTTGCAGGTTCATTTCCCAGGGGTGGGGTGCAACCATGCAGGCCAGCCCTTGTATAGTATTGCCCTCCTTTCTGCCACATCCACCATGTATCCCAGATGAAAAGACAATGGTAGGACTCGGAAACCAATCTTGGGCGTTTTCAAACTAGCTCCTACTGGCTGAGTATCTGTTATGTGCCAGAAGCCTTACACACATTAGCTCACTTAATTTGCACAACCATACTCCAAGGTAAGTTTCATTGTCCTCACTTTCTAAATATAAACACCCTGCTCTCTCCAAGGCCCCAGTTTCAGATTTCTAGATAGTACCTTCTCCCACAAGAATATATGTTTCCCCAGAGACAAGCAACAGGGCTGCCCTGTTCCATTTAGATTCATACGAAAAGAAAAGAAGCATTGCCTCCACCTCAAAAGTGACAAAGTAGGCAGACAGAAAGCACAGACTTGGAAGCTAACAACAATTGTGTTACCAATGAGAATACTTAGCCAAGTTCTCCACTGAGAACATCTGTGTTTAGGTTTCCTCAAAGTGCTTTCCACTACCCAGGGAGCTATGAGTTTTACATTTTGTAAAGGGGTTAGTTGGGTCATTTCACCAGGTGAAAAGGTGTCAACAATGAATAGTCAAGTTTTAACCTCTTTCTAAACTGAAAAATTCTCTAGCTTTGAAGCAATAGCTATTCTAGTTTCTTCCAGTCACCTCCCACCCTCCCCAAATTATAAGTTCTGGCCATCCTGCCAAAACAACCCCATTTAAAAGATTAGAAAACTGAGATCTATATAGACTTGATATCCTCTAGACCAGGCAAGACATGTGCTCAAATTTTAGATATTAAAAATAATTTTTAGATATAAATTCATGTTTTCCACCATAGAACACTATAAAATTAAACTACTATAAACTCACAAAGAATTTGAGCGATATTTCTTAATCAGGTCCCAAGGTTGAACATTCCCCTATGTATTTTGTGTGTGTGTGTGTGGAAAAGAAACTAGCCCCAAATTTCTACATGACTATAGCTGGAAGAATAAATATTGATCTCATTTTTTCCTATAATTCTAAATTCTAGATCTTAGGAGTTTAAAGTTGTAAGCAAATTTTAGACATTATTTAGTCCAATCTATCATAAATTTTAAGTATAAAAGGAAATCCAGAATAGCCTTATTTAAAACAAAAAAATCACCTTTAGAAAAAAATGTTTTGACAACACATTATTGACAAATGAATCTATTGAGACAAAAATAATACTAGAATAGGCTATCTCTGAGGCAACAATATAACTTGCCCTTTTACATTAATGGTAAAATTTAAAATATATATGTTAGGATGAAGGTGAAAAAATTTATGTTACTAAGACCATCAAAGTACAATGAAAGTTTTGGCTTTCATACAAGATTTTAATTTGTTTTGTAGATTCTTCTTTGTAATTAGATTTGGGGTTTAGATTATCTCATGTGACTCTTCTATAAAAACAGGTTTTAGCCAAGTACTGACATGCAAAACAAAAACAAAAAATGTTTTCCTTCAGGGACTAGCCTAGCTATAGTTTTAGTTGGAAGCTCAGTAATGCATCTATACATCCATGGTAATTAAATCTAACTTCTAACAAACTTAAAGTTAAATTTTAATGATCTTTTATAGCTGGGCAGTAAATGACATGTAAATGAGTCATGGATACAGACCTTAGTTTGTAGAAAATGTAAAAAAAAACCAAACCAGTACTGATTGATATACTGTAAAAAAAAAGAGGCTGTGGAGATCTGTGTTCTAAATTTACCTCTACCACCATAAGTAAAGCTCTTTTCGGTGCCTGTTCAAACTTAATTCTTTTAACTCTACAAAGTAAGAAAGACAGGTACTGTTATCCTCATTATACAGAGGAAGAAGCTGAGGCTCATAAAGCCTAGAATATATGACCAAAATCACGCAGTTTGTAAACAGTAGAGCTAGGGTATAGATGCAGCCCTTCAGACACAATTCTGTATAGGCAGACATCATGCCTACCACCTCAAAATATCTGATATAATAAAGTTGTGTTTAGTCATCATTCAATTACAACCAGACTTTTAAAGTACCTTAAACACCATTCAGCAGCACAACATGTTCTCTAGCCTGCAGGACTAAATGCTTTTATGATTCCACTGTAGGAGGATCCAATTAAGTGCTAAGTTAATAGCCAACTTTATGGCCAAGCTAATAGAAAAGCCACATTACACTGGCTCCTTCTTGTCAGACCAGCCACTTTTAAGACTTTCTGCTGATTTGTATCCCCTGATATTTATTGGAATGTCTAGATTACTGTTAAAAAAAAAGAAAAAACAAACAAAGAAAAAAACACTCCCTATTGCTCTGTTACTAAAATGTGTTAAGTCACAATTGTAGGCAGAACACTTGTAAGTAAACAATGTAGAGTATTCAACCAATTCAAGAAATAACGCTAGCTATGTGTGTCCAAACTCTTTCCTCAGATGTCTGACCCTAGGCATTTGGGAAATCCTAATAAGCCATTTCAGCTTGGTTTCTTCTTGAAGTCAAGCCAAATATTACATGTACATAGCATGCTTTTATATTTTTCAAAGGGCTTTCATGTTCATTATTTTATTTTATCCCAATATGACAGTAATGTGTAGGTTGAAGTTATTCTCTGTGGGCTCCCAAAACAGCTATTTATTTAGTCTCGGATTTTCTGTCTGCTTTTAACCCACCATAACACTGCAAGTGTTAAAGAATGAATAGAACATGAGGGTCACGGAACTTTTTTGAAGATAATAGAATGAAGAACAGGAGTGTTCTGTAAGCCCACCTTAAGTTGGCAGTGCTTAAAACTAAGGAAGGAACAATAACAGAGCAACAGATGTTTCAAAAGTTATGAATTAATTTCTGTAAGCCCACCTTAAGTTGGAAGTGCTTAAAACTAAGGAAGGAACAATAACAAAATAGAGTAACAAATGTTTCAAAAATTATGAATTAATCTAAAAAAATATAAACCAGGTTCAGTCATCAAATTTGTAAATTGAAAGGATAAGATAAAGTTGGTAGGAACTGGCAAAAATACTTTTGTATCAGAAATGCCAATAGCACTTAAGAATTCAGAAGGAGCCCAAAATATAACTTTTTTAAAGATTAAATAATAAATAATTGAACACAGCTTTACCAAAATCCATGAATATTCAAAGTAAGAGAAGAGAATGGGGAGTGAGTTTAACAGATGTCATAGTTTAATCAACAGTCCTTTTTATAATAAAGTTTTAAAGATCATTTGAAAGTGCTAGAGTTTCTTTTTACAAAGAAGAAACATATGCTTATATGTACTTAGGAAAAAGCATCTGGAGGCATATACACCCCTTTATTAGCAGCAAGTGTCAAGAAGAGAATATTTGTATGGATCTTGATCTGATCTCACACAGAAGTTTCCACATGTTCTCGAAATATGTGTGAGAGTGTTCTCTTTCATAAGATAGTAAGCTCAGTCTCCTTTAAAAATTCCAGCTGGAGAGCTACTGATCTGCCTGTAAACTTACTGTCCCTTGAGACATTTTAACTCAGTGTGTTTCAGTCATGGGTCCATCAAAATTTGGCTTCATGCCTCTCTTATAAACTGGATGAGGGAGAAAGAAGAGAGGAGAGAAGTCACAAGATGGAGGATAAAATATTGTTGTATTTCAACTTATCCAGTAGCAGAGGGGGCGGCATTCTAAGTCAAATGCCAGTGATAGCTAGCATATTTCAGAATATTTGGGGCCTCCTAACCATTTTAAACATGCAAAATCTCCTAGAAAAAGCCTAATATTTGGTTTCCTGCCACTTTGGGACCATTCTGGCTCTGGGGCTGGAGTTGTTTTCCTCACCTGTTCCCTCTGGGTGTAGTTAAATGGTTGCCTAGTGGTTGAGTTGCTGCAGTAATTGAACTGCAGCTTCCCTACAGCACCCCCTCCACCTCTGACCCCAGCCCTGGGAAGTTTTTCAACTGAAACATAGAATAAGAGAAATTTGTCTACAAATATTTCTCACAGAGCCTTAAAAGTATCATATTACCTAACACCATTACCAAGGGGATACCTGAAACTATATAAACTGAAACACATAAATAATAGTTCAAAAAATTATTGTTTTGTGTTTGTCAAACCCTTGGAATAGGTCACCAATGCAAGTCTGTCATAAAATCAAGAGTGTCAAGCTAGTCAAGACTTGACAAATCAGTAATTGGAACCCTTCATTTCAAGAATGAGGAAACTGAGGCTCAGAGAGATAAACAACAGGAACTTCACAGGGCTGTTATTTTCATTCAAGTTCAATGAATTTCTACTTGGACCTAGGTGCTGGGGAAGCAAAGAAGAGTAAGGTCCAAAGAGCACACTGTCTAGAGGGGAGCCAGACCTGAAAGCAAGAAAAAAGAGTGTGGGAGTGCCATGGTAAAGCTGTGAAAGGACCTTCTCATGTCAAATCCACTGAGGGACCCTGGTCCCATATAAGGCTACACACTTTAAAAAGCACACAGAATAAAAAGAAGAAAAAAAAAAACCATGGTATATCTGTACAGTGGAATGCTATTTTGCTTTATTTTTTTATGTTTTTAAATTTTTTTAATTTTTAAAATTTTTATTAGTTGGAGGCTAATTACTTTACAATATTGTAGTGGTTTTTGCCATACATTGACATGAATCAGCCATGGATTTACATGTGTTCCCCATCCCAATCCCCCCTCCCATCTCCCTCTCCATCCCATCCCTCTGGGTCTTCCCAGTGCATGCATACACACCGAGGAAACCAGATCTGAAAGAGACACGTGTACCCCAATGTTCATCACAGCACTGTTTATAATAGCCAGGACATGGAAGCAACCTAGATGCCCATCAGCAGACAAATGGATAAGGAAGCTGTGGTACATATTTTGCTTTAAAAAGGAAGGAAATTCTGACACATAAAAAGGAAGGAAATGCTACAACATAGATGAATCTTGAGGACATTATGCTAAGTGAAGTAAGCCAGTCACAAAAAGACAAATACTGTATGATTCCACTTATATGAAGTACCTAGAGCAGTTATATTCAAAGAGACAAAAAGTAGAATGGTAGCAAGCTGGATTTAGAAAATGCAGAGTTACCAAAGATTGAATTGCTAACATCCATTGGATCACAGGAAAAGCAAGAGAGTTCCAGAAAAACACCTACTTCTGCTTTATTGATTACTCCAAAGCCTTTGACTGTGCAGATCACAATAAACTGTGGAAAATTCTTCAGGAGATGGGAATACCAGGCCACCTGACCTGTCTCCTGAGAAATCTGTATGCAGATCAAGAAGCAACAGTTAGAACCGGACATGGAATAACAGACTGGTTCCAAATCGGGAAAGGAGGACGTCAAGGCTGTATATTGTCACCCTGCTTATTTAACTTCTAAGCTGAGTACATCCTGTGAAATGCTAGGCTCAATGAAACACAAGCTGGAATCAAGATTGCCAGGAGAAATATCAATAACCTCAGATATGCAGATGATACCACCCTTATGGCAGAAAGCAAAGAAAAATTAAAGAGCTTCTTGATGAAAGTGAAAGAGGAGAGTGAAAAAGTTGGCTTAACACTCAACATTCAGAAAACTAAGGTCATGGCATCCGGTCCCATCACTTCATGGCAAATAGATGGAGAAACAATGGAAACAGTGACAGACTTTATTTTCTTGGGCCCTGAAGTCACTGCAGACAGTGAATGCAGCCATAAAATTAAAAGACAGTTGTCCCTTGGAAGAAAAGCTGTGACCAACCTAGACCGCGTATTAAAAAAAAAGCAGAGATATTACTTTACCAACAGGGGTCCATCTAGTCAAAGCTATGGTTTTTCCAGTAGCCAGGTATGGTTGTGAGAGTCGGACTATAAAGAAAGCTGAGTGTAAAAGAATTGATGCTTTTGAACTGTGGTGTTGAAGAAGACTCTTAAGAGTCCCTTGGACTGCAAGGGGATCAAATCAATCAATCTTAAAGGAAAGACTGATGCTAAAGCTGAAACTCCAATACTTTGGCCGCCTGATGTGAAGAACTGACTCACTGGAAAAGACCCTGATGCTGGAAAAGACTGAAGGCAGGAGGAGGAGGGGATGACAGAGGATGAGATGGTTGAATGGCATCACCGACTCCATGGACATGAGTTTGAGCAAGCTCTGGGAGTTGGTGACGGACAGGGAAACCTGGCATGGTGCAGTCTATGGGGTTGCAAAGAGTCAGACACAGCTGAGCGACTGAACTGAACTGAACTGAACTGAGAGGAGGGGCAGATAGGCAGTTACTGTTTAATAAACACAGATTTTCAATTCTGGGAGATGAAAAAGTTCTGGAGATGGATGGTGGTGACAGTTGCACAGTATTGTGAATATAATTAACACTGCTGAACTGTAACACTTAAAAATGGTTATCATGGTAAATTTTATGGTAAATTTTATTTACCACATTTTTAAAAAAAGGTACACAGAAAGGAATGAAAATAAACCAACGATAGCTCCACACAATATGACATGAAACCCTAAAAATGTTGCGCAAAGGAAGGCAGACACGAAAGGATGCAGAATTTTGTGCTTCCCTCTATACAATCCATGTGTTAAAAGTCACCTCTAGGGGACGCAGAGACAAGACCGCAGGGGCTTCTAGGGTTCTGGTAATGCTTCTGTTTCTTGACCAAGGAATGACTTTGCAAAAATTAACTGCACTGCATACATATATAATCGGTGCACTTTTCTGTACATATATTAAACTTCACATTTTTGTTGCTGATTTATGGGATATAGATGAACTGGAGAGGAATCAGTAGGAGAGTGAAGGGATTTAAAACTTTCATAAGAGGAAAGGTTGAATATTTTCAGGAAGGTCAAAGGAGTTTGCAGTCTTTAAATGCCTGAAAGAGTGGTTTCTCTACCCACATGGGTAGAACTTGGAGGTGGTGGTGGGTGGGAGATAGAGGAAGACAAATTCAGCTCATTGTAAAGGATGCTTCGGTGGTTAGAATGGGATCTCGCATAAGATCACACAGTCAAGTGGAATGAACATTGACTTCCAGGCTAACTGCAATGGGCATGAACCCTGGCCTTGCACTTATTTGGACTAACTATGTCATTCTGCGTCTCAGTTTCATATTTGTAAAATGGGTCTAGTACTAACTACCTTGGAGTAGGAAATGTCAACCCACTCCAATATTCTTGCCCGGGAACGCCCACAGACGGAGGAGCCTGGTGAGCTACAGTCCAACACGACTGAGTGACTGAGCACGCACACATGCTAACTTCCTTGCTGGGATATTTTCCGGATTAGTGACAATGTATACAAGCACCTAGCTCAGGGCTTGGTCCATAGGAGGGGCTCAATAACTAATGCAAGTTTTTTTCAGTAAAACATAAAATAGAACAAGGATACACCTCTGTAAGGTGTTGGACTCTGTTCAGGCATTGATCCTTTTCAGCCCCAAGAAATCTATGATTCTTTGCATCTTTCTTTGTAACTTTCCCAAGATCTCACAGCTACTAATTGGTAAGGCTTTCTATCTCTGAGATCTGTTCAATCCAGTAGCTGCCCCAGGGAAGAGGGTTACTAGGCAATTAGATAACCACTGTCTGCATTAGGTCCTGAGGGATAGGGCCCAGTTCCTTTAAATTCTGAGTGTGCGCTGGAAAAGTTCAAACAAGGGAAAATCTGGGAAGGTTGTTCACGTGGTGGGTTGTGAACAGACAGGTTGCTGCCTGAAGATACCAAGGGTCTCTGGGGCAGAGATTTTGGGAAAGGGAGAAGCGAAGGAGCAGATGGAGGGGAATTGTTTTTAAAAAGGGAATTAAAGACAAAATCTGAAAACAAGTTTAGCGTGCCTCACCATTTTTCATGGTCCAGTTATCACTTGCAAAATTTATAAAGCATAAGGCCTAAATAAGAAATGCTACTTTGAAAACCGGTTTCTTCATTTGTAGGAGAAGCAAAATATTCAATCCACAAAGGTAAGAAAAACCTGGGTTAGTTTAGCGCTTTAAGCTGAGTTTTCCCAAAGCCTCTTTCTTACTCTGACTCCAGGTTTATTAACCTGTTACATTTCCAAAGGAAATGACTTGCTGCAGTGGGACTTCTCAGTTTTACTCATGGCTGCTTTCCTGACCTCTGTTGAGTATTTCTCCCTTGGATTTATGCCCTGGAAACAAGCCGAGTTTTTGTGACAAGAGACCTGAGGAAACAAACACCTAGAAACAGTCTCTCTTTGTCTTAGGTTTTACACATTCTGGTCAAACTGACCCTTTGAACTTGTTTATTCTCTGTTGGTGCTCAAATGTTACCTCTTGGCCCATATGACTTTCATAGTGAGTGATAGATGGTATGAATTTACCTTGCTTAAGTTTTGGCCTTAGCCAAAGGAAAGAAATACCAGCAGCTTCCTTTTGCAAGTAGCAATTTATTTTAGCATTTTTCCTCTTCAGACTAAAGCCCTCAGCAGAAACCAGCATTACAGCCCAAGCCTACACAAAAACCTCAGATTTTAGTCATATGTCTCAAAAGGATATTACATCATTTCTTAGTTTACCCGTCAGAGACATTTCCTGAAACACAGACACCCACTGCAAGATTTTGCCTAAAGGATTTTGGGGGTGACCTGTAACTAGATCTCATTACTTGGCTATCCCATTGCAGGTTTTTTTCTTTCACCTTGATCAGCAGGCCTGTGCTTTTCACAGGCAGAGGACAAAAAATCAGTTGTCTCTTTTGGATCCCAAGAAGCTCCTGTAGACAGTGTTAGGGTCCTGTAGGAAACCATGGCATACTCAAAATGAGTAATGTGAGGAGAGTGATAAAAGGACTGTTTTCCAAAGTACAGAAAGTTTGAGGGGAAACAACAAAGGACTGGACAGTATCAGTGTTAGTAGCTGTGAGCAGATAAAAAAAGAGTAGTTAGTCACAGCAGTGGTTCTCAAACTGTGTATGAATTAATTACCTGGAGGGCTTATACAACAGATTGCTGGGCCTCACCCTGAATTTTCAGCTGCGGTAGGTTTGGGGTAGGACTGGAGTAGTTTCATTTTTCACAGATTCCTGGATGATGGCAATGCTGCTGCTCTGGGGAGAAAACTGTGTGGAGAAGGCAGTTTGACTCCAGCTGTGTCCTCCATAGAGAGATGCAGCCAACCTGAGGAGACCCAGCAGGGAGGAGACCAGGGGACTCTTTGACCAAACTCAACCAGTAGCCAAATGGCAAAGGGGCCTATTTATTGATGCAATTCAGAAAGTTCAGCCTCTAGGACACAGATTAAAGCGGAGAGAGGATCTGGAAAAGTAAGTGGAAAATACCAGCACTTCCACTTGATAGTATCTTCAAGTACCCTGTCCTCACTATATATTTTCATATTACCTTATATTTTTATCATGCTTTCCAGTGTACATGAACATTCACATACCTGATTAATGTTTCTCACAGTAACTCTACAGGGTAGGTGGGAATGATATTTATGTTCCTTACAAGTGTGAAAACTGAGGCTCAAAATAGTAAAGGCTGCACATCTGATAAGAGGTGGGACTTCAGTACAGGTTTTCTGGATCCCAGTTCATGGCTCTTGCCACCACGTCACACCTCAGACACAAGGGGATCGCGGTGATGTCCTTCTCCCCACCTCAGCGCCCTGGGAAGCGTCTCTGTGTCCTTGCTGTCCCACGGGCAGGGCCCTCACGCTGCATCCTCTTCTGGGCAAGGTGCCTCCCTTCCTGACTGCGGAGCTCAGCTCTTGCTCAAGGGCACGTGGTGAATTTAGTCTCCTGCTAAAGTCATTTCTTTGCGTTATTCACTGGTTTTTGAACTCTACAATGGCAGAGTTACTTAAAGTCTTAATTTGGGGGCTTTGAATATGCCAACAAAGCGCAGCTCTTAGCCCCTCTGTGTTCAGAACCTTATGAGAAACGGACACGTAAGTCAGACACATGGAGATAAAAGTGTCAACTTTAGTAGGGGTAAGGCACAGAGGAAGAGCCCCACAGGTCAGGGCTTACAACCAGACTTCCCAACACTTGCCCCCTAGACCTTCTGAGGAGGCAGGGGTAGGTGCATGTGTGTGCAGGCTCAGGGTTGGAGACATCTGTCTGATGGACAGGCTAGTACTAGGAGAAGACACAGAAGTTTGCTCATTCCTTTTACACTGGTCCAGTCAACTGAGTCCCTCCTGCCTCGGGGAGAACTGAAAAGGAACTATCAGGAAAGTTAATGCTCTTCAGAATTTTCAAGAAGTGAAGTTTTTATTTTGTGGAGCTGGGAGAGGGAGAAAATGACCTCCCCTTGCAATAACACCCTTTGAGAAATATCTTGGTAGGAAAAAGTGATGTAATTGATTCTTCCGTATGACCTAGGTACTGTATTTTTAAAGATTCTACTCTCATCAGTATATTAGTATAGCTTCAGGCCTCAACAGTACTATCATCTCTTCAGAATGCTACTCTTCTTTCCTTGATTCATTTCTGATCTCCTGATTATTTTTTACAATGCTGTGGATCAGAGACTGCTTGAAGATTGAGAAAGTTCCCATGGTTTCCTTCTGAGAAGATCCTGCTTATCAAATCTAGAGTTTATCTCTTTTTCTTGTCCAGGATCTGGTAGACTATTGGGAAAAGTCCTCACAAAGATTTCCTGGGAACTGGATTTTTAAAACAAGTATCTGTGGGAAAATATTCTCCAAGTACGAAGGGGCTCTGTTTTTGCCTCTACTTGTTTCTCAAGCTCCTCAGGGAAAAGAAAGTATTGCAGGTCAAATCTTTTTTACAAGAAAGCTCCACTGGGCTGTACAAATATATGGTATGGATTAGAATTTTGCTTCATTGACTATGACTTAAATTGGGTTAGACATAAACTGTGCTATGGAGGATTCTTGGTTGAATAAAGATTTTCACTGCAAATGTATTTGTTGTAGAGGAATTTACCTGGTAAACACAGATCTCTCCAGCTAATGTTTCCACCAGGCTGTTTCAGATTGGGGAAGAGGAGTGGGAAAACAGTGCGGACACAGTCTGCTGGCTAGCAGTCAAGGCAGAGGAAAGAAAACACAGGCAAAGGTCTGTGTGAAACGCGAATCTGAGTCACAGAGGGAGAGGAAGAAAATAGTATGTGTCATTCTGAAAAAGGTCCTCTTAGAGCAGTTTCTTTTGGCTCTAACAATTGCCTCTCTCCCGGAGAGAGTCACAGGGCCTCCTCTGGCTCTTCCTGCCCCATTTTCAGACTTAAAAGGAAGCCATCTTCAGGCAAATCCCCCCTTCCAACCAAGAAAGAAAATACAAGGAAATTGAGAGTCCTGGTCTCTGAAGAACCTGGGTGGGGTTTTGAATGAAACCAGAAGAGTGCCCTCCCTTAGCTGGGAATGTCTGCACTCAGGACTGGGACGTGCTCCTCTGGTGCCCCCTTGGGCATGAGAGTGGAATTGTGTACTTTAAGTTTCCTAAATCCCCACTATTGCACCAGTACTCTACCGAGAATGTTCAAGACCTTGCCTCTCAGTGTGGAGCATTTCCTGACCAATAGTTGGCCGTTCCCAAGGCTTCTCTCTTGAAGTTTTTCTCTGGCCACTTCCTATATGCCCTCGCAATATACTCATTTTTCTAACAAATTCTTTCTTTCCATTTGGCATGCATCTCTGGTAACGAAGTCCAAGAAAGATCCTGTTAGTTCAGTTCAGTCACTCAGTCCTGTCTGACTCTGTGACCCCATGGACTGCACCACGCCAGGCTTCCCTGTCCATCGCCAACTCCCGGAGTCCATTGAGTTGGTGGTGATGCCATCCAACCATCTCATCCTCTGTCGTCCCCTTCTTCTCCTGCTTTCAATCTTTCCCAGCATCAGGGTCTTTTCCAGTGAGTCAGTTCTTCACATCAGGTGGCCAAAGTATTGGAGTTTCAACTTCAGCATCAGTCCTTCCAATGAATATTTGGGGCTGATTTCCTTTAAGATTGACTGGTTTCCTTTAAGATCTCCTTGCAGTCCAAGAGTCTTCTCCAACACCACAATTCAAAAGCATCAATTCATTGGCACTCAGCTTTCTTTATAGCCTAACACTCACATCCATATATGACTACTGGAAAAACCATAGCTTTGACTAGATGGACCTCTGTTGGTAAAGTAATGTCTCTGCCCTTTTTTTAATATGCTATCAAGTTTGCTCATAACTTTTCTCCCAAGGAGCAAGCGTCTTTTAATTTCATGGCTGCAGTCACCATCTGCAGTGATTTTGGGGCCCAAGAAAACAGTCTGTCATTGTTTCTGTTGTTTTCCCATCTATTTGCCATGAAGTGATGGAACCAGAGGCCATCACCTTAGTTTTCTGTGTGTTGAGTTTTAAGCCAACTTTTTCACTCTTCTCTTTCACTTTCATCAAGAGGCTCTTTAGTTTTCCTTTGCTTTCTGCCATAAGGGTGGTGTCATCTGCATATCTGAGGTTATTGATATTTCTCCTGGCAACCTTGATTCAAGCTTGTGCTTCATCCAGCCCGGCATTTCGCATGATGTACTCTGTATCGTGGAGAAGCTGATGGCACCCCACTCCAGTACTCTTGCTGGGAAAATCCCATGGACAGAGGAGCCTGCTAGGCTGCAGACCATGGGGTCGCTAAGAGTCAGAAACGACTGAACGAGTTCACTTTCACTTTTCACTTTCATGCATTGGAGAAGGAAATGGCAACCCACTCCAGTGTTCTTGCCTGGAGAATCCCAGGGACGGGGGAGCCTAGTGGGCTGCCTTCTATGGGGTCGCACAGAGTCGGACACGACTGAAGCGACTTAGCAGTAGCAGCAGCACTCTGCATAGAAGTTAAATAAGCAGGGTGACAATATACAGCCTTGATGTTCTCCTTTCCCGATTTGGAACCAGTCTGTTGTTCCATGTGTAGTTCTAACTGTTGCTTCTTGACTTGCACACAGATTTCTCAGGAGGCAGGTCAGGTGGTCTGGTATTCCCATTTGTTGAAGAATTTCCCACAGTTTGTTGTTATCTACACAGTCAAAGGCTTTGGCGTAATCAACAAAGCAGAAGTAGATGTTTTTCTGGAACTCTCTTGCTTTTTCGATGATCCAATGGATGTTGGCAATTTGATCTCTGGTTCCTCTGCCTTTTCTAAATCCAGCTTGAACATCTGGAAATTCACGGTTCAGGTACTCAGTGAAACTATGCGCCATGTTGTGTAGGGCCACCGAGACAGACAGGTCATGGTGGAGAGTTCGGACAGGTGGAAAGGTCTGACAGAATGTGGTCCACTGGAGAAGGAAATGGCAAACCACTTCAGTATTTTTGCCTTGAGAACCCCATGAACAGTATGAAAAGGCAAAAAAGATCCTGTAGCAAACTGTAAATCAATAAATCAATGAGCATTTCTAAAATCCATTTAAATATTTTATAATTTTATTGTGATGCAATTTACATGCCATAAAACTCACCCATTATAGGTGTACAGTCAATGATTTTTAGTAAATTTGTATGCTGTGCAACTACTGTTACAACCTAGATTTAGAACATTTCCAAAACCCCATAAAGTTCCCTCATGAGTATTTGCAGTCAATTTCATTTCCAGTTTCAGGCAACTACTGATCTGATTTTTGTCACTGCAGATTTGCATTTTCTGATCATATATAAATGGAATCATACAATATATAGTGTTTTGTAACTGACTTCTTTTGCTGAGCATGTTTTCGAGGCTCATCCATGCAGTATGGGCTTCATTTCTTTTTATATATGAAAAGTAGTCCATTGTATGGATTCATTTTATTTATCTATTGCCAGTTTATGGACATTTGGGTTGTTTCCAGCTTTTGGCTCTTAGGAATAATATCTGCAATTTATCTACCAGACTATTTTAAACTGAGAATAATATGATCAGATTCTGAAATAAAAAGCTCTTTTTAAAGGTTTAGCTGAAAAGAGAATTGGTGGTGGTTAAGTGGCTAATTAGAAAGTTTTTTTAAAAAAAAATAATAATCCAGGATAGAGATGAGATATTAAAGCAAGATGGCAGGGGAAATAGAGCAAGAGGATGTTTTAAGCATGTTATCAGGGGTAAGTGGAGGCAATTTAGCTTGAGCGGAAAGCAGAATTATTGGTGGGAGCTGACGAGGTCTTTTCAGGGAAAATACTGCCAGATGTTAAACACAGAGAACAAGGTGATGAAGAAAGCTAAATGGAGTTTAGAAGTTGACGGGGTTGGGGACTGGATGGATGACTAAGAGTCTAGACAGGAGTCTAGCCAAGAATAGAGAGTGAGAACTGGGCAGTGGGGGTGTGGGGTGTGTGTCCTGGAGTTCTTCTTTCAGGTACTTCCCATGCACATTCTCAGGACAGCACGGAAACCTTGGAATAGGAGAGCGTGAACAACTGTTGTCTGTCTTCAACAGACCCATTGACTCAGGGCAGAAATTTTTGGAAAAATGTTAGATGAAGGAATGATTCCCTGGAGATAAATCCTGAAAAGAAGGGGGCTGAATTCTCTGTGGGCATGGGAGTGGAATCCAAGGCTTTCAAAGCAAAAGCTAAAGTTCATGTACAAAATATTTCTGAAGAAATAGATCATAACAGTTGCTTCTATGGAGGGGAAGTCGGGGGCTGGGAATGGGAAGTGAACAAGTCTTGTCTTAGAATAACTTTTTGTACATTATGAGTTTTGAATAAAGTGAGTTTAGCACCTACTCAAAATAAAAGTTTCAGAAAAAGAAGCTGAGGAAATATACTGGAGAAAAATATTTTATCACTCCCTCACACATTTGTATGTATTTTCAAGCAAGACAGCCCTGCTTAGAAAGTTTGTGGTGGGACTGTTCATATTCTTGTGGAGAATAAACTAGTTTGCCCACTACTGTCCTAGGACCACCTTATTAAAATGTACTGAGTCACTTCTCTGCCCTATTTTCAGCTCAATGAGAGCCACCTTCCTCCCTGACTGGAAGAAGACACAGAGGAAATCCACTTGTTGAGGGTTTAATTGAATAAGTTCAATCCCGGTGATGGTATGTCATTCTGAGTGAAATTACCTGGGACAGAGGTAGAGATGGGAAAAAGAGAAAGAACAGCCCATATTTACGGGAAAAAAATGTATAGTCTTAAATTACAAGCTTAAAAAAGAACATCCACATCCCCTTCATTTCAGGGCAGGACTTGGAGCCAGAGCCTCAGAACAGGAAGCCATGGACAACATTTTCACCATCAATACCAAGAGAGTTCAGGAGAAATGTTCCAGGCTGTCTAGATTTAGGGCTGTGATTTCAGTTCTACCTCTAAGTTTGCATGATCTTAGACAAGTGGCTTCCACAATCTAAGTAGCAGTATCCTTTTCCACAAAATTAGTAATTGGATGTGTAGGTGAACTCCAAATATTCTACAGTTCCCGCATCTTATCATTTTAAATCTTACAGAGCCTGCCATATAGTTCTGCAGCTTTTCCTAACAGGTATTTCATTTATGGGCTTTTGACATTTGTTTCTTAGCTCTCTACTTTCAATTTTTAGCATTGGGAGGTGGAAGCTAGCGGGAGCATAGTAGGAATTGGTGGATATTCAATGATCTTTATGTTGCAGCAACTACTGTTCATAACCTAGTCAACTGGAGATAATTTTGTATTTTTTCCCAAATTTTTCTCTCTTCTGAGAACTCTTTTGTGTTTTTCCTTTGTGACCATTTACCTTACCTCTATATTCTTTTGCTGTTTACTAGCCTATACTCACCTATTGACTGAATTATGATTGAATTATAAATATAATGATTACTTCAACAAAATGAGCACCTACTAAGTACTACATAAGCAGTTTTCAAACATTTTGGTTTCAGGACCCCTCCACATGCTTAGTAATTATTGAGGACCCCCCCACAGCTTTTGCTAATATGGGTTACATATATATATAATCTTTTATTGAATTAACAAAGTAAAACAGAAAAATTTGAGCTAATAGCTGATTTTAAAATAGAAACAATAAGGACTTCCCTGGTTATCCAGTGGTTAAGAATCCACCTTGCAATGCAGGGTTTGATCCTTTGGATCCCTGGTTGGGGAACTAAGATCCCAATGCCACAGAGCAAGCTAAGCCCTTACACCACAACCAAAGAGTCCGGGGTCTGCTATGAAAGACCTTGAGTGACACAAGAAGATCCCCCATGCCACGAGTAAGATCTGACACAGCCAAATAAAAAAAACTAAAATTAAAAAAAAAGCAACAATAAACATATTACATGTTAGCAACATTAAAAAAAAGCTATATATTCAAAATGAAAAAAGTGAGAGGAGTAACTCTGTTTTGCAAACCTGCATATCTGTTTATGTCAGGCTGAATATAAGACAGCTGGATAGTCTCATGCCTGGTACTGCATTTAATTCATCACTTTGGGGTTTGTAGCAGTTTCCTGGGGCTGCTGTAACAAATTATCTGTGGCTCAAAATAACAGAAATGTAATCCCTTTTGGTTTTAGCTGAAACATTGGAAAAGTACCCTGATGCTGGAAAAGATTGAAGGCAAGAGGAGAAGGGGGCGACAGAGGATGAGATGGTTGGATGGCATCACTGACTCAATGGACATGAGTTTGCACAAACTCTGGGAGATAGTGAAGGACAGGGAAGCCTGGTGTGCTGAAGTTCATGGGGTAGCAAAGAGTCGGACACGACTGAGAGACTGAACAACCACAATGGTTTTGGAGGCCAGAAGTTTAACATCAGTCTCACTGGACAGAAATGAAGGTGTGTGCCAGGAAGTACTCCCCCTGGAAGCTCTAGAGGAAAAGTCATTTCTTGCCTCTACCAGCTTCTTGTGGCTGCTGGTGCTCCTTAACTCGTGATGACTTGCTTCAATCTCTGCTTCTATCTTTATATCAAATTTTTCTCTTTCATGTGTGGTGGCTAATCTCTCCCTGTCTCTCTCTTATAACATTTATGATGGCACTTAGGGCCTCCTGAGATAAACCAGGATAGTTTAGTTGCTTTCTTGCAAGACCCTTAATCACATCTGTGCAAGTTTCACTCTATAAGGTAACATTCACAAAGTCCAAAGATTAGGATATGACCATATCCTTGGCAGACAGTATCAGCCTACCACGGGTTGGTATGTTTGAAGTTTATGAAGAAATCCTAGTCTCACATATATTATGTTGCTCAGGAAAAAAGAAAGTATTTTAATAGCCTTTTCAAATAACTGAGGATATTCTTGACACCATACCAAAACTCAACAAGCAGTAGTTTCTTAAAGGTTTGTTGCAATATGGAATTTGAAAATGTATCAGTGAACTTTTCATATAGGGTTACATTAAAATCATTGGTCTATAGGCATTTTAGGTAAAATGCACTTAAATTGAATGAGACTTAAATAAAATTAAAAATTCTCACTGCTTCATTAAAGATATGCTTCTACTGATGGCTGATTCATGTTGAGGTTTGACAGAAAACAGCAAAATTCTGTAAAGCCATTATCCCTCAATTAAAAAATAAATTAATTTAAAAAAGATATTCTTCTGTTAACTGGATTTTTTTAAAAAATGTGAGTATTTGGTGGTGAAGAGTACAGTTGGGAGCCTCTGCCTTGATTTGTGCCAAGGTGCCAGCAGTTTTGCCAGGTACTGATTTTATACAATTAGTGAAAATATCAGCAAAATTGTTCCAGTATAAACTATGAGATTAAAAGAAATGTATAATGCTTCATTTTAGCAACTTTAGTTTAATGCCAGGAATTTATATAAAAGATCTTCAAGGATTAGCTCGTGCTGACACTTGATAGATACAAGCAAAGCAACGAGTCTAGCTACATCTATAATTATATAATTTTTATCTATCTTGACAGTATAATTCTGCAGATAGGGTATTAAATTAAAATCTTTATGTCTGCAACTAAATTTCTAAACTGCATCTTTGGAAAACATGATTTCTTTCACAGATTTTTCACCTAGCAAGCATTCATTCAGTAATGTGCAGGTTTTATTAGTCTCTCAGCTATCATATGCCCTTCTCCAGCCAGGCCAATACAATAATTTAACCTGTAAAATGTTCCAGCTGGCTATTCATTTCTAGTTTGAAAAGTGGTAACAAAAAAGCTTTGGCTTTTAAAGAGGTTGTCATTTTGATTTTACATTTTTATTTATTATTATTTTTTTTTAACGTTTTCTCACCTTTCTCGGCAGGCTTTTTTTTCTACATTAAAAAATAGTATTTTTAACTGGAGGATAGTTGCTCCACAATGCTGTGTTATTTTCCACTGTATTAACAACGTGAATCAGCCATAAGGAACACACATCCCCTGTCTCTTGAGCCTCCCTCCCACCACACCGCCCATCTCACCCTAGGTTGTCACAGGGCACCGAGCTGAGGCCTGCGCTACACAGCAGCTTCCTACCAGCTATCCACTTTACACGTGGTAGCTCATGTACATCAGTGCCACTCTCCCAGCTCGTCCCCCGCTCTCCATCCCCCTCTGGGTCCACAGGTCCATTCTTCATGACTGAGTCTCCATTCCTGCCCTGCACATAGGTTCATCAGTGCCATTTTCCCAGATTCCACATATATGTGTTAATATGTGATATTTGTTTTTCTAGAGAGATTATCATTTTTAAAATATTCAATTTCCTTTTCTTTAAACTGAGAATGACTGGTCTCAAAATGATGCCTCAACCTACCTGGCACCATGATAGTGTTTGACAATATTCTGCTGACTGAGGGAAACCATTAATATCTCTAAAGTCAAGGAAAAGAAATAAGATTTGGTCACACTTTCCTTTCTGATTTACAGTTCACTTAGATTTTTCCCTTTACCTGAGTCAGAATCCTCTGATACTGATGTATCATCTTTTTTAGTATCTTTACATGTGGGAGATTGAGAAAGCAGATCTTTTAATTTCTCTCTTGTGTGTCAATGAAAAAACCTAAAATTAAAAAATTACAAATAAAATTTTATTTTAGAATAAAATATTAAATTCTAAAAAATAAGCTTTAGATAAAATTTAAATATTAAGAAAAGTTTTTAATAAATTAAAAATATTCTTGCAAAACAACAAAATGTTTTCCCTTGTGTTTTTGCATAAGCACAGTCACAATTTAGGAATTTCAAAATACCGTTTATTGGATGATTAATGAGAAATAAGATATAAATAAACATTGACAAAATTCTTAGAGGAAATGGAAAATGTTATTTGAGCCAAATGAGGATTATAACCTGGAAGACAGTCTCTCAGAGAGCTCTGAGAATAGTTCTGAAGAGGTACAGGGTGAGGCCGGTAGTATATGTGAGTTTGATGAAGGGGTATGTGCAATTAAGCCCTCATCTTGGTAGAAGGTTACCGCTGTTTGTGAGGAACAAATATATTAGTTAATGGTTTTAGTGCTTTTCTAAGTATTGTTGTTCAGTCGCTCAGTTGTGTCTGACTCTTTGCCACCCCAGGGACTGCAGCATGCCAGACTTCCCTGTCCTTCACACTTCTCCTGGAGCTTGCTCAAACTCATATCCACTGAGTTTGTGATATCATCCAACCATCTCATCCTCTGATGTCCCCTTCTCCTCCTGCCTTCAATCTTTCCCAGCATCAGGGTCTTTTCCAATGACTCATCTCTTCGCATGAGGAGGTCAAAGTATTGGAGTTTCAGCTTCAGCAACAGCCCTTCAGTGAATATTCAGGATTCATTTCCTTTAGGATTGATTGGTTTGACCTCCTTGCTGTCCAAGGGACTCTCAAGAGTATTCTCCAGCACCACAGTTCAAAGGCATCAATTGTTCAGTGCTCAGCCTTTCTCATTGTCCAGCTCTCACATCCATACATGACTACTGGAAAAACCATAGCTTCAATTATAGGGACCGTTGTAGGTAAAGTAATGTCTTTGAGTTTTAATATGCTGTCTAGGTTTGTCATTGCTTTTCTTCCAAGGAGCAAGTGTCTTTTAATTTCATGCTGCAGTCACCATCTTCAGTGATTTTGGAGCCCAAGAAAATAAAGTCTGTCACTCTTTCCATTGTTTCCCCATCTATTTGCCATGAAGTGACAGTCTGGATGCCATGATCTTATTTTTTGAATGTTTTAAGCCAGCTTTCTCCCTCTCCTCTTGCACCTTCATCAAGAGGCTCTTTAGCTCCTCTTCGCTTTCTGCCATAAGGGTGGTGTCATTTGCATATCTGAGGTTATTGATATTTCTCCCTGCAATCTTAATTCCAGCTTGGGCTTCATTCAGCCCACCAGCTTGCATGATGTACTCTGCATAGAAGTTAAATAAGCAGGGTGACAATGTATAGCCTTGACGTACCCCTTTCCCAATTTTCTCACATCTAAGAATAAGAAGATGTAACAAACTGGGTTCATAAATTTTTTTCCTACAAATAGTTATCTGAGAGCCAGTTCTGCCACTTTTCCAGAGCACAGAGTGCCTCATCCTGACCTTTGCCTTGAATTCCTTTCAGGGTATATTTTAAGTCAGCAACTGCTGTGGCTAATGACCTGATTTTTGAAGAACTGGATGGTGAGTAACATTCTTTATTTTATTTTATTTTATTTATTTTTTTAACATTCTTTATTTTAAAATATCTTCTTTTGGTCTTAATTTTGACTAAGGTTTGGGAGTAATTTCATGATCAATTTTTTCCATGGTGCTAGGAATGCTCATTCCCAGGTCAGGCACAGATTCCATTGATAGGCCCTCACTGTGTGCTATTGCTGGACTAGGCATTGTTAACGGTAACCAAAAGCCTCTGGACTGCCTGTCTTACTAGTCTGTTATGGTTCAGGAAATGGTTCCCTCTTGTTGCTTCTTCCCATATCTAGAATTACACTACTAAGATGATTGATCTCATAGGACTACATATTTGACCAATTGTTTTAAATAACATAATCATCATTCAAAAAACAAAGATCATGGCATCCGGTCCCATCACTTCATGGCAAATAGATGGTGAAAAAAATGGAAACAGTGACAGGTTTTATTTTCTTTGGCTCCAAAATCACTGCAGATGATGACTGCAGTCATGAAATTAAATGACGCTTGCTCCCTGGAAGAAAACCTATGACCAACCTAGATAGCATATTAAAAAGCAGAGACATTACTTTGTCTACAAAGGTCCATATAGTCAAAGCTATGGTTTTTCCAGTAGTCATGCATGGATGTGAGAGTTGGACCATAAAGGAAGCTGAGGGTTGAAGAATTGATGCTTTTGACTGTGGTGTTGGAGAAGACTCTTGAGAGTCCCTTGGATAGCGAGAGGTCAAATCAGTCAATCCTAAAGGAAATCAGTCCTGAATATTCATTGGAGGGACTGATGTTGAGGCTGAAGCTCCAATACTTCGGCCACTGGATGCAAAGAATCAACTCACTGGAAAGGATCCTGATGCTGGGAAAGACTGAGGGCAAGAGGAGAAGGGTGTAACAGAGGACAAGATGGTTGGATGGCATCACCGACTCAATGGACATGAGTTTCAGCAAGCTCTGGGAGATGGTGAGGGACAGGGAAGCCTGGCATGCTGCAGTCTATGGGGTTGCAAAGAGTTGGACCCCACTGAGTGAGTGAACAATAATAGTCATCATGAATTTTTTCTGAGGCTTGGCCACACAGTTGATAATGAAAAAAATCAATGAGAATACAATTAATATAGTTAGTAACATTCTGAATAAATATTTAAGCTCAGAAATTCTACTAGGTGTGACCCAGAATCTCCCCTGGTCATCTCACCAGTCTGTTTCACACCATCAGCTATTTGTACAGGAAATGATACACTGGCATTGTACATAAAGTTCACCAAAGTTGTCTACAGGTACAAGGTGAATGGTGGAGCATTGTGACCCCTTACAAGATTGAGAAAGCAAGGTTATCTTCTAAGAGTTAGATAACTGGCACCAAAAAAAAGAAAAGAAAAGAAAAATTGATGTTTATGGTGGAGTAGGTATTTCTGCCATTGGGGAGGTCTGGTTAATGCATAATGCAGTTGCACAATGCACATTAGAGGGGAGGGACCGACCCAAATAGACACAGAAAAATTTTATGTCTAAATTTCTCTTGTCTTGCCTTAAAATATGAATTTTTATTGCATCACGAAGATGCTAAGAACCCACTAGAAGTACTGAGGATAAAACGAGCTAATCTCTGAAAACACACTTATCTACCAACATATCCTAAACTGTAGTTGAATCTATAAAATACAAGAGGAGTATTCAAACACGCATTTCACCAGCTACTAGAGGCTGTAAATCATCTACCCTCTTGAAAAAGTCTCTACACACTCTGGAGAGGATAAGTATGAAAACAGCAAATAACATTAAAGTAATGTTGTGACTATAGTTTTGACTTCCTGGATCCTGTCTTAGGGTCTCAGAGATCCTCAGAAGTCATCAGACCACATTTTCAAAACCACTGTACTAGATTCTGTTCCAGACCGAAGTTGGGATAACAGCAATGAATAAGACATCCTCAGTACAGGGAGATAAATATTGATGTAGTGGCAACTGTCATCCGTTTTAAAATAGAAAATAACAGAACATTGCGAGACGATAGGTCGGGGGCGGTGGTGGCGGTGGCCACCTCCCCTTGCTGGCTGCCTCCCCAGATCCTAGAAGAGGGGCGGCGGAAGGGCAGGGACACTGGCCAAGAGTCCCCGTGCGCGGCGGGGGCTGAACCCGGCAGGATGAGTCCATAGGACAGCCGCGCTGTCATTCAACTCCACCAGGGTCCCGGCCCCCCAGGACCAGGGCCGCACGTGGTGCCGCGGTCCCTTGTCGATTCCGCCCCTCAGGGTGCGGCGGCGGGAGGTGTAGGGATTGCCGACGGTCCCCAGGCAGTGAGCGGTGGCCGAGAGAGGGCCAGGAATGTCCACCTCCCTGTGGTGTCCCCAGCAGCGCGGAGGCGCCTAAAGGGAAAGCGAGACTTTGGCGGGCGAAGTATGAAGGAAGGACGGGCGGCAGCGGTTACCTTAGGAGGAGCCAGAGACGCGCGAGACGCTGGCGTTGCCATCGAAACCGGGAGCGTCCGGCCCTTCTCAGTTCAGTTCAGTTCACTTGCTCAGTCGTGTCCGACTCTTCATGACCCCATGGACTGCAGCACACCAGGCTTTCCTGTCCATCACCAACTCCCGGAGTTTACTCAAACTCATGTCCATTGAGTCGGTGATGCCATCCAGCCATCTCACCCTGTCATCCCCTTTTCCTCCTGTCTTCAACCTTTCCCAGGATCAGGGTCTTTTCCAATTAGCCAGTTTTCCGCATCAGGTGGCCAAAGTATTGGAGTTTCAGCTTCAGCATCAGTCCGTCCAATGAATATTCAGGACTGATTTCCTTTAGGATGGACTAGTTGGATCTCCTTGTAGTCCGAGGGACTCTCAAGAATCTTCTCCAACATCACAGTTCAAAAGCATCAATTCTTCCGCCCCTCTCCTCCACCACAAGAAGACAACATCTGCGCAGGCTTGGAGCGCGGTCTTTCGCTCGCAGACTCTTGCGCCCTCTAGCGGCGTCTCTGAGACGAACATTGTACTTGTCCGCGCGGAACGCGAATAAAGATTTCTTCTTCAAACAAACAGGAAGTGCCTACGGAGGCCGGGCCGGCGGCAGGTCAGGGGCCGGGCATGAGGCCGGGTGGCGACCGGATTGCGGGCGGCGGCGATGAGCGACATAGTGGAGAAAACACTGACGGCGCTGCCGGGACTGTTCCTACAGAACCAGTCGGTTGGCGGGCCTACGGCCGCCAAGGCGTCCTTCTCCTCCCGGCTGGGCGGCCTGGTCCGCGGCATCACCGCGCTCACCTCCAAGCACGTAGGTGTCCGCTGGGCCGGAGGTCAGGGGCGCCTGAGGGAGGCCCCCTCTCTGGGAGGCTCTGGTCCCCCGGTGAACCCCCGGAGCTGTCTCTCCGGCGGGTGTGTCTGTCGGTCCTGGCTTCTCTCCGGAAGCGTCACTTGGGCTGTCCGGACAGACAGACAACTAGGAGGCCAGGTTTCCACAGTTGGCCCTGACATTGACTCATTATTACCTGGGGCAAAATCTTTAGTATTTGAGCTTCCATGTGTTTCTCGAACGTTGAAGTGTCAAAGTACCGATACATATTTCATAGATTGTTTCGAGGGTTAGAAGAGACACCAACCAGTTGAAAATACCAGGTGCCATGGAAGTGTCAGCGTTATTCTAAAAAGTTTCTTTCTAACTCGGATTATTCTTGCTTTCGCCCAGTTTTTTAGTGTATGCTAGGTAACATACATTAGAACAGACCCTGCTATCTGAACCTGCTGTTGAATATGTTTGGGGAGCTCGAGGTTCTTAGGTTAGACCTCTGGATTGGGCAAAGAAAAAGCGTAATTCTTCCCAATCTCAGTATTTGCTGAGTAAGTTTCTGCCTCTGATGGGCTTTGAAAACGAACATTTATAATAGAAAATTTTAAGTTCCCACAAACTTTCTGTAGTTGTATGGGTTGTGTAAGATGCTGATAAAAAGCTTCAAGGATTTTGTATCTTAAAAAAAAGATCATGCGGTATAGCATAATTTGTTTGTTAAGAAAATACTTATGGAAGAAGCTGTGTGTTAAACCCTAAGGAAATAGTCTAAAACATTCCGTTTCCAAAGAATTGGTCCTTCATCTTGGGCTTAAGACAGGTATAAGCACTATATGGTGAAATATGTGTCAGGAGAGAAGAAAAGAGAAAGACAGGAGGTTTTTCTTCAAAGTGCTTTGAGGGTTTAAAGACTTTTTTAAAACTGAAATAGGATGATGTACTGGAGAGGATCTGTTTCACATTCAGAAATCACAGAAAACAATTATTTGTGGACTTAATATTGTTTAACATTTTGTCCTTTGCTAATTTTTGTGAGATGGTAAATGAAATAAAATATTTTTGGTTTTAAATTGCAGTTTGAAACTGTATGTAAGGTATCTAAATGTGGCAGTACTTCACTAGTATTTTTTGGTTAGTCACTTAATGGGCATCTGCTAGCTAGTTCATCGTGTAACTTAGAGATAGCATTGTATTGGGCAAAATTTGGACCCATTTTCAAGTGCTTAAGGAGGTGAAATACAATACAGATGATAGAAGTAGCCATTATCTGTTTATTTATTCTATGTGTGTGAGAAAGAGATGGAAGGATAGGGAAAGGATGCAAGGAATAAAGGGAAAAAGGTAGGGAAGAAGAATATAGTTTAAGAGAAAAGGATTGGTTTCTGTTTGTCTTCTTACCCTGTTTCTCCATTCCATGAAGAAGAAGGTGTGAGAACCTTATTCTGGGCCACTACATGAAGAATTTCTTTTCTACTTACTCTCCAGTGTTAAAAAAAAAAAAACCAAAACATTTTCTGCTAAACCGTCCTTAAGGGGACAGTAACTGAGTGAAGAAAAGAGGAGTGGTGAGTTAGCATGAAAATATTTATTCTTTGCAGCAATGATTCTGAGGGTTGGAGAAATCCCTTTAGGCAAATCTGAAGCACATAGTTTTTATAACTCTCCTTTAAAATAATGTTTCTTTTTTATTTATAATATTGTGAGTTGTATTTTTCCCTTTTAAAAATACTGTAACAGTTTAAAAAGACAGTTATTCATGAGTCAAATATTTTCACTTTTTTAGGAGGAAGAGAAATTAATCCAGCAGGAACTGAATAATCTGAAAGCAACTGTTTCTGCTCCTACTACAACTCTAGTAAGTTTACGTAGTCAATGTCAGTGTGTTTTCAATTTGAAATCTGGTCTACTATTGACTCAGTGGTGGCATTAACTGATGAGTTGCTAAAATCTAATATATCACAGTCAAAATCAGTTATGGATGATAATAAGTCAGATGTTAACTTTGGCGTTTTTATTATTGACTGACTGCACCAGACCAAAACTTGGCGTGACTGATGTCAGTTCAGTGCCAACATGATGATAGTTAACTTAAATGTGGTAATACTCCTGGGACCCCCATAACTGATCTTATTGTTTTAATGTTGTGCACTGAAAGAAGGTTAGGACACATAATTTAAAATAGTATTATAATACTATAAAATATATAATATTTAATATATAGTAAATATAAATATAGATAATATACATTATATAATATTAAAATATATAATATATAAATATATACAATGTACAATATATATAACATGATGCTATTAAAATAATATTATTTTAATACAGACCTGAATTGATACATTGTAAAAATCTCTTATTTTGCATTTCTACATCTGGGAGTATAGGTTGGCTGACAAAGTATAAAAATGATTTTCTTGCTGTAAAACTGAGTATATTGCATAATAGCTAAATCAAGATCTAGTTTAAAAAAATTGATTCCCTATTATTTGATTTTCAAACAGCATTCATTCAGCATTTAAGCAGTGGCCACTGTGGGACTATTCCTACATAGTTAGATTAAGGCCTAGGTTTTTTTTTTTCTTTTAATTTTTACGTGGTTTTAGATAATGAGATTTTATAAGCAACATTTATTTAGCAAAGATTTAGTGAGTGCTTTCTTTGTGTAAGTTGCTGTGGCATACACTTCTAATAAAAATACTAGGGTGATCATTTTGTGTGTATACATGATCATGTGTGTGAATAACACTTGTAAAGTCTGAGAGAATATGTGTATTTCCTTTTCTGGTTATAAGAATAGGATGGTGAATGGTGCTACCAGATTCGTGGTCTCCAAAGGAGGAGATTTAACTCCAGGACCAAAGATAGTCACAGTCACTCAGAACTTTGTATAGATTTTATTTAAAGTGAAAGTGACAGAAAAAGCTTCTGACATAGACATCAGAATGGGGCAGGAGAGTACCTGCCTCACTAGTTTAAGCGGGACCTTTTATACTTCTCAACCAGCTGCTGAGAATAGATAACAAATGCCTCAAGGCTGTGTGAATTTCACCCAGACCTTTTGCTGGAACATTCATCCTGGGATGACATCAGCACGAGATTAGCCAGAAGGAACAGGTTAACCCAGAGCTCAAGGCTGTGGAAGTTTTACCGAGGCCTTCTCCCATAACATTCATCCAAAGCTCAAAAAAAAGGCATGTCCTTGAACAAGAGATGCTGCTGCCTGTGAGACCTACTTGTCTAAGGCAAAAGAATGTGAGAAAGAAAGAATGTTTACTTGCTCCTTAAAGGGGCCCTACTTAGGTTTGGACTCCTTGTCAACCTGCCTAAGTTACTCTTCCAGGTGGACAAATGAAACTCAAAGCATAATCAATATGATACAGTGTTCAATCTCAGTCTCTCCATCGTGTCCGACTCTTTTGTGACCTCATGGACTGTAGCCCACAAGCTCCTCTGTCTATGGGATTTCCCAGGCAAGAATACTGGAATGGGTAGCCATTTTCTTCTCCAGGGGATCTTCCACACCCAGGGATCGAACCCAGGTCTCCTGCATTGCAGACAGATTCTTAACTGCCCAAGCTATCAGGGAGGCCTCCAATGTGATATATCTGTGTGTGTACATGTATATATATGTGTGTGTATGGATATGTATATGTTTGTATGTGTAGGAATAAAATCATTGTGCATTGTGATACTTGAAAGATATGTTAAGCAATGACTTCTCTCTTTTTAAGCAGTGACTTCTCTTTCTTTACTTGGTTTGATTTCCATTTACTATAGTTGGCATCATTAAGTACAGTTTTTCATGTTACTTGGTATAAACCTGGTGTTGACAGAATTTAGACAAGTTGATAGAAGTTAGGGAGCCACTGTTTGAAGGAAGATTTTATGATAATTATGGCCAATCACTCTAAGGGTATATTATAGAATAGTCTATCCTTGAGGTGGTCATGTAGAAGTTACAGTTTATTAAAGAAATTCTGAACTGAATTTCTACATTGGAGAATGCATTTTCTTCTCCAAAAATAAGAGAATAATAGTGTATGCAATCGAATTTTACCTAAAGTTCCTAATGACTTTTGAGAACCTATGAGATAAAATGTTACAAAATCAAGGTTGATATTTAAGGGCTTAAATGAACACTTTGACTCCTCACTGATACAGAAGTTTGCTTTTATATATATATATATATATATATATATATATATATATAATATACATATATATATTTTACTGCAACGGGTCTTAGTTGCAGCTTGCAATATCTTTAGTTGCGACATGTGGAATCTAGCTCTTTGACCAGAGACTGAAGCCAGGCACCCTGCATTGGGAATGCAGTCTTAGCTACTGGACCACAAGGGAAGTCCTGATACAGAAGTTTTTGAAGAAACTTCCAGTATCTTTTACACATGTTTTCTCAGTTGTCATCGTTCAGTTGCTCAGTCATGTCCAACTTTTTGTGACCCTAGGGACCACAGCATGCCTGGTTTCCCTGACCTTCACCATCTCTCAGAGCTTGCTCAAACTCAAGTCCATTGAGTCGGTGATGCCATCTAACCATGTCATCCTCTTATGTCCCCTTTTCCTCCTGCCTTCAATCTTTCCCAGCATTTGGGTCTTTTCCAATGAGTTGGCTCTTCACATCAGGTGGCTGAAGTGTTGGAGCTTCAGCATCAGTCCTTCTGGTGAATATTCAGGATTGATTTCTTTTAGGATCCACTGGTTTGATCTCCCTGCAGTCCAAGGGACTTTTAAGAGTATTTTCCAATACGACAGTTCAAAAGCATCAGTTCTTTGATGCTCAGCCTTCTTTATAGTCCAACTCTCACATTCATACACGACCACTGGAAAAACCATAGCCTTGACTATATGAACCTTTGTCGGCCAAGTAATATTTCTGCTCTTTAATTTGGTGTTTGGGTCTGTCATAACTTTTCTTCCAAGGAGTGAGCATCTTTTAATTTCATGGCTGCAGTCACCATCCATAGGGATTTTGGAATCCAAGAAAATAAAGTCTGTCACTTTTCATTCTTTCCCCATCTATTTGCCATAAAGTGATGGGACTAGATGCCATGATCTTATTTTTTTGAATGTTGAGTTTTAAGCCAGCTTTTTCACTCTTGCCTTTCACCTTCATCAAGAAGCTGTTTAGTTCCTCTTCATTTTCTGCCATAAAGGTGGTGTCATCTGCATATCTGAGGTTATTAATATTTCTCCCTGTAATCTTGATTTCAGCTTGTGCTTCATCCAGCCCTGCATTTTGCATGATGTCCTGTGCATATAAGTTAAATAAGCAGGGTGACAATATATAGCATTGATGTACTCCTTTCCCAATTTGGAACCAATTTTTCTCAATATTTAATAGTTAATGTGGTAATGAATTAACTTTTATTACTTTAAACCCAAGTGACCTAAATTAAATCATTAAATATTATTCCCTTAAGATTTTCCTGTGATTTATTTTTAAACTTTTCATATTTAAATGTGTGTGTATATCTATCTATATATAATATATATGAAATATTAAATGTTGTCCTTAGTTTAAAACATTTTATTTTACTATTTCTTCTTAAGCATTTTGTGATTTAGGAATTCTATAATTCTGTTATATATTAGGATTTATTTATTAACCCTAATTAATTTTTAGATAGTAAAATAGTCTGAGCTTTATATATTTTGAAACATTTATTTATATTTTTAATTTTTGATTAAAATTTGCTGTCAATATTGAGAATGCAGATATTCTCATACTAATAAATTTATAGAATCTCTTAAAACAAGTTATTTGCTTATGTTGTAAATATTGAAAGACTCAATTAAGTTTAATATTGGAATGACTCTACCATTAATAGGGCTTCCCTGGGTGGCTCAGACGGTAAAGAATCTACCTGCAGTGCAGGAGACCTGGATTCGATCGCTTGGTGGGGAAGATCCCCTGGAGAAGGGAATAGCAACCCATTCCAGTATTCTTGCCTGGAGAATTCTGTGGACAGAGGCTCCTGGTGGGCTGCAGTCTGTGGGGTCGCAGAGTTGGATGCAACCAAGCAACTAACAGATACACATACCATTAATAAAGTCATAATAATTGTGGGAGTTGTTGAAAAAGTAATACTTACAGTAAATTATTGCATATCATATACAGCATAATAATTCTGAAGAAACTCCAGATGCAATTTGGTCTTTAAATGTGAAAAATACTTTCATTACAGAAATTGTTACCAACCTGTGAGGGTTTCATGGATATTTTCATTTGACAAAGTATATTAAATGATATGCTGCATTCTAGAAGCCAAGTTAGAGTCCTATGAGTGAAATTTTTTCTGAGGACCATGCGTCTCACATTATAACCAAATTTTTCAGGAGGGTGACCTAGAATTAGAAATGGCTATAGTTGATTTATTTTATATTGTTGCCTCTAACAAAATATTGAAATAATTTTACTAAAATGAATACTGTTGATAGTTAAATTTGGGAGAAACTTGTTTACAAAGTCTGACTTTGGGTGATAATTTACATATGTTGTTTCTTCAGTGCCAGGATTAGAGAATTCTACTGTTAAATGATTACAACATACTAAAGAAAGAATCAAAGCATTCTATTTATTTATATGATTACTGGATTTTTTTTTTTTTTTCAGAAAATGATGAAGGAATGTATGGTGAGACTTATATATTGTGAAATGCTTGGATATGATGCTTCCTTTGGCTATATACATGCAATCAAGTTGGCACAACAAGGAAATCTTTTAGAAAAAAGAGTAGGTATGTATGCGTTTAAGACTTTTGCACTTTATCTTGTCCTTAAAGTTCTGGCTATTATATAAAATGAATGATGACTGATATGTAGTATGTTTTTAGAACACTGCCTTGTGATTTCCTTACCTTTAAAAGATAACATTTCAAAAACTTACAGCCTATAAATGAAATCAATTTTCCTGATTCTTAGCATTTTGGAGTTACATAGAAGATTAAAAGTTGCTTGTTCTTATGATGGTGGTTAGATGACTTTGTCAAGACTCACTGAACTATACCGTTAAAAAGGATTACTTTTCTTGTATGTAAATTATACTTCAGTAAAGCTGATTTTAAAAAGTCTATTCAATTTCAGCAGTTTAGTGATCAGATATGATTTTTTTAATAGAATAAGACTGAAATTGCTGTGAATAATTTTAGATATCTTGCTCCTAGTTTCACAAATGTTAGTTATAAGGATTTCAGGTATCTTTTAAAAATTGTTATCTCTATAATCAGCCTTCAAGGCTATTAGTAAAACTCCTTTCAAAGACTTAAATCTTGTTTTCTTATAGCTTTAGCTTCATATCAGAAACTTAAGGAGGAAGTACTTTAGAATAACATAGGAGTAGAACATATTCTTTATTTAAAGAAGTTGATACTGTTATGTTGTCGGGGACCAACATTCTTCTTATGTTATATGTTATGTTGACCTGTGCTGTCAGATGATGGGGAAAGTGTGGGAGATGTCTTGGTAAAGATTCTGAGACTGTGCTCACACAGTATTCTACTTGTTGAACCTCACTTCACCAAAAATACTCTTCTGTCTTTCATTATATTCTTCCCTCCAAGTACAGTGTCCTCTGGCAGCCTCTCTCTCTCTCCCTGTCTGTGTTTCAAACCAAGTTTTAACTCTTCTGTGACCACTCAGGTGGCTCCTACCATCTATTTATCTTTTCTAACCTAATTCTAAAATCTCTGACAGCAGGAAATTTTGAAAACAATAGCTAGTCAATACTTTGTACATCTGTTGCTGTCTTTTTCTTTTTAGACTTTCATGTAATTTTTTCATTTTCAATTACATTTTTAAAATTTATTTACTTATGACTGTGCTGTGCACTTTGTGGGATCTTAGTTCTTTGACCAGGGTTTGAATCCAGACCAGCAGTGAAAGCGCCGAGTCCTAACCACTGGACCAGTAGGGAATTCTCTAAGTTTTATTTTTAAAATATGTAAAAATTACTTGTGTTACATGGTCCAAAGTTAAGACCTGATAAAAAGGTATAATCAGACAAATTTCTGATTTGTCAAATTTTTACTTTTATTTCTAGCTCCTGTATGAGGTTTGCCCCTTACCCCATGAGTAACCATTTTCACTAGTTTCTGATTAATCTTTCCATTGCTTTTTGAAAATAAGCAAACAAGTACACATTTATATACTCTCTCTTAACAACAAAAAAAATGGCTTGCTGTAGAGATTATTCTACACCTTGTTTTGATGTCTTTATATTTTTATACAGTTGGCATAGTTTTCATTGGGTGGGTGGATATACCACAGTATTTTCAGTCAGGTCTCTATTGGTGGATATATGAGTTTGTCTTTTGTTTTTTGCTCTCATAACCAATGTTGCAGTGAATGACCTTGTACATGTGTTATTTCATAGTTAAAGTGGCTAAGGAGACCCCAGACTCATTGAGATTCATGGTCTTTCTTAGGAAAGTATTTTCTTGCCACCTAGAGAGACATGTTTGTGGGTATCAGATGTTCTTTATGTGTGCTAATGACTGGAAGTTTTGTTTTTTAATGTGATGTGTGATATGAAAGTCGCTCAGCTGTGTCCGACTCTTTGCAACCCCATGGACTGTAGAGTCCATGGGATTCTCCAGACCAGAATACTAGAGTGGCTAGCGTTTCCCGTCCTCATGGGATCTTTCCAACCCAGGGATCAAACCCAGGTCTCCTGCATTGCAGGCGGATTCTTTACCAGCTGAGCCACAAGGGAAGCCCTTGTTTTGTAAGGTAGCATTTAAATCTTTTATATCTTGATATTAGTACTTCTGCATCATCTACTCTCCTGAGAGTTCTATGGCTAACTTTGGTGCTTTGTCTGAAAGATAATGTCTTATTGTTTTTCACATGAATATTGTTGAATAAATAAATCTCAGTAATCCACTAAGTCAGGTATTATGTTAGGTGCTTTATCTTGTGAGATGGTATTTCGTTTTACAGAGGAGAAAACTGAAGCTCAGAAAGGTCAAGTCAGTTGTTCAAGGTCATAGAGCTTACTAAATGGTGGAGCCAAAATATGAACCCAAGTTTCTATGAATCCAAGCCTGTATTCTCATCCTATGCTGCTGCTGCTGCTGCTGCTAAGTCGCTTCAGTCGTGTCCGACTCTGTGTGACCCCATAGATGGCAGCCCACCAGGCTCCCCTGTCCCTGGGATTCTCCAGGCAAGAACACTGGAGTGGGTTGCCATTTCCTTCTCCAATGCAGGAAAGTGAAAAGTGAGAGTGAAGTCGCTCAGTCGTGTCCAACTCTTCGCGACCCCGTGGACTGCAGCCTACCAGGCTCCTCACTCCATGGGATTTTCCAGGCAAGAGTACTGGAGTAGGGTGCCATTGCCTTCTCCAGGGGATCTTACCTACCCAAGGATCGAACCCGGGTCTCCTGAATTGTAGACAGATGCTTTACCGTCTGAGCCACCAGGGAAGTCTTCTTTTCCTGAAGGCTTTTTCATGTTTTGAGTCACAGAATATTTTTTCCCCCTATTTCTGGATTATCAAAATAGTTTCCCTGTTTTCTCTGGTTGTCAAAATAGGACATTCTTTGACAGATAGATTTAAGATTTTTTGTAAGGTTTCAAGGTGGTCTTTGGATTAGTTTGTTGATCTTCTTGCATTGTGGTACTAGTGACTTAACTGTGGATAATATCTTTGCTGAACAGATGTATGTAGTCTGATAAGATGTAATCTCTGCTTTATTTATTTTTAAAATTTTATTGATTTTAATTGAATAATTACTTTACAGTATTGTGATGGTTTCTTCCATACAGCAACATGAATTGGCCACAGGTATACATGTGTTCCCCCCTCCTGGAATCTCTGCTTTAAATGCTGTCTAGGATTTTTCTCTTCCCTGGTCCTGGTTTGTTCCTTTTTCTCTGTCCTGATTATGGGAGTGATAGCTCTGCTCCTCTGACCTTCAGTGGGGATGCTTGGTTATGAGAAAAGGAAATTTCTGACAGTTTTCCCACTTACCACAACAGGCACAGACAGTATGAATGCTGGGTAGTGATAGGGATAGTTAACCTTAGAATCCCCAATAAAAGGGCTGGAAGAATTGAAAAGAATGAAAAACAACCGGGATGGGAAACAGGGAATCTGGTCTCAAGGGAGACTGAAGAAACAGAATAGCATAAGGATTAAAAACGTGACCTAACTCCTCCTGGCTTGGTTGTAGTCCTGGCTCCACCATGTAGTAGCTGCAGACCTTGGGCAGTTATCCTTTTGGGGCCTCATTTTTATACTGGGGATAATAATAATATCTACCTCATAGAGCTATTGTAAAGATTCAATAGGCTTGTAATGTATTTGACCCATAGTAACTGTCTAACAAATGTTATCAATATGAAGGGTGACAGGAAAATGAAATGGGGCACCTAGATTCCATACACATGGTATTTGTCATGGTATTAAAGTACTTCCTCAATTTTAAGATGTACTTTTTAATGTTTTGATATTATTAAAAATGCTTAAGTCAACGAGTATATTTAATGTGGTAGACAGTGTTTTTTGCCTCAACATCTATTCACTCAATAGTTCATCTTCAAATTGAGAAAACAAGGTATTTTTTATGGCTTACTGTATTATTTATGTCATATGGTTTGGTATTAAATAGCTCCTTCAGTAATACAAATAGCTGGTAACTCACTATTTATTGACTATAACAGCTGTTAGTTTTTGGATAATTGTATTTGGCTACAAGACAAAATGTTTTGATGTGTAGAAATTTGCACAGAAGATAGGAGGTATATATTCCTAATGTCATTTACAAGACCTTAAGCTGGTACACATAGCCTTTTTTCCATTTTAGTTATATCCTGTGAAATACCTAATTATGAGAGACTTCAGGATGAAGAACACCTGAAATCTTCCTTACTGAATTTTTTTGAACTTTCTTATTTTACTATTTGTTTTTATATTTACCTGTAACTGCTGTCTTTGACATTCAAACATTGGAATATATTATTGCTTTGTTTAACTTCTTAAGAAGAGTTAATTTTTGACAGGTGGTAATGAGACTTTTTCTCTCAAATTTTAAGGTTATTTGGCTGTATCTTTATTTCTACATGAAAATCATGAACTATTGCTTCTCCTTGTGAATACAGTTGTAAAGGTACTGTATTGTATGCTGGTTAATATAAAGTCTTGAATTATTCCTTCAGGCATTTGACAGTTTTTATATTTTTTGAAAGAATGTAAGCTTGCAGAATGAGTTTATTGGAAAGATCTTTTAGGTCAGTTTCTGCATCTGTAAAATGAGGGTAATAATAGAACTTACCCAAGTTGTGAGGGTTGAGTGAAACCCTCTGCAGAACAACGTTTGCTACTGCTGCTGTTATAATGGTTTTATTTAAAAAAGCAGAGTTAAGGAAAATAAACTCAAAATGGTCTAAAGATCTACATGTAAGACCTGAAACTATAAAACTCCTAGAAGAGAACATAGGTGGAATACTCTTTGACATAAATTGTAGCAACATTTTCTTGGATCAGTCTCCTAAGGCAGAATAAATAGAAAGCAAAAAATAAACAAATGGGACCTAGTTAAACTTAAAAGCTTTTGCACAGCAAAGGAAATAAATGATAAAATGAAAAGACAACCTACGAAATGGGAGAAAATATTTGCAAATGATGGGACTGACAGGGCTTGATATTCAAAATATACAAACACTCATACAACTCAATATAAAAAAAAGTAAACAGCACAATCACAAAATGAGCAGAAGACTTGAATAGACATTTTTCCAAAGAAGACATGTAGATGGCTAACAGGCAATGAAAAGATGCTCAATGTCACTAATTATTAGAGAAATAAAATCAAAACCACAGTGAGGTATCACCTCATTGAGAATGGCTATTGTCAAAAAGTTTGTGAAAAATAAATGTTGGCAAGGATGTGGAGAAAAGGGAACCCTTATACATGCTTGGTGGGAATGTAAATTGGGCAGCCACTATGGGAAGCAGTATGGAGATTCCTTAAAAAACTAAAAAAGAACTACCATATGATCCGGCAGTTTCACTCCTGGGTTTCTTTCTGGACAAAACGAAGACACTAACTTAAAAAGGTACATAACCTCAGTGTTCATAGGACTGTTTATAGCAGCCGAGACATGGAAACAACCCAAGTGCCCGTCAACAGATGGTTGGATTAAAAAGACTTGGCATATGTACATAATAGGGTATTATTCAGGCATTGAAAACAGTGAAATACTGCCATTTGTAGCAATGTGGATGAACCTAGAGAATACTGTGCTTAGTGAAATAAGTCACACAGAGAAAGACAAATACAGTGTGATATCACTTATATGTATAGTCTAAAAAATAATACAAATGAATGTATATGCAAAATAGAAACAGACTCACAGACAGAAAATGAACTTGGGGTTACCACAGGATAACAGGGGAGGAACAACTTAGGAGTATGGTATTAATAGATAACAAATTACTGTATATAAAATAGATAAGGAATGAGGATAGCACAGGGAATTAATTATACCCATTTATCATGTAATAGCCTACAATGGAGTATAATCTGCAAAAATTTTCTAAATCACCATGCTGTACACCTGAAACTGATACTATATTGTAAACCAGCTATACGTCAGTAAAAGGGTAAATAAAAATAAAAAAAGCAGAGCTGGAACTATGATTCAGATCTCCAGACTCTTAGTCAGGTGCATTTCCATGCTGTTGTCTTTTTCTCTAGGATCTATTTTAAAGGGATGTGATATAAACTGAATAATTGAAGTCTTTTAAACTCTAAAAGTCAATTTAATGGAGAATAGAGTATAATTGGGTAACTGAAATTATGATAATAAAAACAATTTAATCCACATGCAGTATTTTTTTCTGTTAAACTTTTAGACAAAATTGGTAATGAAGTATAATTGAATTGAACTTTTTCATGTTTATCTTGTTCTGATATGTGAGAGAGAGAGAGAGAGAGAGAGTGTGTGTGTGTGTGTGTGTGTGTGTAGTACTTTCTGAATTTTAAGTCATATACTCTCTTAAGGTTACTAGTAGCTTTAAACTTTTCCAAACTTTCAAAAACATAGTTTCAGTTTCTATTAAAATAGTTTATAAACTTTGTGCTTATATAAGTATATATAAATGCATGCATTTTATAGTATGTATTAAAAATTGCTTCCTTTTAAACTTCCACTCATATTACTGCTTTAACAATAAAAATTCATAAATTTTTTTTGTTACTGGTTTAGAAAAGTTTTAAAGGCTGTAATAAAAAAGACTACTTTGGTCAGTGTCAGAACAGAAATACAGTTTCCTTTAGATCAGTTACTTTTGGGCTGTTTTCTCTGTTGACTATATTAAGGCAAGTGAAACACTGATACTCCTATAAAATATGAGGTATTCCTAAATGGACAAATAAGTTGAAAACTACAGTATTAAGTGTATAGGACCATTGCAATGTTGAGCTCACTGTCCCTAGTTTCAGAATTTGCACTGAATGTTTTCTTTGCTTAATAATTATGTCAGGACTTGCAGAGCACTAACCTAGTAGAAGTATGTATGGCACTTACTATCGTCAGCCAGATTTTCCCTCGAGAAATGATTCCAGCTGTTCTTCCATTGATAGAAGATAAACTTCAACATTCTAAGTAAGTAAATTATTTTTTGGATAGGTGTTTACACTGTGTATTTCAAAAGAAAAACTTATACTAAAAATTTTTTTCTAACTTTAATGCTACCAGGATAGAGGATATTCTTTGACTGCCAGGTATAATACAAAAGTCCCCAATAGCACTGTCCTTTATTTTTATGTGGGTTTAGAAAAATGTTAGGCAGCTTTCTAAAGTTAAACTGAGACAGTGAGGCTTACCATCAGGATTCCTTGGCTCTCTTTCCACTTCTGCTGCTAACTATTAGTGGTCCTGTTTTTTCCTTGGCTATATGGGGTTGATTGAAGCTCCTTCATTCTCACAGAGTTGTTTTATATAAAGTGAAATAATGGAAAACATTTGGAAGTGGTTCAGATGCCATGAATACATAGCTTCAGTGTACTGGAAATGCTTTTATATCAAAACTGCAGCTTTCAAATTCTATTTTATAGCAGGATATGTACAAATAAACCTTAACTTGTGGTATTTTGCTAATTTTGAATGATTCCTTAACTCTCTCCTTATTAACTTGATTAGTATTTTTTTCCAGACTTGGAATTATTTTGTTTTTGCTCAAGCCTCTTGATTTCATAACCTTTATAGCTAGGAAAATGTTTAGTCACTAGCCATTTTTCCTTTGTGATTGCAGTACTTTATTGTATACAGATTTTTGTTAAAGATTTTTTTTGTTACCCATATATCTCTTTATGCTTTTTTAAGTCAATATTTTTAGTGTTCTAAGATTATAAAATGTTGTCTTATGGTTTGTGTTCTTTAAGAAATCTTGGATCATGAATCTTCCAGCTAAAAATGTTAGCTTTTACTGAGAATTATGGAGTAACTTTATAGATTTTTCAGACTTGTTTTGTTTATGTTGAATCGGTGTTTAGAACAAATGATGGGCATGGACAGTTAACTACTGGAAATAAAATATTAGCCTTTCTTTATTTAGAAGTTGATCTGATCATAGCTGAGCATATTTTTATGAAATTTTTCCATACCACCACTGTTTTGTTGTAGCCATACTTACCCTTTGTATGAAATCTTTCTGAGAAAGATTTGGATTTTTTCCTTGTTGCTTCCCATTTACCCGTTCAATTTTTTCCATGTTGCTTCCCATCTACTCTCATTTCAAATCCTGGCCTTTCCTGTCTTCTACTAGTTAGAATTTAGACTTTCTGAAACTCTGCTTTTGCAATTATGGCCGTATCTACTTCCTTGCTGTGGAGTAAAGAGCTAAAGACAGAGTTGTGGGCCACAGCTACAGATAGGCCAGTAGATGTCACAACGAAGCTGTGAGACAGGGCTTGGATTTGACTTTTGAATCCTTGGTTATATTTTTGCATGCCAGACCTATAGCCCAAATCCAGGTTTTTTGATACTTTGTGTTATTGCCACCATTTTGGGCCAGACCAAGGGATTCCTGAGCCTGATGAGGGTTTGTATTCTTTTTCCTCACCTCATTTATTTACTGTGTCCTAGGACTCATATTGGTTAATACCCAATAGCAACACATTGGGATGTAGATTCCAGTTACCATAGTATTAATACTAGTGGCAAATCTGTTGTTAATCTGCTTTCTTTTTATGTGAAAAGGATTTTCCATCATGACATAGTTTACCCAGGAAGATAGTGGGTTGCTTGTTAATGCAGAAGCTGGATGACCATTTGTTAGGAATATTATAAAAGGTATTCTTGAATGGAACACAGAGGACTACATTGAATAATTTCAATTTTGAGATTCTGTGATTTTAGGTAATAGAAATATGTCTTAAGGAATCCTAAAAGTAAATACTTCACTACTGCTGTTGTGAGCACTGCCAGCATAATCTGCAGATATGAGCCATGTGGAAACAGGCATGAGAGAGAAAAACAAGAATATAATTCCTTGAAAATGACATTGTGTTCACAGGATAGCAACTCTTTTATTTTTGCTTCTTGTGTGCTAGACATTATCTGTTACAAATGAAGTGCACGACTTGTATATACTTTCCTCCTCATTGTAATGAGGTTTTTGAAACATGAGCTGGGCAAGGAGAGGAGTAACATCTTTTAATGTAAGTCCCCCTTATACTCTCCCCTGCCCCACTTAAGTATTTGGAGTATGTTTACCTGTGATATAAAAAAAGAAATATAAAAAGCTAGAATGTTAAGGAGACTTCAGTGTTAATGAAGAGACTGTTTAATATTACTAGCTGAAATTACCTCTTACTCACTTAAACTTCCTATTTATTCTCTTCCCAATCTTTGGAGATAGGGCTTTCAGAAATGGAAATTGGGAATTAAGAAATGTGTTTATCTTTCTTGCTTTGTTTTGGTTTCAAAAGTAATATATGCTTGTTGTCAAAGAATGTTGTAACTAAAGAACTATATAACATGGAGACTTAAAGTCTCTTGAGGTCTTACCTCCTAGAGATAACCACTATTTTATAGTTTAGTAAATTAGAATAAAAATGAATAATAAATGGGTAATTCTCTCTCTTTTTTTAGACTAAAGTAATAGCTGGTATTTTGAAATCATCTGGTCCATAATCTTTTCAGCCTAAATGCCTGGTATTTCCAGATGGTTTATTTAGATTTTATTTTTTATCTTTAGGGAGATTATACGAAGAAAAGCTGTTCTGGCATTATATAAATTTTATCTCATTGCTCCTAATCAAGTACAGCATATCCACGTTAAGTTCCGAAAAGCACTTTGTGACAGGGATGTTGGAGTCATGGCTGCTTCCTTGCACATATACTTTAGGATGATTAAGGTAAGTGGACATTTTGTGAAGTTACTGAGTAGCTATCATTAGAAAAATATAATTATATAATTAAAAGAAAACTCATATTTTTCAGTAAAATGCATAAGCCACATTGAAGTTTGTATTATTGACCCTTTAATAGTAATTTTTGCATGTTGTTAATAGCATGAGTTGCAGACACATTATAGATTTAGTCTTCTTTTTTAAATGCCTGAAATTTTTTCATGTTATGAAAGAAGCACGGAAAAATGGTAGCTCTGGAAGGTGGTTGAAATTTGCAGATTTGTGGATTTTCAAGAAGTGGATCCTTTTTATACAGCCTCATGGGATACTTACAACAGCTTATAAAAATGAGGAGAGCTGGTGGGGAATGTGTAAGGCACAGTCTGCAGAAGCGGTCCCTAATTGTTTTGGCACCAGAGACCAGCTTCGTGGAAGACAATTTTTGCATGGGTTGGGGAGGGGGAGGATGATTTTGGGGAGGATGATTCTGGGGATGAGTCAAGCACATTATGTTTATTTTGCTCTTTATTCCTATTATTATTACATCAGCTCCACCTTAGCTCATCAGGCATTAGATCTCAGAGTTGGGGACCCCTGGTCTGTTGTGTTGATTCCATACATTGGTTCTGTGTTAGAGGAGGAAGGAAGATTAAATGTTATAGTAAAAATTTTTTTTCTAAATGGTGATATGAGTTTATACTAATTCAGCCCCAGTGTATTGCTTCAAACCTTTTGTGTCTGAAAGTATATGTTTGTGAGGGATACCTCACAAACATCATACCTCATAATGCTATTGAAATAAATTTAAAATTATACAAACTGAAAGTTGTCTTCACTTTTATGTGTTACATGTTCCAAAGTAGTATGGTATAAATAGATAATTGATATTAAATCTTGTTTTCCTCTAACATTTATTAAACTCTGAGAGAGCTTTTCTTTCCCTTCCAAAAATTTGTCCTTGATACATATAAAAATTACAGTGAAGAGTCTAACATTCATTTTGAGGAATATGTATTTAATTTCCCTAATTCAGGCAGATGGTTACTAGACCTATAGTTGTGATCAATTTGTGATGTATATAATGTTGAATCACTATGTTGTACACCTGAAACTAATATAATATTGTAAGTCAGCTATACTTCATTAAAGAATATAAGATGAAAAAATTTCCTAAGTCCGAGAGAGTAGTCTGATAGATAATCAAGGCACACTCATTCAGAATCACAAATATGTTTAAATACTATAGAGTTAATTAATTTTTAATAAGCAGGCTTGCTGATTTGGGGAGTTTTGAATGTTTGAGTAATGTTGGTTGTGCTCTTCCACCCAGAATATAATTTAGTTCAATTGCATGGGAAGTCTTTTGCAAACAAAATTCAGAGATTGCAAACGGCCTTGATTTTCATCTAAAGTAGAGAGATTACTGCTTTTTTTTTCAGTATGCCAGTTCTTTTCAATTTTTAATTGCTGATACTAGCTATTAAAAGTTCTAAGATGTAATTATCGAACTTTGGAAAGGTAATTAAACTGGTGTGTGGGGACAAGTAGGGAATGGTGGAAGCTTTTAGGGGCATGATTCACTTCTGAATCTGGTCACCAGAAGAGTTTCATTGTGGAAAAAATTACACAAATCAGAGGACTGTTTCATTAAATGTGAACATGAGATTTCTAAATGAGCATATACTAAGTTAGATTCTGCATAACATTTCAAGCAGGTCTGTTTTATTTTTAAGATATTGTTACTAACAGAAAGTTTTTTTTGTTTTATTTTTTGGATATAGGAGAATTCATCTGCATATAAAGACTTGACTGGGAGTTTTGTAACGATTTTGAAGCAAGTGGTTGGAGGAAAGCTCCCAGTAGATTTCAATTACCACAGTGTACCAGCACCATGGTTACAAATTCAGTTGTTGAGAATACTAGGACTTCTGGGAAAAGATGATCAAAGGTAAACTCTTCTAAGTAAATTTAATAGTCTTAGGCTTTAGGCATGTAGAGGTTCATGATAAACCAGATTCTCCCAATGCTTAGTTGACTTAGTAGTGATAAGTAAGCCACTGTAAGAAGTGTATAAATTCAGCTTGTTGAGATAATCCTGGCTTTCTGCTTATCTAAGTCCACTCACAGAAAAAGTTACCTTTGGAGCTCCATATCTTCTGTGAAACTTTCTGAATCATTCTAGTTTGGGAGTTGGGAAGCTTTTTAATAAAAAGCAAGATTATAAATATTTTAGACTTTGTGGGCTCTATGTTGTCTATTGCAACGTGTTAACTCTGCTGTGGTATATAGCTCAAAAGCAGCTATAGATAGTGTGTAAATGAATGAGCACAGCTCAGTTCCAAAAAACTTTATGGACGTTAAAACTTGAATTTCATATAAACTTTATGTGTCATGAAATTTTATTCTTTTGATTTTTTTTCAACCATTTAAAAATGTAAAAACCATTTTAGCCTATAGCCAATATAAAAACAGACATCTGGCCAGATTAGGCATGCCGACTATAGTTTGCTGACACTATTGCTATAGTGGAACAATTCATTTTGTCTGAATTACTCTTTTAGGCAGTAATTTTATGAAACTTTTTATGCATGTCTTTCCAGTTACATATATGTTTTGTGACTTTTAATTTTGCTGTAGTTTTTTAAACTTACAGAAAATTTCCAAGAATACAGGGAGCTCTCTACCTAGATTCATCAGTTATTTATATTTGCTTTATCATTCTTTCTCTCTTTGCCTGTATGTGCATGTGTGCACACATTATTTTTATTTAAATTTTTTTTCTGAGCTGTTTGAAAGCAATTCAGTTTATTCCCCTCAAGAGCAAGGACCATTGGCTGAAGTCCCTGATGTGTTTCTATCTTGAAAACATATTATTAATCAGATTCTGACTTTATAGATACGGTTTTGTTTTATACAGTAAGGTACATGTATTTTGCTAATTCTTTAGTCTTGCCATACTACCAAATTGTCCTCCAGGCTATTGCTCCTAGTAAAGCCCTCTCAGCTTCCAGTCAGAATCCATCTTTGGTGAGCTCCTAATGAACACCAGCTGGGCTGTATCACTCTTGGTATTGCTATTTTCCTTTTTTCTATCTTTATGAATCTCAACCTTGATTGAACCCTGGGGTGAAAACCTGAAGTTGATGGAGCAGACACACACATTAGAAATGTTTGTCCATTTTGGAGCTCTAGTTGAAGCTCACTAGAATTGTTTTAAAACCATTAATTTCATAGTAATGCATTCAGATCTCATTGGTCCAAAAAGATTTAATGCCATCATATGTTGTCAGAAAGTTACTTTGTAGGCATTAGTGAATTTACTAAATTAGTTAACTCATTATTGTCCTCCTTTCCTTCAAGGATGAATTTGGAGAATACATACAAAAATGAATATATTTACAGAGTTCAGAGAGCTCAGTTGAATAGAAATTAGACTTAATTAAATGAGTAAAGAATATATCTCTTTTACAGTGTTACGGACATTAGAATGTTTTCTCCTTTTTTGTCCCAACTCTAATGAGATTTTATGTTAACATGTATTTCTTAAGACATGCTATGCTCAATGTGGCAAAGTAAAACTGCTATTTTATAACAGGATTCTAATATATTTAATTGTAAGTATTAATTTACTGGAAAAGTCTTACATTTATGGTCTTTTATATCTATTTGAATATTTTCTTGTGTTTTATATCACAACCTGCTTTTTAGGTTATTAACATTTAGCTCCATCATGTCTGCAAATGTTTCCACATTTTGTGTGGTTAATTATAACTCCTACATTGGCTTTTAAAATTGGGAAATTATACTGTAATCTTAAGTGTAGTATTACCAGATTTTTTTTCGGGGGGGAATATTTATAATGTCTACTATATGATTGTTGTCTTTGGAAGAAATGCTTATATAATAAAATGAGGGATTTTAAAATATGGTTCTGAATTCTCAGTTGATATGTATACTTCAGTTAAGGTGCAATAAAAGTACATGCACTTCAAATTGAGTTTTATAGCTGTATATTTTTTTAAAAAAGAAGAAATTTTCTTGGAAACTTGTAACATACATGATAAATAATTTGCATAGCCCAAGATTATTTTGATCTTTTTGTTTTGTAGTATAGTTTTTCTACAAGAAACTACTGTGTATTTCTTTGTTGATGGTGCTTTTTTTCTATTAGTGCTTTTTGATTTTATAAAACATACAAAAATATCAGCTGAGAAGCCATATTTTTCACCATTGGCCTTTTAGAGAGGACTTTTCCCTGGAGAAAAGGTGTAGTGGCAGAGTGCTAGGGGTCTATAAGGCACTGCATTTTTGTATAGTTTCTATCTCAACTCAGTTACTGTAATTGTAATCTCTGACCATAGAGACATAGAATGGTATTAATTTGTTAATTTCATAAAAATACAATTTCTTTATATTTAACATAAATGAAAGTTAAAATTTTCTTTCTGAAGAACCTACTGCTGCTCAAAGAAAGACTGATACTTGAATATTTTTTAAAAAAACAAAGTATTTAAAATACATATAATATACTGTCTGGAATAATCTGGATATGTGAAGTATTACTATAGTAACTTTAAACAGATAGAAATATATTACAAAGAAAATGATAAAAGATAGAGTGTTCAATCACATGAAAAGCCATATTTAAAGTAGGTACAGATTGAGGAAAGAGTTGATTGACTTTCCTCATTGGCTAGTCAGCTTTGATAAAGCAGAAGGTTAAACTCTTAAAAGTGAAAGTGGAATATTTAAGAAGTGAAATTCCTGTAACTTCATAAAATGAATTTCTTTCACTTCTTTTCTGTAGATCCTCAGTTTTAAAGAGAGAGAAGTTTGAAAAACTATGTTTTATTGGGTTATAATACTATAATTCTACTGCAAATAAAATATCTTTTAAACAGGACAAGTGAATTAATGTATGATGTTCTTGATGAATCCTTACGAAGAGCTGAGTTAAATCACAATGTCACATATGGTAGGTAATATTTGTGTAAATGCTGCTGTAATAATGTTTTCAGTATTATAGCTAAATCTGTGTTAGAATACTGTGAATTCCAGTAAATTTTAAATGTTAATTTTTAAGGTGGTTTTGGGTTATTAATTTTCATTGAAAGTATTGAATAACTAATAACAATAATTTGAAATTATGGCATTGTTTTAAATGTTGACATAAATTAACTATTATAATTGCCTCTCTTTTAAAGACTTCATTTTTAAAGAGAAATTGTCTATTTATTGAAAATGTTCATCAGTCAAGCATCTGACAGTGAAGATAACCCAGTAGATCTATTCCATACTTAAGAAAACAGTTTTCAAATAAAGCAATCAGTCATCTAGTCACCAAATATTTGAGGTTTTATTATTTACTAGGCCTTGTGCAAGATGCTTGGAATACAATTGTGAACAAAACCGTCTTATCATTGAGCTCCTAGCCTAGAGAGATGGAAAGGGACAGGTACTATGAATGTTATAGAGGCAAATTACAGGGTACTGTGGAGCATATAGCAGCTATTCTTCCATGAGGGGAAGGATGAGGAAGGCTTTTCTGAAAAAGTGATACTTAAGACAACTAAAGTTTGAAGTTGAGATAGATAAGAATATATAGATGTGGAATAATGAACTTTATAATGAAGAGACAGCAGCTATTTATGTTAAATACAATTTTTAAAAGTCTTTTAGTGATAAGAAACAAGAGTAAAATGGGGGAGGAGGGAGAAGAACTGAGAAAGGTAACCAGTCTTAATAGCCTGAGGGAAGAACTCTTAGTTCTTTATTGATCAGCTTGAGAAAGCTTATTGAAGAAAGTGGGATATTTTGAGATATTTAAGTGATAGAAGTGAAACAGTTTGAATTTTGCCTGCTATGGAGATGAGCAGTAGAAGAGGTATTGAGACATGTAACTCAAATGAGAAGTCATTTCTTAATCTGGTGAAATACCATGAAATAGGGGATAGAGAGGAGTATTTGTTCTTTCAGGCAATGATAAACTGCAAATCTTAAAGAATAATGGTTGTAGAAATGTAGAGAAAATTAGAGGGCAGAAGTTGAACCAGTTTTAACTGTAATAAAATTGAAGAAAGGATTGCATCTGTAAGACTAGTATAGAAAAGTAGTGTATATGGTAGTGAATTGGGATAGTAAATTTTGAAGGATAGATTTATGTTTTGCATGTATAAATGGTAGTTAAGGTAACAAGCATGGTGTTCATTTGTTCAACCAGTATTTATTGAATTCCTACAAAACAAAAGCTTAATTTTTAAACTAGATACAAGTTGAGGAAAGAGTTGATTTACTTACGTGTTCCTCCCTGCTAACTGTGGGAAATTAAAGGAAAAATAAGGTAGACACAGGCCCTGCCCTTCTAAGTGTATAGTATAATGAACAGTTGATGTCATCTAGGATCTTACTGGAACTTACCAGGTGGCGCTAGTGGTAAAGAACCCGCCTGCCAACGTAGGAGATGTAAGAGGCTGCAGGTTCGATCCTAGGGTCGGGAAGATCCCCTGGAGGAGGGCGTGGCAACCCACTCCTGGGTTCTGGAGAACTCCATGGACAGAGGAGCCTGGCGGGCTACAGTCCATAGGGTTGCAAAGAATCAGACATGACAGCGACTTAGCACACACACAGGATCTTCTTATGCAATGAGAAGAATAAGGCACCAGAGATAAGGATGATCCTTATTGAGGCAGGTGGTTTGGCTAGGAGCTGTCGGAATAATCCAAAGTAGTGTCAGAATTTTTCCAGGCAGCTAAAGTAAATTAAAAGGCTTTGTTTGAGATATAATTATTTTATTGGATAGGTAATATATGCACATGGTTCAGAAATCAAAAGGTACGAAAGGGTATAGAGTGAACAAAAGTGTCCCTTCAACCCTTCTCACCCACTCCTGTAGATAACTGCTGTTACCTGTTCCTCTTGATTTAGAGAATATTGTATACCTGAGGAAATAGTTTTTAATGTTCTCCATTAGGACATCCTTCTTTTATTAAGATTGAGGAGACCAGTGCTAACAGTTTGTTTCTTTGTAGTCTGTCAGTCCAGTGTTTAACCTTGCCAGAGAAACTTAGTTTCTGTTGTTTTCTTTTTTCCTTTATTTACTTCTGTTTGTTCTGCATTTCCCCCCAAATTTGTACTGATACAGTTTATAGCTTACATTTATCAGTGGTAGAGTATTCTCTAATAAACTTAATGTAAATATTGCTTAAACATATGAATATTAAGTTATAAACTTCATAAGGGCTGGAATGTCTCTGTCTTATTGGCTAGCATATCCCAGTATCTGGCACTGGGTTAATCAGTGAGTGATATGTTTTAATTGAATTAATAGAAGAGAAAAGTTATTTTACTTTTGATCAGTTATCTCATTGGGTTTCAGTCTTAATACTTTCCAAACCATATTTAAATTAAAGTTTCATTATTATAACTTACCTTAGTGTCAAATCAAGAAACATGATTTGAGTGTATCTACTATGTGCCAGGCATTGTAAAGTGATATAGAGGATATGAGGAAGTATAAAATGTAAGCTTTGCCTTCAAGGAATTTACAGTATAATGGAGGAGATAACTTATTTAAGAAGGCATAATACCAGTATAAGGCAGAATGCAAAGGGGGAGGTAAAGGGAATAAATATTATAGGATTCCAGAGGTGGTTAAGATCACTGTGGGCTTCAGGGCACCTAAAGATTTATTGATGTAATAGGACCTTGAAAGATAGGATTGAGATAGCTGGAAAGGAGGTTAAAAGCAGTTCTAGGCAACGGGAACATGAAAGAAGGTGCAGAAGTGGGGGTGTTTAAAACCCCCCACTGTTTCAGAAACAGTGACTTGCCAGCTTGACTGGACAGTTAATAGGGGGAGCAGTGGGAAGGGTATATTGCAGACATCCTCCTATGGCAGCCATAGGAGTTTGGATTTTATACTCTGTAAATATGGAGATGTGGAATAGTTTTGAGCAGGAAACTGATAAGATGAGAAGGACATTTTTAGTAAACTATTTACTAAACTGGGAGATAATATAAAATGAAATACAAAGGATAGAACCATTGAAAGTAGATAGAAGTACTTTAGGTGTACTCTACCCACTGCTGCTAAGTTGCTTCAGTCGTGTCTGACTCTGTGCTACCCCATAGACGGCAGCCCACCAGACTCCCCTGTCCCTGGGATTCTCCAGGCAAGAACACTGGAGTGGGGAGCCATTGCCTTTTCCACTCTACCCACTAAGTACACATAGTTATGACTGCATGTGCCAGGCCTCTAGAAGTTAGTGTGTTAAGCTGAACCAACTTGATTGGATTCACTGTCCGTACATAGGGCTTGTTTTCCAAAGAAAAATATTGTTTAGAGTAGCAAACTTATAAGCCTGCTCAGGCATGTTGTAAAGCCGCTGGAAAAGTAACTTGGAGCAAGTTTTGTGAATGGAAATGTAGTGCTCAAGTCACATTCTGCTTTAAAAAGTTGTAACAAATACAGATGAATTAAAAAAAAAAAAACAAAACTCTGAACGTTATATGTAAAATAAACACATGAGACTCTGAAACATGGATAAATGAAGGTAGACTGATTAGGCACATTGGCATGTTAGGAATGACTCCAAGGTTAGTACCCTGGGTTTTCTTTTTGCCTTGTATGCCCCAGACTGGGTACTGGAGACCCCGCAGTCTGAAAATGCCAACAGGTGCAGACAAAAATGGTCTGAGAAAAGCCTACTCTCTAGCCAGAGGACTCAGGCAAAAAGGGCAGACTAGCAAGATGGAACGGAGAAGGCAGTGGCACCCCACTCCTGTACTCTTGCCTGGAAAATCCCATGGATGGAGGAGCCTGATAGGCTGCAGTCCATGGGGTCGCGAAGAGTCGGACATGACTGAGCGACTTCACTTTCACTTTGACTTTTATTCAATGGAGAAGGAAATGGCAACCCACTCCAGTGTTCTTGCCTGGGGAATCCCAGGGATGGGGTCACACAGAGTTGGACACGACTGAAGTGACTTAGCAGACTTAGCAGTAGTAAGATGGAAAACTTTTAGACAATAGTTTTTCTATTGCAGTCAAGCACCACGTAGAAAAAACTATGGACTACCCAGAGCAGCAAAGGCTGAATGAAGAATCAAGATTTCCGTCCTCATCAGGTGTAATGAGGTGCCCCAAGTGGTGAAGACCAAGAGGGCAGCTGCAGTTTGATCCCTGTCGTGTGTCAAGAGGGACCCTCCCTGGCATTGCCAGTGGAGATGATGTGGGAAGCCTGGGTTTTACATCATCAAGGAACAGAGAACAATGAGGTACCCCTCCCATCTTTCCTGGGGTGGTGGTAGAGGAAACTTGGTGGAGTGATAGGGCTTTTTACTACTGTTCAGTTACACTAGAGCCACCCCCTTGTTCCCAGTACAGGTCACATTGGGAGCAGTACCAGGGTGCCCCTGACATTCCAAGTGTTAAAGGAGGCAGAATGGAGAAACTGGGCTGCCATCCTCATTGGTTGGTACCCCCATCTCCTTGCCAGAGTGGTGACAGTAGATAACTTATTTAAAATGAAAGTAAAATCTAGTCTGAAGGCTAGAGTAATCAGTAGAACTTCTTCAAATTTTGTGCATAATCCTACCCAGAATATCTATGATAAAGCCACAGTGTATCACAAATGTTAGAACATTATTAATTTGGTAATTTTTACTTAATGATTTGGTTAGGACCTGGGTTGCTGTGGAGGAGTAAGCAAAGCTCCACATTGCATTTTTTCCTTTAGAAGTCCTCAGAGGCACTTTTGTTTTAACCACTGCAGTGAGGAGACAGTGAAGTGACTGCTTTTTTATCTGTGGACTTAGACTTTTGTAGAGTTGGAGTATAAACAGTCTTAACCTCTAAATCATTTAAAAATAATTTAAAAGCCTATTTTTATTTGAGTTCATTTATGCCTAACTTGACTAATAAGTGTAATTTTTGAACTATTAATTTTATTCTATACCTAAACTAGCAGTTCTTTTAGGTTTTGTGTAGGTCATATAGGTTTCTGCATATATTCTCCTTTTTTTTAACCTTTAAAAATGTAATTGTACCCCTAAAACTAATACTTTTATATATCAGTTATATCTCAAAAAATTATAAAAATCATCCTTAGTTCACAGTTTACAAAGATAGGCTGAAAGCTGGGTTTAGTGGTATTTTGCCTACTCCTGCCTTAGTTGATTAGTTAATTGACCAAGAATTTCTCTGTTTACTTCATGAAGTCATAAAGTCAACTTTAAAAAAAATTTTCTTTGAAAACACATCTATTAAAAAAAAGAATTTTATTTATTATTTTGGCTATGCTGGGTCTTTATTGCTGTGAGGGCTTTTATCTAGTTGCTGGGAGTGAGGACTGTTCTTTAGTTGTGGTGGGAGGGCTGATGATTGTGGTGGCTTCCCTTGTTGGGGAGCACAGGCTCTAGGGTGCGTGGGCTTCAGTAGTTGGGGCACTTGGGCTCAGTAGTTACAGGTCCTGGGCTCTGGAGCACAGGCTCAATAGTTGTGGTGCAGGGGCTTAGTTGTTCTGCAGTTGTTCTTAGTCTTCCTGGGCCAGGGGTTTGATAGGCAGATGCTTTACCACTGAGCCACTGGGGAAGTCCAAAGTCAACTTTTTTTCATAGCACAGAGTAAAGACTTTACAGCATAATATCTGTAAACATCTTTTTAGGTTCAGTTGACTTTATAGGTTTTCCTTTAATTAAAGTCGATTCACTTTTTAAAAAGATGTTTATTTCTTAAAAATGCTTATTTCCAATTTCTCCTCTCTCCTTATTTAGAAAATATTTATTTTTTAAAAAGTTTTTACCCAAAATGTTTATGTGTATCAGTTGATAGGCAACTTAGCAGTGTAAAAAACATAGCTAGTTGAATATTCAGGCTCTATTTTATATCTTGTATATGAATAAATGTTTGATTATTGTGTTTTAAACTTTTGGAAAAAGAGCAGGAGTGATTCTTTCAAAGATATGATATGCTTCAACCGTGTGTGTTAGTTGCTCAGTTGTGTCTGACTCTTTGTGACCCAATGGACTGTAGCCTACCAGGCTCCTCTGACCATGGGATGAATTCTCCAGGGCAAAAATACTGGGGTGGGTTGCCATTCCCTTCTCCAGGGGATCTTCCCGGCACAGGGATTGAACCAGAGTCTCCTGCATTGCAGGCAGATTCTTTACTGTCTAAGCAACCAGGGAAGCCCTCAACTCTTGTGTAGTTGAACAGTTTTGAAGTCTGCTTATTTTTGTTTAATGGTGCCTAAATGATTCTTCTTTACCATGACCAAGCTCCAGCTCTTTGACTCTTGATCTTTAAGAGAGTTTGAAAAATATTTTAGTGTCCATTTTGATCATCTATTATAGTTACCAGATCTTTGATGAGACTAGAAAATCAAATTTGAAGACTATCAAGATGTTCAGTAGATTTTCTATAACCTTGGAGGTTAATTTTTAAGTTAATTTTTAAAAAATGACTTGAGTTTTGAGTATAAAAATTTTGAAATAAATGCTAGAGCACTCTAAAATGATTATATTGAACTAAACCACATTGAAATAAACTATATATCCAGTTTCTGTGTAAAAGTGGTAGAAACTGCCTGAGAATAACTTATTTTGAAGTATTCAAGGAGTGTTGGAAGTATCTATTTATATAGGAGTAATGAATATATTACTTATGTGCCCATTAGAATGTGAGTTCCTCGAGGGTAAGGGTTTTTGTCTCTGCTGTATTCATACTAGTAGAACGATGTCTGACTCATAGGAGGTTTCAGAAAAGACTTGTTGCGTGGATGAATATATCATTCTTATCTTTTAATATATATAGTTCTCTCTAAATTGTACTGTGGCAACATAATCCTAACAACGTATAAAGCCTGAAAATAGTAAAATTCTTATCTTTGAAAAATTTCCATAAGATTTTTGACTAAAACTGACCTTCTGATTAGTTTGTTTTGTTAAGAGTTCTACACAGATATATTTTTATTATGGCTTAATATGATCTCTGAAGTTATAATATTTTATTTTTCTAGCTATTCTGTTTGAATGTGTACATACAGTCTATTCTATTTATCCTAAATCGGAATTGCTTGAGAAGGCTGCCAAATGCATTGGAAAGTTTGTTCTGTCACCTAAAATAAATCTCAAATATTTAGGTAAGATGATTGGTTCTTTTGGTGGAATTTACTAAGAGAGCTTTTTGAAATTTGCTGAATATTTGTTTTAAGTCACTTTATGTTATTTAATCTTTGTTTCTAGGACTGAAGGCTCTTACTTATGTTATCCAACAGGATCCCACTCTTGCTCTTCAACATCAGATGACAATAATTGAATGCTTAGATCATCCTGATCCCATTATTAAAAGAGAGGTAAACTGGTATTTTGAGTAGTATATGTGAAATGTTACAATTTTTAAACATTTTGTTGGTTTTACAGAGAACAATTAAAATTATGGGCATGTGCACATGTGTGTATTTTAACTTTTGAATGCATTTTATTTTTTCTACTGAAGTTTAAGGGACTTTTCTAAAAAGTACTTGTACCAATAACCACAAGAATGGTTTTAAATTGTGAGTTGGAGAAGTGAGGAAGGTGTAACTAGGTGGTGCTAATGGTAAAGAACCCCCCCTGCCAGTGCAGGAGACATAAGAGACATGAGTTCGATCCTGGGTCAGGAAGATCCCCCAGAGGAGGACACGGCAACCCACTCCAGTATTCTTACCTGGAGAATCCCGTGGACAGAGGAGTCTGGCAGGCTACAGTCCATAGGGTTGCAAAGAGTCGGGCACAACTGAAGTGACAGCACACATGCATGCACACACCTGTATAGGATTCCTTAATATCTTATTGGTCCAATGAGTGTATCAATAGAAGGCCAGAATTCTATTTCCAGTTCTTCCTATTAGTATAATTTTAAGACATAATTTAGGATAATTATTTTTTTCATTATTTTCCTTAACATCTGTAAAATGGGCTACTTTATTTGTTATTGAACCTGTAAGAATGTTGATAGGATTAATAAAGATAGGGACTTCCCTGGTGTTTCAGTGGTTGGGACTCCATGCTGCTGCTGCAGCGGCACAAGTTCAGTCTCTGCTCAGGGAGTTAAGATCCTACATGCTGCATGGTGTGGCCAAAAACGATAAAAAGAATTAGTAAAGATATCCCTCAACTGTTTTGAACTTCTTGGAAGGAAAGGTGTATAAATCTACTTAATTTTTTTCAACTTTTTCCTTTAATAAAATTGCTTCAGTATCTGCTTGGGTGTTCTAGTTAGATCTGGTAATTCTCATGTAGAGACATGATTCTATACCTTCATTTAAAATGGTTTGGGACCTAATTAAGAAGAGTGATTGTTTTATTTTTGATTTTAAAAATAATGAAGATAAAAAGATAAATTCTAGTAAACATTAAATTATTTAAAAGCACTGAATTAAAAGTTTATTGAAAGAACATTATTACATTGAATAATTATAATTTTACAAAAATAAGATTGTGAATGTTGAATTCTAAAGGTACTATTTTTGAAATAATGTTTCTGAGAAATTGCCATCTACATATATGCAATATATATGCATATATAGTTTGGATTCATATTTTTGATATTCTAAAAAATTGTTACCTGCCTTGAATGAATCCAGAAAGTTTATGGATAATTTCTATGTGTAGAGATCGTAGAAAAATGCAAAGATGCCAAGGGACAGTAACAAATAATTATATGACTCTTCTACTTTGAATGGATACAGAGCATGCCTTTTCTTTGCGTGGTTAAGTAGTATGTTGAACAGGGTTGACTTGGGTACAGTTTTCTTAGTTCTGTGCTTAATTATTGGGATTTAATTTTAAAAGGAAAGTTAAAGAGAAACAGACAACTTCTAAAATTATCAGGTCTGGTCTGCAGTGAGAAAAGTAGTTTGCATTCTTTGGGAAAGGAACTGGGTATCAGTGGTGCCCAAAGAATGCACTGTGGTACTGTTTCCTCAACTCCACTGCCATTTCTCACCTCCATCAGTAATTATGTGGCAAGAGCTTTGGTCCTGGGGTATGGAGTGACCTGTTGCTTGGGTCTGGGATTCTCTTTTACCTGATTGTATTACCTTTCTTTCATAACAGGAAAAAAGAAAGCATGAAGGAGTTAATAGAAAAGACCTTCTGCCATGCAATTCCTAATACCATGCCCCATTCAGTCCTGGAAATGCTAAGTTTCATAGTCTTAGAGTAGGAATTAAATTTGGTGTAGATTATCTTAAAATACATGACTTACAGAGCCTACAGGAAGGATGTCTGAAGCAGCTTTATAAGTGGAAAGCTAGTGATGGGGGATCTATGTATTTATAGATTTTAAATGGTGTTAAGGATTAACTGGAACAGTTTAAAAAAAAAACTCAAAATCTGTTATCCTTTGTACTTGAAGTCCTGGGTATAAGGATTGAAAAATTAGGAAGAACCCTAAAGAAATCTGAACAGATTTAACAAGTAGGGTATATAGAAATTCTCTTACAGCTAATATTTTTGATTCTGAAATGCTAGTAAAGGATGCTTTCTTATTGTTGCCCTTTGTTTCATACTGATTTCTGGAAACTATGATATTTGTGGAACCTTAATGTAGGGCCTCAGAAAGCTAGGCAAATGGGAGTTTACTCTGGTACTGGTTTTCCTTCATCTTACTTGAGGCAGCAAGAGGTGTATTACTCAGCACTGAGAAAACTGTAAAGCAGTTCTTCCTTGATACCTGAGATTCTGAACATAGGCCTTGCTGCTCTTTGAAGTGCTTGCGCTACCTTATCCATCCATGAGAGACCATTTGCCTTTAGCTGACAGATCCACTCAAGTGCACTTTTCTGTTTAGGAAGTATGGAAAAGCATTTTGCAAGACTGGATTTTTGTATATGTATGTATGTACTCACAAACACACCCACATGCATAGTACGCAGGCATGTGTAATGTAGGCTTAGACGCTTACTGCTTGGAAGGAAAGTTATGACCAACCTAGACAGCATATTAAATAGCAGAGACATTACTTTGCCAACAAAGGTCCGTCTATCAAGACTGGTTTTTCCAGAAGTCATGTATGGATGTGAGACTTGGACTGTAAAGAAAGCTGAACACCGAAGAATTGATGCTTTTGAAGTGTGGTGTTGGAGAAGACTCTTGAGAGTCCCTTGGACTGCAAGGTGATCCAACCAGTCCATCCTAAAGGAGATCAGTCCTGAGCGCTCATTGGAAGGACTAATGTTGAAGCTGAAGTTCCAATACTATGGCCACCGATACGAAGAGCTGACTCATTTGAAAAGACCCTGATGCTGGGAAATGATTAGGCGGGAGAGAGGGATGACAGAGGATGAGATGACATCACTGACTCAATGGACATGAGTTTGGGTAAACTTCAGGAGTTGGTGATGGACCGGGAGGCCTGCCGTGCTGCAGTCCATGGGGTTGCAAAGAGTCGGACATGACTGAGTGACTGAACTGAATTGAACTGAAGAAGCTGTTATATTTTTGGAAAATAGATTATAAACCTTTTAACTTTTTGGTGTTTGCATGGCCTGTCATGTAGAGATGTCAGATCATAATTATCTGTATCAGTTGAAGGGTTTTAGACTTTTGAATTGATTATAATTCCTTTTTTTTTAACAATGGTTTTACCTTTCTAAAGTTCTATTCTGGTTAAAATGTGTATTTCTCTTAACTGCCCAGTAGAGCTACATAAAAGTGGAAGAATCAACTGTTATAAACCTTTGAAAGTGAAAGTTGCTCAGTCGTGTCCAACTGTTTGCGACCCTATGGACAGTACTGTCAATAGAATTCTCTAGGCCAGAATACTGGAGTGGGTAGCCTTTCTCTTTTCCAGGGGATCTTTCTAACCCAGGGATCGAACCCAGGTTTTCCATATTGCAGATGGATTGTTTACCAGCTGAACCACCAGGGAAGCCCAAGAATACTGGAGTGGGTAGCCTACCCCTTCTCCAGGGGATCTTCCCAACCCAGGTTGGGATTCCTTCCCAACCAGGAATCAAAGCGGGGTATAAACCTTTATTTTACAGTATTTATTGGTGTTATTATGCATAGTTTTATAACACTGCTTTTGTTTTTCTTTCTTGAATAGACTCTGGAACTTCTTTACAGAATTACTAATGCACAGAATATAACAGTGATTGTCCAGAAAATGCTTGAATATTTACATCAGAGCAAAGAAGAATATATTATCGTCAATTTGGTTGGAAAAATAGCTGAGCTGGCTGAGAAATATCTTTTGGGCCATGAGTCATAAAACACTTTTTAGTTACACAGTGATTTTATTTTTCAAAAACTAAATGTTTTTCCTTTTTTTTAACTGAAGTTTTTGGTCACCAAAAACATTTTGTGTTGAGGTAGAGCTGATTAACAGTGTTGTGATAGTTTCAGGTGAACACTGAAGGGACTCAGTCATATATATACATGTATCCATTCTCCCCCAAACCCCCATCACATCAAGGCTGGCACATAACATTGAGTAGAGTTCCATGTGCTATACAATAGTTTTTTATTGGTTATCCATTTTAAATATAGCAGTGTGTTACACAGTGACTTTAAAATGATTGGTATAGACATAGTCACTTGTAGGTTAAGTTCAGAGGCCCAGCAATAACCATTCCTGACGTTCAAGCCTTTCTTATTGTCAGAAACAAAAAAGTTGTGTAGACTTTCTGGGGGATGACTTTTTTCCTGGTTCTTTTTATTCCACTGGGCAGTATTATCAGCAGGAGTATACAGGAATCTCTGATTCTTCTTTTATCCCTTCTTGTCTTTGACTTTACTTCCTACTCAGTTTCTTTCCTGAGTAAAAGTTCTTGTTTGGGGGAGATTGGTGAGGATATCAGTATGCTAAAGTTTAGCCTTTACATGATTATTTATACTGGGAATGGTCACAAACTCCATTTACATGTTACTTTTCTTCACATTTGTTTTTAAAGAGTCAGACAAACTTTACAGGCCCCAAGGTCACTCAACATTCTTTTTAAGATGTTTGTTGTTTAAGATTGAATGAATGAATGAGTAATGTCAGTTGAATGCTTAGGTATAGTTTTGTCCTGGCCAGGGCTATAGCCCTGGCTAGCAGAATGGTGGAATTTTAGAACTGAAGAGGAGCAGATTAGAAAAGAGGGTAAACAATTGTTCAGAAAGACATATCACAACACTTAACCTCTCTGAAGTGCATATCATTTTCCATTATGTATTTGTCCACAGTCAACTGGAATATTTCTTTCAGTTATTTCACATTTAATTGAGTGCCTATTATGTCTAAGATACGGTGCTAGATAAAGCACCATAAACTGGTTTACTAAGTTTACTAAATAAGCTTTAGTGAGCACCTATTTTGCACAAAGCTAGGGTATAGAAAAATTTATTGGCAGAAGTTAAAATTATAAATGCCAAACTGGGATGAATTGAGGGTTATTTTTTTAAAGATTGATTCAGAAAGGGTAATTTTAATAAGTGGCATTTGGAAATGTACTTGTTCTTAACACTGTGGACACATATGCTCCTGATAATGCGTGGTTTATTCAGACAATGAATGCTGTATTTTCAGTGGGAGGAGATGTGATGCATCCTGATATTCCCAATAACTTTCTGAGACTGCTAGCAGAAGGTTAGTAAACTATTGCATTCTGCAAAGATTTTAAAATTAAATGTTTTTATTACAGAGTCCTTGGAGAATTTAATGGAAATTAAAATGTTATATCAATTCCTTTGTAGGTTTTGATGATGAAACAGAAAATCAGCAATTAAGACTTTATGCAGTTCAGTCTTATCTTACTTTATTAGATGTGGAAAATGTGTTCTATCCACAGAGATTTCTTCAAGTTATGAGTTGGGTAAGCAAAGTACATTGACTCATAAATGTTTATTGTATTATTTTTTATAAAGACAAACACTAATAATGTATTTCTTCAGAAATCATTTATTTCAGATCTGTTAACTCCTTCAGCTGCTGATTTTCTTTCCCACTGGCTGCCTTCTATCACTTACCTATTTTCTTGTGTATTCATTCTCTCTGCCATCTCACTTGAGTAGTCTTTTAAATATGGGTGTTTATTTAGATGCCTGTCTGTGTTCAATGCATTTGTTGTGAATCTATATATGAATATGTGAATACTCATGAAGCTGTGGTATGCTGGCTTTCTGTTGTTGCATAATCATGTTACCATAAACTTAAAACAACATACATTTGTTACCTCACAGTTTCTGTGGGTTAGGAGTTCAGGTATGGCTTAGCTGGGTTTTCTGTTTAAGGTTCTTTAGGGTTGCACCTAAGGCTCTAGGTGTCCCTTGGGGCTGCTGTTTCATCTGAAACTTGATTAGTAAAGGATCTGCTTCCAGGCTCACATGTGGTTGTTGGCAGAAATCAGTTTCTTGTAGCTCTAAGGCTGAAGGTTTGATGTTCAGATTGTTGCCTGTTGGCTGCCCTTGGCTCCAAGAGTTGTCCTCAATATCTTGCCATGTGGGCCTCCGAACATGGTGGCTTGCTTCATCGAAGCCTGCAAGGGAGATCATCTCTTTGCAAAGTGAGGTTACAGTTTTGTAGAGTATAAACCTACATAATCATATACATCCTGTCACCTTCGTATATTCTTTCCTGTGCATGTGAGTGAGCATTTCTCTAGGCGGAGATTTGGAGAAGTGCATCTCTGGGTCATAGGATATTCACACTTTAATATTTTATGGTTTTGTCAAATGTTAGCATGTTAAATTAAATTTTACCCAGACTTTTATTTAAGAATTGTTTGCTCATCTATTAGAAAGGTGAAAAAGTGGCATAATAAATACCCCTGTACTGTTCATCTAGATTCCCAGTGAATGTTTTTAACTACCTTTGCTTTACTTTATCTACATCTATATATATAGCTGGGTCTACGTATATGCATTTGTTTTGTTGAGCCAGTTTAAATTGAGTTGCAGACATCATAACACTTCCCCTATAAAAGAATTCAATATGAATCTCCCAAGAGTCACATTCTAGATAACCATAAAACCATTATTGCAACTGAAAAACATGACCTTAATTCATTAATGTCACCCAAAATACAGTCCATATTTACATTAATCCAGTTGTCAAAAAAATGTCTCTTATGACTATTTTTCTATTCCTCCTTACCCCATATCCAGTCAAGGTTCACAAATTCCTTTTAGTTTTTCTTTTAGCCTCTTTATTTTACAGTGATCCTCAGGTGTTTTTTTTTGTTTGTTTTCATGACATAGTTATTTTTTTTGTATGAATACTGTTGACTTGTAGAAAGTCCAGCATTCTGAATTGGACTATGTCTGGTTGAGGTAAACATTTTTAGCAGGAATACAACATTGTCAATATGTACTTCCCACTACATTGTATTAGGATGCGTATAACATCAGTTCCTCCAATTATTGGTGATTGTTAATTTCTTTGGTTAAGCTGGTGATCTTCATATTCTCTCCATTGTAAAGGTGCCATTTCTTCTTACTAATTTAGAACTGATCTGTGAGGTGATTCTAGGAGACTGTGTGAACATCTGTCCTTTAGCTGTCTTTCCTCAATGGTTTTAGCATTGATAATCTTTGCCTAAATTGATTGCTGTATTTGGTAGCCATTTGTATATGTTCATATATTTAGAGTGTTTCTTTTTCTGCAGCATACAAATCCTGTACCTGTTTTGTTAGATTTATACGTAGATACAGATGGTCCCTGATTTAAGATAGTTCAGGTTAGGGTTAGGGCTATGGTGATGCGAAAGTGATACAAATTTAGGAGAAACTTCAAATTCTTTTTTTAAAAATTGAAGTATAGTTGATTTACAGTATTACTATTATATTAGTTTCAGGTGTACAGCATGTTGATTCTTTTTTTTTGCAAATTATATTCCGTTAAGGTTATTACAAGATTATGGGTCTAATTTCCTGTACTGTTCAATGCATCCTTGTTGCTTATCTATTTTATACGTAGTAGTTTGTATCTTTTAATCCCTTATACCTAACTTGCTCCTCCCCCATTCCCTCATTCCACTGGTAACCACTGGTTTGTTTTATTATTATTTTTATTTTATTTTATTGAATATAGTTGATTTACAGTGTGTTAATTTCTAGCATACAGCAAAGTGATTCAGTTATACATATACATGCATATTCTTTTCCATTATGATTTATTATAGGATTTTGAATATAGTTCCTGGTGCTATACAGTAGCACATTGTTATTTATCTATTTTATATATAGTAGTTTGTATCTGCTAATCCCAAATTCCTAATTTATATCTCCCCCAACCTCTTCCCTCTTTGATAACCATAAGTTTGTTTTCTCTATCTGTGAGTCTGTTTCTTAGATAAATTGGTTTGTGTCACACTTTAGATTCCATGTATAAGTGATATCTATGGTATTTGTCTTTTTCTTTCTCACTTACTTCACTTAGTATGATAATCTCTAGTTCCATCCATGTTGCTTCAAATAGCATTATTTCATTCTTTTTTATGGCTGAGTAGTATTCCATTGTGTGTATATACCATATCTTCTTTAACCATTCAGTATGTTGATGGACATTTAGGTGGCTTCCATATCTTGGCTATTGTAAATAGTGCCTTGTTGAACATTGGGATGCATGTGTCTTTTCAGATTATGGTTTCCTCTGGATATATATGCCCAGGAGTTAAGTTGCTAGATTATATGGCAGCTCTTTTGTATTTTTTAAAGGAACATCCATACTGTTTTCTGTAGTGGCTTCACCAATTTAAATTCCCACCAATTGTATAAGAAGGTTCCCTTGTCTCCACATTCTCTCTAGCATTTGTTATTTGTAGGCTTTTTGAGAATAGTCATTCTCACAGGTGTGAGGTGATGTCTCGCTGAGGTTTTTGATTTGCCTTTCTCTAATAATTAGTGATGTTGAGCATCTTTTCTTGTGCCTGTTAGCCAGTTTTATGTCTTCTTTGGAAAAATATCTATTCAGGTCTTCTGCTTATTTTTTCACTGAGTTGTTTTGTTGATACTGAGTTGTATGGATTGTTTGCATATTTTGGAAATTAAGTCCTTGTTGGTTGCATTGTTTGCAAATATTTTCTTCCATTCTGTAGGTTGTTGTTTCATTTTGTTGATGGTTTCCTTTAGTGTGCAAAGGCTTTTAAGTTTAATTAGGTCCCATTTATTTATTTTTGCCTTAGTAGACAGATCCAAGAAAATATTGTTACAATTTATGTTAAAGAATGTTCTTTTCTAGGAGTTGTATGATTCAGGTCTTACAATTAGATCGTTAATCCATTTTTAGTTTATTTTTGTATATGATGCGAGGAAATGTTGTAATCTTATTGTTTTACATGTAGCAGTCTAGTTTTCCCAGCAGCATTTATTGAAGAGACTGCTCCTTTCTCTATCCTATACTCTTGCCTCCTTTTTCATAGATTAGTGGTTTATTTCTGTATTTTGATGTTATACTCTACAGTCTTGTTAAATTCACTTTCTAATCTAGAATTTTTTTTTTTTTTTTTGTAGATTTCTTGAGACCATGTTAAGAATTTTTGCATCTCTGTTTATGAGGGATAGTGGTCTGTAGTGTTCTTTTTTTTTTTTTCCTTTGTTTTGTTTTGTGTTTTTCCTACTCTATTTGGCTTTAGTATCAAGGTCGTACTGGCTTCATAGACTGTTTGGGAGTGTTCTTTCCTCTACTATTTAATGGAAAGATAGGGTGTTGTTTTGTCTTTAAGTGTCTTGAAAATTTCCTATTGTCCTTCCTGTTACTGATTTTTAGTTTGTTGTCAGAGAAAACACTTATGATTTCACTTCTTTTAAGTCTCTTGAGGTTTATTTTATGGCCCTAAGATATAGTGTGTCTTGTTAAATGTTCTCTGGGTGCTCGAAAAGTATTCTGCTTATTGTTGGGTGGTATTTTCTATAGATGTTGATTAAATTCTTTTGGTGATGGTGTTGAGACCTGAATAAGTTAGATGTTGAAAAGAGAATGTATAACATAGATCAGTGTTCCTCAGAGTCTCTTGTGTGGATCATCTGTATCAAAATCAGATGGTATTTATTCAGAATGTGTATTGTAGATCCCCACCACAGACATACTAAATCACATTATCTGGGAGTAGAGTCAGAAATCTATATTTCTGTGAAACATTTCAGGTGGCTTTTATGCATGCTAGTGTGTAGTCACCACTTGTTTAAATGGTTATTGGAAAATAGTAACAGAATGTGAAAGTGCTTGTAAAAACCAACATCCAAAACTGGAAGTTCAGAAGAAAGCTAACTTGTAAAGATATGATGCTTTCAGTTCGGTTCAGTTCAGTTCACTCAGTCGTGTCTGACTCTTTGCGACCCCATGAACCGCAGCACGCCAGGCCTCCCTGTCCATCACCAACTCCCGGAGTCCACCAAAACCCATGTCCATTGAGTTGGTGATGCCATTCAACCATCTCATCCTCTGTCGTCTCCTTCTCCTCCTGCCCTCAATCTTTCCCAGCATCAGGGTGTTTTCCAGTGAGTCAGCTCTTCGCATCAGGTGGCCAAAGTATTGGAGGTTCAGCTTCAGCATCAGTCCTTCCAATGAACACCCAGGACTGATCTCCTTTAGGATGGACTGGTTGGATCTTCTTGCAGTCTTAGGGACTCTCAGGAGTCTTCTTCAACACCAGAGTTCAAAAGCATCAATTCTTCAGCACTCAGCTTTTTTACTGTCCAACTCTCACTACCATACATGACCACTAAAAAAACCATAGCCTTGACTAGACGGACCTTTGTTGGCAAAGTAATGTTTCTGCTTTTTAATATGCTGTCTAGGTTGGTCGTAACTTTCCTTCCAAGGTGTAAGTGTCTTTTAATTTCATGGCCGCAGTCACCATCTGCAGTGATCTTGGAGCCCAGAAAAATAAAGTCTGCCACTGTTTCCACTGTTTCCCCATCTATTTGCCATGAAGTGATGGGATGGGATGCCATGATCTTAGTTTTCTGAGTGTTGAGCTTTAAGCCAACTTTTTCACTCTCCTCTTTCACTTTCATCAAGAGGATCTTTAGTTCTTCTTCACTTTCTACCATAAGGGTGGTGTCATCTGTATATCTGAGGTTATTGATATTTCTTCTGGCAGTCTTGATTCCAGCTTGTGCTTCCTCCAGCCCAGCGTTTCTCATGATGTACTCTGCATATAAGTTAAATAAGCAGGGTGACAATATTCAGCCTCGACATACTCCTTTCCCTATTTGGAACCAGTCTGTTGTTCCATGTCCAGTTCTAACTGTTGCTTCCTGACCTGCATACAGATTTCTCAAGAGGCAGGTCAGGTGGTCTGGTATTCCCATTTCTTTAAGAATTTTCCACAGTTTATTGTGATCCACACAGTCAAAGGCTTTCGCATAGTTAATAAAGCAGAAATAGATGTTTTTCTGAAACTCTCTTGCTTTTTCAATGATCCACAGCAGATGCTGGCAATTTGATCTCTGGTTCCTCTGCCTTTTCTAAAAACCAGCTTGAACATCTGGAAGTTCATGGTTCATGTATTGCTGAAGCCTGGCTTGGAGAATTTTAAGCATTAGTTTACTAGCGTGTGAGATGAGTGCAATTGTGCGGTAATTTGAGCATTCTTTGGGATTGCCTTTCTTAGGGATTGGAATGAAGACTGACCTTTTCCAGTCCTGTGGCCACTGCTGAGTTTTCCAAATTTGCTGGCATATTGAGTGCAGCACTTTCACAGCATCATCTTTCAGGATTTGAAATAGCTCAACTGGAACTCCCTCACCTCTACTAGCCTTGTTCGTAGTAATGCTTCCTAAGGCCCACTTGACTTCACATTCCAGGATGTCTGGCTTGATGCTTTATATATTGTTAATGATAAAGATGTGAAAGTCCTTTTTGTATTCACTTCCAGTTCATGGTAGTGGTGTTTAGTTGCTCAGTCGTGTCTGACTCTTTGTGACTCAATGGAATGTAGCTCGCCAGACTCCTCTGTCCATGGAATTTTCTAGGCGAGAATACTGGAGTGGGTTGCCATTTCTGCCTCCCCAATTCATGGTGTAATTTTGACCTAATATATGCAATTTTATTTTTAATAATTTTTTTACCATGAGAATATACTTAGTATAGATTAAATTTACTCTGCAGACACTTTGTTTAGATTTCTGAGTATAATTGCTATCTTAGTTGATGTTTGCACATATTCATTTCTTTGTTTTACTTACAGGTGTTAGGAGAGTATTCCTATCTCTTAAATAAGGAAACACCAGAGGAAGTTATAACCAAGCTCTACAAGTTACTTATGAATGACTCCATTTCTTCAGAAACAAAAGCCTGGATAATAGCTGCTGTGACCAAGTTGACACCCCAAGCACACTCTTCTAATATAGTTGAGAGATTAATCCAGGAATTTACCACATCGTTGGATACTTGCTTGAGACAGCATGCATTTGAATTAAAACACTTGCATGAGAATGTAAAACTGATGAAGAGCTTACTTCCAATTGATAAGAGTTGTGAAGACATGGTGGTAAGACATCTGCATTCTGTCTTTTTAAGGGTTGCCTTGTATTTAAAAAGAAAAGAATAATTCTTGCATTTGTGATATATCTGTAATGTACCAAAATGTAATTTCTGTAGCACTTAAGATGAAGATTGGCATTTTTCTCATATTAGTGTGAGAAAGCATTTGAGAGCTTCTATTCAGTTGTTGTTGTTCAGTCGCTAAGTTGTGTCTGACTCTGCGACCCCATGAACTGCAGCACGCCAGGCTTCCTTGTCCTTCATTATCTCCCTGAATTTGCTCAAACTCATGTCTGTTGAGTCAGTGATGCCATCCAACCATCTCTTACTCTGTTGCTCCCTTCTTCTCTGTTCAGTAGTGATCCTAAATAGTAAGGAAGACTAATCTGTTCTGGAGAACTGCTGTGGAAGGGGTTTATATTCTGTGACAATCTCTTTTAACATATAATAATTGGAGAAATTCAAAATTTTATCTCCTTCGAACTTCTCTTAAATATATCATTTTATTATTACTCTCTTTGAGAATGTAAGAAAAAAAATTTACTCCATTTTATTTTATGCGTCTACTATCTAAATCTTTACTACTTTGGAACTTTATCACTCATCTTTCCTTCTCCCACCTGTTTTCAGCACCTGCCCCTTTTAGGCAAAGCACTTAGTTACTTTTCACTTCGAGTTCTCCCTTAGATTGGTGTAAATCTGAAAACTTCGAGGAGGAAGTCAGATTTTTCAGATTTTCATGTTAGATGTCATATTCTAGAGAAGAGGATGGGCATTCCCACTAATTACGATTCAGATGGAGATGCAAATTTGATCTCTAGCGGGGGGGAGATCCCCTGGAGGAGGAAATGTCATTCCAGTATTCTTGCCTGAAGAATCCCATGGGCAGAGGAACTTGGCTATAGTCAATAGGGTCGCAAAGAGTCGGTCATGACCGAAGTGACTGAGCACATTCATGGCTTGTATTCATTTTAAACCTTTGTACATTAATTTTTTTCATTAGCTCCTTGTGGGCAGAGGCCTTGGTTTAACATTCCTGAGACTATATGAATACATATGCTATTAAACTAGTTAGTAACTCTCCTTCCCTTTTTGTCAATGAAAGATAATGATGATGACATAGCTTCATCTATTTAAGAATCTTATCAAAATGAAACTTTTCCAAATTCAGAGTGTGAGATGCCAATTAAATGTTTGAGAATTACCTGCTGTTCTAAATTATCTGGGCTGGTTGTATACGCTTAGCTAAATTAGGAGAAGCAGATCTATGGTTTCTGAGGTCATTATTGCTGTATCCTCTTGTGTATCTTGTTTTCCTTTCTCACTTAATTTTCTCTTTTCTCCTTTTCCTCTTACTCTTTTTTCATCTCTTTATTTCTTTTCATTTAACCTTTCTATTCTTGTACTTTGTTGAAATTAAGTTAATTTTCCACAGATTTGTGAAAAAACATTTCTAGATAGAAAGGAATAGGATAGTGAAATCAGTGTGGGAGGCTGGATAACAGCCCTCCCCAAGATATTCACATCTTAATCCCTGTAGCCTGTGCATATGTGTGTGTGCGCTAAGTCATTTCAGTTGTGTCCGATTCTGCAACCCCTTGTTCTGTAGCCCACCAGGCTCCTCTGTCCATGGAATTCTCCAGCCAAGAATTCTTGCCTGGGTTGCCATGCCCTCCTCCAGGGTATCTTCCTGACGCAGGGATCAAACCCATGTCTCTTATATCTCCATTCTCAGATGGGTTCTTTTGCACTAGTGCCACCTGAGAAACCCAGAGTCTGTGCATGTGTTACTTTATGTGGTAAAAGGGACTTTGTAGGTTTGATTAAGAATTTTGTAATGGGGAGATTAATGTGGATTATCTGAGTAGGCATGTTATAATCATGAAGTGTCCTTATAAAAGTGAGGCAAGAGGTCAGAGAGGAGAAGGCAAAGTAACAATAGAAGCAGAGATTGGGTGATATAGCCACAAGCTGAGGAATGCCTCTAGAAAGAGACGGAACCTGTTCTGTCCTGGAGCCTCCAGAAGGAACTAGCCTTTGCCACCACCTTGTTTTTAGCCCCCAGCAGGAGGAAACTTCTTCCCTGCTTCCCTGGTTTATCAGAGGTTAAAGTGTCTGCCTGAAGTGCAGGAGACCCGGGTTCAATTCCTGAGTTGGGAAGATCCCCTGGAGAAGGAAATGGCAACCCATTCCAGTATTCTTGCCTGGAGAATCCCATGGAGGGAGGAGCCTGGTAGACTACTACAGTTTATGGGGTCGCAGAGAGTCGGACACGACTGAGTGACTTCACTTCACTTCACTTCAGGAGGAAACTAATGAAGACAGTATAGCTCATAGTGTATATGTCTTCTCCTCTAGTAAGTTACAAGTCTCATGAGGGCAGGTCTTGTGTCTTCCCTTTTCTGAACCATAGCATCCAACATCCAACATGATTCCTTAACATATTGGATGCTCAAAAATGTATTCTGCAGTGCAATGAATTAATAAGTACAAATGACTTATATTATTAGATTCTTAGAGCTGAGGGATTTGATTATTGATGTTTCAAAAAGCTAGAGAGTTGAGTAGCAATTTTAGAATTGAAGTTCTGTTTTTCACTTAAAAATTATTTTTAGGAAATGTGGGCTAAAATTACTTACATGAGTGTGCAGTCTGCTGTTTAGGGTAAGTGTTTTAATTCCTAATTTTTGCTTTACTTAGGTAGATGCTTCCTTATCTTTTCTGGATGGTTTTGTGGCTGAAGAACTAACACAGGGGGCAGCACCTTACAAACCTCACCACCAACGGCAGGAGGAAAAGCTTTCTCAGGAAAAAGGTAATTTTTCATGAATTTATAATAAGTTACATTGTAGGGACATCACTTCTTCATGCAATTAATATCATAGTCATGTAAGTATATAACTGAGAAGAATTTTTATCCCTCTTTAAATCTGCTTGTGACTTGTTCACCCTGGCCTTATTTGGGGTAAACAGAAAAAAAAAAGAGGGGTTCCCAAAGTCCTAGGTTTCATGTACATAAGTGCCTCAGATCATCCTATAATTTTAAAAGAACTTGAAGGTAGAATTATCATGTTGGTCACTGTGCTAAAGGGCTGACAGATGTTCCTGTGAGCATATCTGCAGAAAAGCTTCAGAAAAAAAATGCTGGTTACTATGGACTAGTGAGTTTCATTTTCATTCTGAACAATCTTGTGTATCTAATCAGTGAGTTTAGGAATGTCTAAGAAAAGAAATAATAACTATATTTTAAAAAGGTAGGGTGTCAGGGAAAGACTTCTCTCATGATTTTAGTCAAGAGGAGATTATAGAAATATTTGATGGTGGATGGGAAATGAATAAAGGGAGACCATTGACTATTATATATATAGGAATTCAGAATATTAATACTAAAAAGTTTAATGCTGAAAGGTCCTTTTTTTGTTCTATTCATTCTTTAATGATTTTGTTGAGTGCTTGTTAATCCAGGCTCTGTGCTAGGCATATGAGTTCAAGTAAATGGATGATCCTACGATGAAACCAAAAAGTATAAACTTGTATATGATAGGCTTCATGGTATTTTTTTGCAGAAGTAGAAGTATTTTCTCTTTTACGGTTTCAGTTCAGTTCAGTTGCTCAATCGTGTCCAACTCTTTGCCACCCCACGAACCACAGCACACCAGTCCTTCCTGTCCATCACCAACACCTGGAGTCCACCCAAACCCATGTCCATTGAGTCGGTGATGCCATCCAACCATCTCATCTTCTGTCGTCCCCTTCTCCTCCTGCCCTCAATCTTTCCCAGAATCAGGGTCTTTTCCAGTGAGTCAGGTCTTTTCCAGTGAGTCAGCTCTTTGCATCAGGTGGCCAAAGTATTGGAGTTTCAGCTTCAACATCAGTACTTCCAGTAAACACCCAGTACTGATCTCCTTTAGGATGGACTGGTTGGATCTCCTTGCAGTCCAAGGGACTCTCAAGAGTCTTCTCCAACACCACAGTTCAAAAGCATCAATTCTTCAGCGCTCAGCTTCTCTTTATAGTTTAGTACATTATTAGTACAGTGAAACCTAATGGCACAGAAAGTTCTATTTTCCTTCAAAGGGTAATCAGTTTTCTTCTTATTTAACCCTCATATAGAGGAGGAAATAAAAGTTTTAAATTATAATTACCCAACCTCTGACTCTAGTGCATGTCTTATGATACCCAAGGCACAGAGTGAAAAATGCAGAGTTCTGGAGTGGGAGACGTGGTCCAGTTGCCATATTTCCTTATTTTCAAATGTTTGGGGGTTATAAGTTGCTCTTTTTTTTGACTGTGCCTTATGGCATATGGGATCTTAGTTCCCCAATCAGGGACTGAATTTGCGCCCCCTGTAGCAGAAGCATGCAGCCCTAGCCACTGGACCATTAGGAATTCCCCATCAGTTGCTCTTATTACTGCAATTCAAGGCTAGAATAGAGAGGGGGAGGTACGACAAGGAGCCTGATTTCTGGCACCCCCTGACTTCTTTTTTAAAATAAGTTAAGTGGCTGAGACAAATATAAGAGCTCTGAAACTCCCCAGGCTAGTGTATTAATTTGCCAAGTACATTTTTAATCATAGATTCATCGTTATAAATGGGTTTAAACTGTCAAATTAGACTCTTCCCCTCTCCTCCCAAATCTATTTCTTAAAAGTTCTCTAAGGTAAAATTGAAATTTTATGAGCCTAGACTGTCTGTTCCGTCATGGAAAGGAAATCAGTTACAAGACAGGACATAGTAAGTGCTTTAGTAAGTACTTGAGTGGTAAGTTATAAAGTCATGTATCTTATGATTTGATGGCAATGACAGGAAGTAAAAAGTTGGTGAAAAATAGGTACTTTCAGTCTAAAAAGTTGTTAATTCTGGAATCGTTGAAGTGTCAATTGGTTCTGATGCTGATCTTGTTTGAAATTTTTGTAAATAATTTATAGTTAAATGTCACTTTTATGAAGGATATAGTACTTCACTCTCTTGGGTAGAAAAATGCCAAGCATGTTAACAACAAGTTTCAGGAAAATATTGTAAGATACTGAGAATTGGCAAAAATGGGTGGAATAGTGGGGAACAAACTTACTACCAGTTTGTACCCAAGAGAAGCATTGAGGAATTGGTGTAGATTATTCTTTAAAAAAACAAAAAATAGATAATGGCATCCAGTCCTATCACTTCATGGCAAATAGATGGGGGAAAAAGTGGAAGCAGTGATTTTATTTTCTTGGACTCCAAAATCACTGTGGACAGTGACTGCAGCCATGAAATTAAAAGACACTTGCTCCTTGGAAGGAAAGCTATGATAAACCTAGACAACATATTAAAAGGCAGAGATATCACTTTGCCAACAAAGGTCCATATAGTCAAAGCTATGGTTTTTCCAGTAGTCCTGTACAGATGTGAGAGTTGGACCTTAAAGAAGGCTGAGTGCTGAAGAATTGATGGTTTTGAATTGTGGTGCTGGAGAAGACTCTTGAGAGTCCCCTGGACAGCAAGGAGATCAAACCAGTCAATTCTAAAGGAATTCTACCCTGAATATTCATTAGAAGGACTGATGCTGAAGCTCCAATACCTTGACCATCTGATGTGAAAAGCTGAGACATTGGTAAAGACTCTGATGCTGGAAAAGATTGATGATAAAAGGAGAAAGGGGCAGCAGAAAATGGGCTGGTTAGAGAGCATCACCGACTCAGTGAGTTTGAGCAAACTCCAGGAGATAGTGGAGGACAAGGAAGCCTGACATGCTGCAGTCCGTGGGGTCACAAAGAGTTGGACACCACTTAGTAACTGAACAGCAGCAGCAGCAACTCCTATCTACAAAATTAAGGATTTTTGAAAACCACATCAAGTTGAGACTGTTCGTCTCTCAAAAAATAAAATTAATAACAGCTGGAAGTAGTCCGAGACGTATAGCCAAGTGATCAAGGTATAAAAGAACTGCAGTACAAGATAAGATAAAGAGGGAATGTGCATATAGTCAAGGCCTCTAAAGTTGTGAAGGATATAAACAAGTTAAATATTGAATTACTTATTCCCAGGATTGTTTATATTTTTATTTCTCACCTGGATTACTCTTGGTAGCTCCCAACTCCCGAGGACTCTCTCTGCTTCTAGCTCATGCTTTCTCTTCTGTATGAATTGCTCTTTGTCCTCCTTCTTCATCTGGTTAGCTTCTACATATTCACTAAGTTTCAATTCAGCCATCTTCTGTCTTCTCCTGACTCTCTGTATAGCATTATTCTCTTCCTGCGCCCCAGTTTGCACATATTCATCTAGTTAACTCTCTCCTATTTTTTGTCTCTCTAGTCATTTATCTCTGTAAGAATCTTGGGAAATTTTCACTTAGTAAAAATAATGTGGTTTGAATGTTATTCTCAATGTTAAGCCTTTCTCAGCCTTTCTTAGATGACAAGCTTTAATTCTTCTGTATCACAATCAGAATCTTATCTGACTATTCTCCAGATATTGTCCTCTTTCATGTCTAGTCTTTTTCCCCCCCTCTATTTTCAACTTTTTACCTCTAATTTTGAATTCTTTCTTGTCTTTGCTTAAAATTTTTATCTTAATGTCCTCTTTGTCTTAAACTCTTGAAACATTTCTTGAGCTCTACTATTACTGAAGTGTCAGTGCAGAGGCTGACGGCTGACTGTCACAGATGCTATTTAAAAGAGGCCAATATGGGATAGAAGGTTAAACCAGATGATTTGAAAGCTTAAAATGAGAGGATATTCTAGCTGAAAAGGACCTTATAAAGACTTAGACAAGTGGTTTCCAAATGTGTTTAAGAATCAGAATCACAAAGAGAGTTTTGAAAAAATGATACAGATTTTTGATTCTTACTCCTATATCTTTTGTATCTGTGTCTCTGAAAGCCTGGTTGTGGGTATAAAAAGATCTGTAGGTTGTGTGAAGTCAGCTTATTCTTGGTTATCTTGGAAACTGCTGATCTCCACTTTACAGACAAAAGAAATTAAGTTCTATTTCACAATCTAGTTAACACCCAACCTACATCAAGAACTGGTTCTCTTGATTATTATTAATGAGCCCATTATTTTTTTCTACTGAGAAGTAGTTCTCTTCTATATCTTTCATTTAGCTAACAAACAGGCTGATTTATTTAGTACACTTGGATTAGGTGGTGTTTCCTTTGAAGGAGACAGTGTGTAATATGATTGAGGGTGCAGCTCTGGAACCAGAGTATCTGATGTTGAATCTGCCTCTTTCATTTCTTGTCTTTGTACTCTTGGGTGTCTTCATGGTAGGCTCAGTTTGACCACAGTTTCCTCATTTGTAAAGAGAGGATAATAATTGCAGAAGTTTACATTTTATTTTCTGAGATACTTTTTTATTATTTAAGAAAGTTTTTAATGGCAAACCACTCTGGTATTCTTGCCTGCAAAATCCCATGGATGGTGGAGCTTGGCAGTCTACAGATCATGGGGTCGCAAAGAGTCAGACATGACTGAGCAACTTCATTTTTTATTGTAAATAGGCAATCCAAAGAGATAATGTGCCACTTAGGATTAAGTTTAGTTACATAGCATGTTAGAAAACGGGGCCTTATGCAAGGCAGAGGGTATTGCTTTTTCCCATTAAAGAAATCTGGAAGTAGGCAGGCTAGTATGGCTTTATGAACATAAAAGAGGAAGGAAGGGAGGAAGTTTTTTTTTCTTCTGGGAGGATTCGTTCCAAAAGTTATGCACAAAATGTGCATATAATTTCATTGGTCAGAATTCAGTCACATGGCAGAAGAGTCTGGAAATGTCATCTCTTTTCTGGGTGGCTATTTACCTAGTTAAGAATGGAGGGTTCTCAGTCCTAATGAGATGGATGAAACTGGAGCCCCTTATACAGAGTGAAGTAAGCCAGAAAGATAAAGAACATTACAGCATACTAACACATATATATGGAATTTAGAAAGATGGTAACGATAACCCTATATGCAAAACAGAAAAAGAGACACAGAAATACAGAACAGACTTTTGAACTCTGTGGGAGAAGGTGAGGGTGGGATGTTTCAAAAGAACAGCATGTATACTATCTATGGTGAAACAGATCACCAGCCCAGGTGGGATGCATGAGACAAGTGCTCCGGCCTGGTGCACTGGGAAGACCCAGAGGAATCGGGTGGAGAGGGAGGTGGGAGGGGGGATCGGGATGGGGAATAAGTGTAAATCTATGGCTGATTCATATCAATGTATGACAAAACCCACTGAAATGTTGTGAAGTAATTAGCCTCCAACTAATAAAAAAAAAAAAAAAAAAAAAAAAAAAAAAGAAAGATGGTAACGATAACCCTGTATGTGAGACAGCAAAAGACACACAGATATATTGAACAGCCTTTTGGACTCTGTGGGAGAGGGTAAGGGCGGGATGATATGGGAAAATGGCATTGAAACATGTAAATTATCATATGTGAAACGAATTGCCAGTCCAGGTTCGATGCATGATACAGGGAGTTCAGAGCTGGTGCACTGGGATGATCCTGAGGGATGGGATGGGGAGGGAGGTGGGAGGGGGGTTTAGGATGGGGAACACATGTACACCCAAGGAAGATTCAAGTCAATGTATAGCAAAACCAACACAAAACTGTAAAGTTAATAATAAATAAATTTTTTTAAAAAACTGAAAAAAAAAAAAAAAGAATGGAGGGTTCTGTAACTTAATGGCAACCCACTCCAGTGCTCTTGCCTGGAAAATCCCATGGACGGAGGAGCCTGGTAGACTGCAGTTCATGGGGTCACTAAGAGTCGGACACGACTGAGCGACTTCACTTTCACTTTTCACTTTCATGCATTGGAGAAGGAAATGGCAACCCACTCCAGCGTTCTTGCCTGGAGAATCCCAGGGACGGGGGAGCCTAGTGGGCTGCCGTCTATGGGGTCGCACAGAGTCGGGCACAACTGAAGCGACTTAGCAGTAGCAGCAGCATTTACCTAGTTAAGAATGGAGGGTTCTGTAACTTATAAAGAGGAGGAGAATGGATATCAGTATCTGCTCTACCACAGTCACCATATGAATTTTATGGCTCTGGATGAATCACTTGGGTATACAGACTCAAAGGAATCTGAACCTGGGTAAACCTTGTTCTTTGTCAGTAAGGGAGATTTTACATTGAAGGTTCCATCAGTCCAGTTGGTACAGGAATGTGTCTAAGAGCATTTTGTGAAACAAAAACACAGTCAGCTCTTCATTGTTCATTAAACATTTTTGCATGAGAAGAGCAACTTTTCAGTAGACCTGGTTTATCATTTGTCTTTCCTGGTTGAATTGTTTTTAACTTTGGAGGGAGATAAAAAAATGAAAGACTGTTTGTCTTTGATAAATTAATTGTCTGAAAACTGTAGTAGAGATTCAGTAAATAATAGCTGCTTTGTTATTATTATTACTATAAATATTAGATTATTTTCCAAGCCCTTTACAGTTTAAAAATTGTCACTGAATTAAAAAATTCAGTTATTTTATTTCAGTATTAAATGGTGCTTTTGATAATTTTTGCTTTTTTTTTCATAATTTTTGCTTTGTTTTAAATATGAACCTCTGTTTTTGTTTTAAAATTCTAGTTCTCAATTTTGAACCATATGGACTCTCTTTTTCTTCATCTGGCTTCACTGGACGACAGTCTCCTGCTGGCATTTCTCTTGGTTCAGATATATCTGGGAATAGTACAGAGACTGGACTAAAAGAGTAAGTTCCTTTCTTATTAAAATTGAGAACATGGGCGTGTTTAAATGTCTTTAAATGTTGAAGGGTTCCTGAAAGCTAAATTCTGCATGGGTTGTTGTTTCTATTTATTGCTTTCAAAGTGCTGATAGTGTACAGCCTGTCCTTGTACTTTAAGAGAGCTTGCTTACTTCCAAGACAGTATAGAAAGTATACATGCTTTGTGTGTGTTATTACTATATATCATGTATACACACACACATTTTTAAAGTAGTGTATCAGAACTTATATACCTAGGTGAGTATTCAACATATCATTCCACATTTTTCATAATCTGCTTCTTAAAACCATCTCATTGGAAATTGCCAAATATATAGATGAACATAAAATAAGGTGACAGACTTCACTTGAGAAAGCTGCATATTTTGTTCAGAATGCTTTCAGAGCTTCTTTCAGCCACCGTGAAATTTGGTGATATGTTTGTCTAAACGTCTTGATATGGAACCAAATCTTCATCCTTTTTAGATAATTTTTATTTTTGAAATATGAATAAATTAGTAGAAATTATGATCAAGTTAATAAAATGAGATAATGTATGCAAAGTGCCTTGTACAACCCAGTATATAATAAGTGATTGATAAATGGTAGCTAATATAATTAATAATTGTCATTGCTGTCATTATTGTTATTAACCAAAAGCTGAATTTACTACATAAAATTAGTAGTCACTCTGGATAACTGGTCAGTATACAAGTGTGACATAAAATAATGAAAATGGCTTTCTTGTTTGTGAAGTAGCTTCTTCTAAAAGAATTAAAAAATATTTTGTGTAATGGCAGCATTGTTGGAATAAATGATAAAATCTCATCGGTGACAACTTTGAGAGATGACATTTGAACTGACTCGGTGACCTTATTTTATGTTCATCTTTGCATTTGTCAGCCTTCCAGTGAGATGGTTATAAGAAGGATTTATCAGAAGAATGACAGAATATGAGGAACGTAGAATGATATGCTAAGTGAAATGGCATAAGTTCAAAACCTTTTTCCTAACCTTTTTCTCCCCTGCTCTGTTGACACCCTTTTCTTTCCCAGACATTTAATGTCAGCATTACAAGCATGGGGTGCAGATAGGGTCCATGAACATGTGATGGTGGTGGTGGTGATAGCATTTAAGTACCTTAGACAGGGAATAGAGAGGCAAGGCAAGGAGAAACAGAAAACCCAAACCCTCCCAATCCAGGGAGGAAACGTAGTCCCTTTTACTGAACAACAGATGATGGCATCTGCTTTTTTAGTATTAGAACTAGGGTCTGGGGGACTTGACAGGACCTTGTGCATTCTATATGTGTACATGTACTGCTCTCAGAGAAATCACATTAGGCAAAGCTGCTAAGGAATTATACATATGCTGTATTATCATGAAATGCAGTGTGAGGGATGAATTTAAAATTTCTATCTAAAAAGGACCACAGTTCACACAGTATTTCGGATTAGGAACCTTGTAATTGGCAAGGTGAATCAGCTTTAGAGAGGAGATGATGGTTCTTCTTCAGTCTCTGGAAAGCTGAGAATAAAGTATAGCAAGCCAATTTAGAATTTCTTACCTTAAGTCCTATTGTAGAGCAGCACCCTACCTCAAATGGGAATTTTTGGAGTTCAAAGTATATTCCCAATATTTTGAATGTTGAGTGAGTGAAAGTCGCTCAGTCGTGTCCAACTCTTTTTGGCCCCATGAACTATACAGTCTGTGGAATTCTCCAGACCAGAATATTGGAGTGGGTAGCCTTTCCCTTCTCCAGGGGATCTTCCCAAACCAGGGATCGAACCCAGGTCTCCTGCATTGCAGGTGGATTCTTTACCAGTTGAGCCACCAGAGAAGCCCAAGAATACTGGAGTGGGTAGCCTATCCCTTCTCCTGCGGATATTCCTGACCCAGGAATCAAACTGGGGTCTCCTGCATTGCAGGTGGATTCTTTACCAGCTGAGCTACCAGGGAAGCCCTTTCTGAAGGTTGCTTCATTGGGCTTCACTGGTGGCTCAGATTGTAAAGGATCCACCCGCAATGTGAGAGACCTGGGTTTGATCCCTGGGTTAAGAAGATCCCCTGGAGAAGGCAACAGCTACCCACTCCAGTATTCTTGCCTGGAGAATTCCGTGGACAGAGGAGCCTGGCAGGCAGCAATTTTGAAGATTGCTTGGCCATAATTTACATCTGTGTTTGAATGGCCTGATTAAAAATAGCACAAAGGTATACCATATAAAACCATGTATTATATTGATATTATTATCGTCAAAATCCAGGCAAAGATGACTCACGTTTAAAATTTTTTTTACAATATGTTTAATATCAGAAAGAAGCATATTTTGTGTGTGAAATGGTTTTATGCTGCTCTCATATACTTCCTGTTTAGACTTTCTATATGTAATGCGTGATAGTGAAAATTTATGTTGATTATAGGCATGTGTGCCTATTACAGAGGATGAGATAGTTGGATGGCATCACTGACCCAATGGACATGAGTTTGATCGGACTCTGGGAGATAGTGAAGGACAGGAAAGCCTGGCATGCTGCAGTTCATGGGGTCACAAAGAGTTAGACACGACTTAGCAACTGAACAACAGCAACAATGCAGGCTCCATTTTCCTCCCCTTTCTCATTTTTGCCTGTTATTGTGGGTTGAATTCCCTGGGAAGTGCATTTGGAGATGGAATTTAGCATGCAAAATATTAAGGAGTGTCCTTTGCATCAACAACGATGGAAGGAAGGGAGAAGAGGGTTGAACAGAAGAAGTAGTCAGGAATCAATGCAGTGCCAACAACAGTGTCTGCCAGCTCCCTTGGAAGCTCTGGAGCTAGAATGGCCCATCAGAGCTGTCCTGAGCTGGGCTGAAATGGGTGGCCAGGACTCTATATGTCTGTTCATTAATTATTGGATGTGGGTGGCCTGGGAAAAGGCATGTTCTGCAACTGATGTGATTCTGCAACTGAGGCAAATCCCTAAGGGTTCTACACTCCCAGCAGCTGCACCAGTGACTTCTTCATTGAAGGGGGATCTGGATGGAACATCCCAGGATCTACTACACTTAGTTTTTTAAATTAAACTAATATTTGAATCATTTGGAGAGTTGCTGTTTTTTTTTTTAAACTACCCCTTAATAATTAAAGGATATGTTTTGGTAAACAAGTTTACAAAAACACTGTCATTCTCCTGGGGGATTCGTGAATCCCTTGTTGTTGGTGTTGAGCATCCTAGAGATGCTGGGATCATTTTAGTGGCTCCCGTGATGACTTTTTTATCTGCTCACACAAGATCAGCCAGTTTTCTTCTGAAAGGGTTGATAGATAAATACCAGGTTTTTGTTTGTTTTTTAACTTTTTAGAAAACTCTTTGGTACCTGAAAGACAGAAATGAAGATATTTTTAAGGGGACATTCAACAGTAAAATTTGTTGAGTAGGAATGAACTGATATCCTGTAGGGTGTTCTTTATTAACGTAAGACTTTCTTTTAGACAATTGGTACTTAATAGCATTAGTTCTCCACTCAGTATGAAGTATAATGATCTTTTTTTGTTTCTGGTGTACTACAGAAAATCAAACTGACCATGATTCCAACAAATTGAAGTAGAATAACAATCAGTACAGATATTTCTGAAATCTTATTTTAGAGTCATTTCATGGTCTGCCTATCTTATAGCGCAAATTTTAAAAATGCAGTTTTAGATCATGGCAGAGATACTTAACATGAGTTGGTGCCAAGGACACATGGTTCTTAAATGAAAACAGTAGAGGCAGTCTTTGGTTGTTTGAGCCTGCACTTATGATTTGCAGCTGTAGCTTTTGGGACAACAGTAGATGAGTCTTAATCCTAATCACTGCTTTATTCTTCTTCACCTCAGGTATTAACTCCTCACATTCATGCTTTTTCCAAAAGTATCATTAATACTTTTATCTTTTATAGGTCAAACCTCATTCATTTTTATTAATGTACATTATAATAGTTAATGGGGCTTTTCTGGTGGTTCAGTGGTAAAGAATCTGCCTGCTAATGCAGGAGATGTGGGTTCAATCCCTGGGTCAGGAAGACCCCTGAAGAAGGAAATGGCAACTACTCCATTGTTCTTACCTGAGAAATCCCTTGGACAGAGGAGCTGGGCAGGCTCCAGTCCACCGGGTCGCAAAAGAGTTGGACATGACTTAGTGACTAAACAACAGCAATAATAGGTGAAAATGTAGATTGTGTTCACATTAAGAAAACCTTTTGGATTAAAGGTAAATTTACACATAGGAGTAGATTTGAATGAATTTTTTTTTTTCTTTCCACAGGATTTTATGTAGTGAATTTATAGAGTGTTAATTCCTTCATTAAGTGATTATAGCTATGAGACTATGTCATTTCTGATCTTTAACCCATCAGAAGTAAGGATAATTTTGAAAAGTCCATACATTGAAAGGAACTGATTTATAGTATTTCTGTTTTTGGACGTCTTATTCAAACAGTTAAATGAAAATTAAATGATCTGAAATTTTAAACTGAGTCTTGAGTTCTGTTGCATTAAGTATTTTGACTGGGAGGTTGGCTTTAACTAAAAAACTGCAAATCTCAATTTTATTTCTGGCATATAATCTGAAAGCTATTTCTAAAAGATGACAACAAAGATGTGTTTTTTAAAAAATGCCTCATGAAGGTAACTGTTTAGCAGTTATTTAAACTGACTTGATTTCATTATCAATCTCCTTAGGACAAATGGCTTGAAGCTGGAAGGTATAAAGAAATTGTGGGGGAAAGAGGGCTATCTTCCCAAGAAGGAAAGCAAAACTGGTGATGAAACGGAAGCCCCTCCAGTTCCTCAGGAGAGTATAATAATGGAGAATGGAGATCAAACTGTAACAAAAAAGGATCAGTCTCAAGTCCTTACCCAATCTAAAGAGGAGAAAGAAAAGCAGCTGCTGGCATCATCATTGTTTGTTGGGCTAGGATCAGAAAGTACAATCAATTTGGTAAGTAGTCAGTTATATACCTCTGAGAATCTTATGTCCCCTGTTTTGAACAAAAAAACTGGTTCTACAAAAGTTCATGACTGTTAATCTATACACATTTTGGGAATGGCTCCTGCAGCTCCAGGGCCATAAGTGACATACCTTTTATATTCCTGAAGGAGAAAATCTTACTGGCTCAGCTTCAGTCATGTGTTCTCTTTAGTCAGTGCAAGGGTCAGAGTCCAGATTAAGTTGCAAATATGACCATGTATATTATCACCCTCATGGGTGGAAAGGACAGGCCTCAATGGAAAGTGGACTTGATGGAAATTAAAAATAGTAATAGTTCAACAATATTGATGTGTCTATGGAAAAAGTACTTCTTAAAATGGTTATTTTTAATAATGAAAAATAGGAATCAATTTAGATGTCTTAAGAGAATGGGTACATAAATTATATTAGCACTGAATATGACTTTGTCATTAAAAATGATAAATACTGCACTGTAAAATTAAAAAATACTTATATATATCAAGCAAAAAACCCCCAGAATATTATTTTTTTATATTGCTTATAACTGTTAAGATAAAAGTGTATTGAGGTTGAAAGGAATTATGCAAAAGTGATAATTATATTCAGAAATTTTGATTATGATGATTTGCAAAACTTTTTATGCTGATATATTATTATTATTCTCTTAGTAAAAGAATAAACTGTGGCATGAAGGACAGGTGCCATTTTTGAGTGTCTACGTATTCCATATGTAATTTTCCATTTGGTGGGCAGATGATCCCATCTAGTGCAAAATTATGATTAGAGCTATATTTTGTTCAGTTTTATATCACAGTTTTTTTCATCCTTCATCTCCCTTAGTGGAATTTTCCCTCCATCTCTGTCAACACTAGTCAAGTCTCTAGGCTACATTCTTTGCCTGTATCTCTTTCTTTTCCAGAGCTTATTTTTGTCAGACTTGACTATCAGAAAAAGTGAATTGAATTCATCCTAAAAGTATTAATAGGTAATTAATGTATCTTAATGTTGTCTCAGCACGTGTAGTTCGGCAGCACAGTGACTGATCTGGAGTCCGTGAGCTATTCCGGCAGGCTGTGATGAAGTTTCCATTGAATGATCTGTCACTAATAGGACAAGTTCTCGGTGGTCAGAGTGCATCAGGGTCAGGGTGCTCCAAGGCTTATGAAGTCCTCATTGGTGAGCCTTTTTCCGGGTGTTGAAGGATTTCTACCTTCACAACAAAGTGCATAGCTTTCAGAGTATTTCTCCTGAGAACATTCAGGGTGATAAATTAATTAGACTTTTATTTTTTTTTTTTTGGTGGGCTCAAAATAAGAAATGTAAGTAGGATGTTTTTCTATTTAAGTTAGGTTAAATCCTTTCTGCATTACCCCTCACACTTTTCTTTTTTCTTCAGCTATCACTAGAATTAGTTGGAAAAAAAGAGTGTATTTCCCTGTTTCAGGGGGCCCTGAAATATGTGAGGAACTATGTTATAACTCAGATGGCGTCATGCAGAAAGGAGGGGAAGCAAATAAGTACATAAAATTAGCATATATTATTTTTTAATACTACATGTAATAATGTTGTAGTTCAGTTGCTCAGTCATGTCTGACTCTTTGCAACCCCATGGACTGTAGCATTCTAGGCCTCTCTGTCCCTCACCATCTCCCAAAGTTTGCCCAAAGTTATGTCCATTGCATTGGTGATGCTGTCCAGTCATCTCATCCTCTGACGCTCTCTTCTCCTGCCCTCAATCTTTCCCAACATTAGGGACTTTTCCAATGTAATAATACATGCGGGGTAACATGTAAAATTACCTGGCAATCTTAACTTTTCTCTCACTGGGGCAAAATGGACAAGTCTTTTGGATAGCTGCTTTTCTCTACCAATCCTATTCTTTTCCTATTTTTCTAATTTTTAATGTTTTCAGTTACATAGATCAAGGTTATATTGAGTATTTCATTTTAACTAGTTTTTAAGTCTGTGTTCCATTTTGAGTTAATTTTTTAGCATAGTTTAGTGTGGGGGTTAAAGGTTTTTTTTCCCCCACATCTTTGCCTTTTATTTCACCATCATTTAAAAAAGTATTTTCTCTGGGTTGTGAATTTGAGGTTGACTGTTTCTTTTAAGTAATCTGACAAATAGGTTACTCCCATGTCTTCTGGCTTGTGTAGCTTCTAACTAATAGCAGGTTTGATAGTGTAGAAGAAAAGATCATTATGCTTGAAGACAAAGTAATAGAAACTATCCAAAATGAAACACGGAAAGAAAAGAGAAAACAAAAAACCCACAGCATTAGTGATCTGAGGACAATATCGAGTGGTCTAAGTGAAGTGAAGTTGCTCAGTCGTGTCCGACTCTTTGCGACCCCATGGACTGTAGCCTACCAGCACCCTCAGTCCATGGGATTTTCCAGGCAAGAATACTGGAGTGGGTTGCCATTTCCTTCTCCAATTGAGTGGTCTAGTACATATCTAATTCAAGTTCCATGGCTACCCAAAATGAAAGTCCTCTCCTTCCCCCATCCCTCAACTTATTTTCATTTTTGTGTTAATATAGTGTTAGTTCTTGTTTGATGACTTCTGAATTAAAAGGTCAGAGATGGACTTAACCTGCTGAGAGTTGGAAGAGATGTTGGGACTTGAGGGGATGAGAGGATGTGAAAAGGGAGCTAGAATTCTGATTAGCCAGAATAGTGTGAAGGATGGCCACGCAGGAGGATGAACTTAAAGTAGTGCCAGTCTGCTGCACTGACTTTAGATAGAACTTTGTGAGGCAAGAGGTCGCTTGAGTCATCACTCTTTTTGCATGGATTCTCAGCCATTTCCTTGGGAGGCTTAGCTCAAGAATAGCAAATTTGCTGTTCCCATCCCCTGAGTCTGTAACATACTTCACTAGTCACTTTTAGAATTCTTTCCTTCTGTGTGTTCTAGTTAGCCAGTGCTAGTTGATTATTAAGGTAAAGTCAGTTTTTCTTCCCTGTTTATTGACTCACAGGTCGTAAAAATAGGACTATTATAGATTGCTGAACCAAAGTTTGAGCCATCCCTATGTTTAAGGGTATTTTAGCTTCTACAGGACAACTCTGGAAACAAAAATTTGCTAACTTTTGCACTGTTTTTAATTTGTGCAATTCTGTACTCTAGCATTCTGAAGTCTAACAAGACTTAGAATTGTTCATTGTTGACTTTTTGACCTTATTTCTTTTTCTGATTTTATGTGTTTTTAATGAGAAGTAGATTTAGCTTAATAGTTCAGAGTTGTGTAGCTGTCAGAATTTTAGGGCTTAACATTTTATCCATCTCTAATATGTAGAACCTTAGCTAGTTACTACATTGCTCATTTGAAATTATTAAAAAAAAGTTTGACTCATGGCTTAGTAGAATGGTTTCTTTTTATATTATTATGTTTTATCTTTGCAGCTCGGAAAAGCAGATACCATTTCTCACAAGTTTAGAAGGAAATCAAAAATCAAAGAAACCAAAAGTGAGGAAACAACCACTGATCAAAATATAATCCGTTCTTCCTTTAGTTCTTCATCAAATGTGACTTATGAAGAAGATTATTGTTTGGATAATTTGCAGGATAGAGGAGACAAAGAATTAAAGAAGTTTCCTCTCAGTTCAGAACTTTTGGATTCGGAGTCACTGACAGAACTGCCCTTGGTTGAGAAAATCTCAAATTGCAGGCTGTCTACACCATCTTTGTTTGCTGATAACAACATGGAAATTTTTCACCCTCCTCAAGCCACTGCAGCCTCAGTTGCCAATGAAATCTCTTTAGCTTCTTCTTTGTTGGAAGAAACTAGTGAGCACATACATTCAGATCTTATGGAGGTCTGTAATAATGAAACCATATCTGTGTCTTCTTACAAAATTTGGAAAGATGATTGTTTGTTGGTGGTCTGGTCAGTTTTTAATAAAAGTGGTTTGGAACTGAAAAGTGCTAACTTAGAAATTGCTCCTGCAGAAAATTTCAAGGTAAGACAATGAATGGTTTATTATTTCTGCCTTAAATAGACAGTGCTTCCTTAATGTTTCTGCTGTTGACTCTTCTGATGGCTTATAAATTTCTCCCACATCCTTTTTGTTTCTTTAGCAAAAAGAGTGAAAGGTGTGACAGATTTTTAAAATTACTTTAGGTGGGACAAATAATTCAAAAGAGACAAGGGAACATAATAAAGATTGTACTGGAGAATACTGAGGAAGCTGATCCAGTTTCTTCTGTGAGCTGGAAGGCGTTAAGTGGGACATCCCGGGCCTGGCAGAATCCCGAGCTGGAGGCGCACGCGCTGTGCTGCCCTGCTGTGTTAGGTGCTCCGGTCGTGCCCACCTCTGCGACCCTGTGGATGTTGCCCGCCCAGCTCCCCTGTCCACGGGATTCTCCAGGCAAGAACTGGAGTGGGCTGCCGTGCCCTCCTCCAGGGGACCTTCCTGACCTAGAGATCAAACCCATGTCTCCTGCGACTCCCTCATTGTAGGCGGATTCTTTACTGCTGAGCCACCAGGGAAGCCCATAGATGTGCATTAGAATCACCTAATTCTAAAAACCTAAAAGCACAAACCAAAACCCAATTCAGTTGTCTGAGCTTTACCATCAGAACTTGATTTGAGTAAGGGTGGAGAATGAGAGGGAAAGATACCTATTTTTTTTTTTTTTCTTTAAACTCTCCTAGCTTTAAAACCTGGTACTAGTTAGTATTGAGAGCCACATGACTACTGTTGGTTTTTTTTTGGGTGGTGGTTGTTAAATCACACAGACATTTTCATTGTAATGCTGTTTGTTACATAATTCTGACCAATATATTATTATTTCTTAATTATCTGTGCTAGTGAATTTTTCTCAAGTGAAGTTGTCAGTTATCCTTATGTTGTGGTTTGTTATTAATATCTCACCATAGTATGCTTTTGTACCACTTCAGTTAAATAGAAAATTGGTATTCATGTGAAAGTCTGTATTGATACCTTCTTCAGTACTTACTTTATTTTTATTTACAGATCACTGAGCAACCTGGATGCTGTTTGCCCGTAATAGAAGCAGAAAGCACCAAAAATTTTCAATACAGTGTGCAGATGGAAAAACCTTTTGCAGAAGGAAATCTGTCTGGTTTTATAACTTACCAAGTGATGGATACTCACTCTGTTCAGCTTGAATTTTCAGTAAACTTATCACTGTTAGATTTCATTAGGTAAATACTTTTTGGAATATTAATTCAAGTTCTTCATTCATTCAGCAGCTATTTACTAGGCTCTTCTCTGGACAGAGCACTATATGAGGTGCTAGGGAGTATAACAGCTCAAAACTAGACACACTTCTGCCTTTAGGGAGGGGAGGGTTCATTCTAGGAAGAGACATTGAACAGTCATACAAATGCATGTATAACTGTGAATTGTCCTATGAACAGGAAGTAAATGGTGTGATGGATGATTGTAGTGTGGGGGACCCTGTATAGGTTTCCATGGCCAACCTATGGAAAACTTCTGAGAGAAACTAATGTTAATGTTTCAGTTCAGTTCAGTTGCTCAGTCGTGTCCAACTCTTTGTGACCTCATGGACTGCAGTATACCAGGCCTCCCTGTCCATCACCAACTCCTGGAGTTTATTCAAACTCATATCCATTGAGTTGGTGATGCCATCCAACCATCTCATCCTCTGTTGTCCCTTTCTCTCGCCTTCAGTCTTTCCCAGCATCACGGTCTTTTCAGATGAGTCAGTTCTTTGCATCAGGTGGCCAGAGTATTGGAGTTTCAGCTTCAGCATCAGTCCTTCTAATTAATATTAAGGACTGATTTCCTTTAGGATGGACTGGTTGGATCTCCTTGCTGTCCAAGGGATTCTCAAGAGTCTTCTCCAACACCACAATTCAAAAGCATCAATTCTTCAGCATTCACCTTTCTTTATAGTCCAACTCTCACATCCATACATGAGTACTGGAAAAACCATAGCTTTGACTAGATGGACGTTTGTTGACAAAGTAATGTTTCTGCTTTTTAATATGCTGTCTAGGTTGGTCATCACTTTCCTTCCAAGGAGTAAGTGTCTTTTAATTTCATGGCTGCAGTCACCATCTGCAGTGATTTTGGAGCCCAGAAAAATGAAGTCAGCCACTGTTTCCTCTGTTTCCCCATCTGTTTGCCATGAAGTGATGGGACCGGATGCCATGATCTTAGTTTTCTGAGTGTTGAGCTTTAACCCAACTTTTTCACTCTCCTCTTTCACTTTCATCAAGAGGCTCTTAAGTTCTTCACTTTCTACCATAAGGGTGGTGTCATCTGCATATCTGAGGTTATTGATATTTCTCCCGGCAATCTTGATTCCAGCTTATGCTTCATCCAGTCCAGCATTTCTCATGATGTACTATGCCTGTAAGTTGAATAAGCAGGGTGACAATATACAGCCTTGATGTACTCCTTTTCCTATTTGGAACCAGTCTGTTGTTCCTTGTCCAGTTCTAACTGTTGCTTCCCGACCTGCATACAGATTTCTCAAGAGGCAGGTCAGGTGGTCTGGTATTCCCATTTCTTTAAGAATTTTCAGTAGTTTATTGTGATCCACACAGTCAAAGGCTTTGGCATAGTCAGTAAAGCAGAAATAGATGTTTTTCTGGAACTCATGCTTTTTCGATGATCCAGAGGATGTTGGCAATTTGATCTCTGGCTCCTCTGCCTTTTCTAAAACCAGCTTGAACATCTGGAAGTTCATGGTTCATGTATTGCTGAAGCCTGACTTGGAGAATTTTGAGCATTACTTTACTAGCATGTGTAATGAGTGCAACTGTGTGGCAGTTTGAGCATTCTTTGGGATTGCCTTTCTTTGGGATTGGAATGAAAACTGACCTTTTCCAGTCCTGTGGGTACTGCTGAGTTTTCCAAATTTGCTGGCATAATGAGTGCAGCACTTTCACAACATCATCTTTTAGGATTTGAAATAGCTCAACTGGAATTCCATCACCTCCATTAGCTTTGTTCATAGTGATGCTTCCTAAGGCCCACTTGACTTCACATTCCAGGATGTCTTGCTCTAGGTGAGTGATCACACCATCGTGATTATCTGGGTCGTGAAGATCTTTTTTGTACAGTTCTTCTGTGTATTCTTGCCCACTCTTCTTAATATCTTCTGCTTCTGTTAGGTCCATACCATTTCTGTCCTTTATTGAGCCCATCTTTGCATGAAATGTTCCCTTGGTATCTCTAATCACCTTGAAGAGATCTCTAGTCTTTCCCATTCTGTTATTTTCCTCTGTTTCTTTGCACTGATTACTGAGGAAGGCTTTCTTATCTCTCCTTGCTATTTTTTGGAACTCTGCATTCAAATGGGTATATCTTTCCTTTTCTCCTTTGCTTTTCTCTTCTCTTCTTTTCACAGCTATTTGTAAGGCCTCCTCAGACAGCCACTTTGCTTTCTTGCATTTCTTTTTCTTGGGGATGGTCTTGATCCCTGTCTCCTGTATAGTGTCATGAACCTTCCTCCATAGTTCATCGGGCACTCTGTCTATCAGATCTAGTCCCTTAAATCTGTTTGTCACTTCCACTGTATAATCCTCAGGGCTTTGATTTAGGTCATACCTGAATGGTCTAGTGGTTTTCCTCACTTTGTTCAATTTAAGTCTGAATTTGGCAATAAGGAGTTCATGATCTGAGCCACAGTCAGCTCCCGGTCTTGTTTTTGCTGACTGTATAGAGCTTCTCCATCTTTGGCTGCAAAGAATATGATCAGTCTGATTTTGGTATTGACCGTCTGGTGATGTCCGTGTGTAGAGTCTTCTCTTGTGTTGTGGAAGAGGGTGTTTGCTATGACCAGTAAAGTTATTAAGCTTTTATTAGACATACAGTATTTAGTTATTGCACTAGCATTGTGCAGTGCTACCCACATAATTGTAAACCTTTTAAACTTTCTGCTCTCATTTAGTATTATGAATATATTGTACTGTGTTCAAACATTTTTTAAAATGAAGCATGCCTGAACCAAGAATGTAGAATACCAATGAATATCTGTAAAAAAATTTTTTTAACCTTCACACATCCATCTATAATTTTTGCCCATTCTTCAAAGTCTTTTAGTGAGAACATGTTTATCAGTCTGTCAAAGAGTATGTATTTATACCTGTGGTGCTGAAAAGATAAAATCCAGCCTTGAAAAAACTTACATTCTGTGACTATGAAGGTTATGTCCCATGGTGAACATTAGTAACCTGAGGAAGCACAGCATATGTGCCACAAACAATTCTGTTCTTATGAGTAAAATCCTCTATATCTTAAAATTTTTTCTTCTAATTATAAAATCAATATTTAATTATTATAAGAATTTAAAAGTTATAGACAAATATAAGTAGAATGTAAAACTTTCCCATTCTTCCTGGGATATCCCAGTGTTAACTATTTGATCTTTAGCTGCCTGAACCATTTAAAAACTATATTTGTTAAAATTCTTTCTCTTGGTCCAGTTTGCCTAAGGTTCTAGATCTTTGTATTCATACTTTTGTACATGACTTTGACTTTGATAGAGTATCTCATCCCCAAATCTAAAGTATGTGTGCTCAGTTGCTTCAGTCATGTTTGACCCTTTGTGACCCCATGGTCTGAAGCATGCCAGACTCCTCTGTCCGTGGAATTCTTCAGGCCAGAATACTGGAGTTGGTTGCTGTGCTCTTCTCCAGGGGATCTTCCCGACCCAGGAGTTGAACCCATATCTCTGGCATCTCTGGCATTGCAGGCAGGTTCTTTACCCATTGAGCCACCTGGGAAGCTCTAATCTAAAGTATACATGAAAGAAAAGTTTTATATTTGAATGATTCATGAAATTATTTGGTGAAATTTTACTGTAATGACTAATGAGCAGAAAAAGAATTGGGTGATGTATTGAAAAGACATTTGTTCTGTAATAACATCTGTTTTCAGCATTGTCTTCAAGTTAGAGGATGATAGTAAGCATTCTGATCATATCTGGTTTAAAAAACATAGATTTCATAGGATTTAGATTTGTAATGATTTTTTTTTATTCCCATGAGTTATTTGAAATGTATTTGTTTAGAATCATTTCATTCTTATGGACATAAATCTAATTTTCACAATTATTTTCAGGCCATTAAAAATCTCGACTGAAGACTTTGGTAAACTTTGGTTGTCCTTCGCAAATGATGTGAAACAAAATGTAAAGATGTCAGAATCTCAAGCTGCTCTGAGTTCTACCTTAAAGGCCTTGCAACAGGAACTAAGACTTCATGTTGTTGACATTATAGGTTTGTAGAGTTTTTGAGAAGGCAATCTTGTGTTTATGGGGCCTTTCTTACAATCAGAAAACAAACTCTTAAAAGTATCTGATTTCTTAGGGCTGTATATCCTCTTATAACATCTTTTTGATAAGTGTGTAATGCAGACTTTATTAAAAGATTTTTTTGTGTGGTAAAGTATACATAACAAAATTTTACCATTTTGATAATTTTTAAGTGTATTGGTGAGTGGCATTAAATATATTTCATTTTGTTGTGCAGCCATTGCCACTGTCATTTTCAGAACCTTTTCCTCTTTCTTAACTGAAATTGTACCCATTAAGCACTGACTTTCCATTGCCTCTCTTCTGTAGCCCTTGGCAGCCACCATCCTATTTTCTGTCTCTATGAATTTGACTACTCTAGGTACCTCATCTAAGTAGACTCATACAGTATTTGTCCTTTTGTGACTGGCTTATTTCACTTTTAATGTCTTCAAGGTTCATCCATGTTATGTATCAAAATTTCCTTCCTTTTTAAGCCTAAATATAGTCACATTGTATGAATACACCATGTTTCATTTGTCAGTTAATCTTTTGATGGACATTTGGTTTGCTGCCACCTTTTGGCTGTTCTGAATGATGCTGCTTTGAACATGGGTATACAAATAATCTGTGTTTGAGCCCCTGCTTTCAGTTCTTTTAGTTATATACCCCAAAGTAGAATTTTGATAATTGCTGTTTTAACGGGTATGAAGTAGTGTTCATTTTATTCATAATCATTAGTTTTGATTTGCATTTTCTTAATGATCAGTGTTGTTGAGTATCTTTTCACGTGCTTATTGGATATTTGTATATACTTTGTAGAACTGTCTGTTGAAGTCTTTTTGAATTAAAGGATTTCTGATTTTGTTTTGTTGTAGGTAATGAAGGGCTCTTGGCCTGTCAACTGCTCCCATCCATCCCCTGCTTGCTGCATTTTCGAGTTCATGGTGACATGTTAGCCCTGTGGTTCAGATCCTCCTGTTCTACTCTTCCTGACTATTTACTTTATCAGTGTCAAAAAGTGATGGAGGGATCCTAGCAAAAGCTCTGCTTATATTTTACTCCATCAAAATAAATGGTTTACATAGATAAACTTATTTACCAAAGTAAAAAGGATTAATGGTACTTCTAATGAAAATGGGGATTATCACAGGTTGTGGTTTTATGTGTTTTCTTTATGGTTCCTGATCAAGAAAGATCCCCAAGAAACTGTACCCCTAACCTTTTACTCAGGATTGTACAGTAGGTTTGGGTCCTGAAAAAGCGGCCTAAGCTAATGCTATAAACTGCTAATGATTTATATATATCACTTAGTGCAGAGGGTCTGAAAATAATTTATTTTGTTATAAATAATTTTATAGCAGATTTACTCTAGTGCTAAAGCTGATTTATAGTAAAGCCAGGTCTCAGTTCTCTGCGTTAATGGAGGGGAGACCTGAACTTAATAATCCCAGATCGAATTCATATTTGGCTTTGAAATGCAGTGTATGCTTTTTGGTCAGCAAGTCATTACTTTCAATAATGTTTTGCTTAGATCAGTATTGAGCTAAGTTGGCACAGCACACACTAATACTTCAGGAGACCCATGAGCACGTTGGATTTTGAGGGATCCAATCTGTGGTACAGTTTTTATTATAACTTGATACACATAATTGCAAACAATTTGGCTACAAAATTTGTTTTCCACTTGCGTTAATTTTTAAAATTCAAAATGAATCACTGTATTCTTGTTTTAAAAACTCAGAGCCGTTTACATAATATTATTATTTAGAAACAAAACCTGTAAGAGCACACAGTACTAAAGTAAACAGGTATAAGAGGACTTTTCACTTATGGCAAATATCTTAGTTACCACTTAGATTTTTTTTGGCACATTAAAATTTGTGAATAGAGTACAAATGACAAAACCATCTTTCCTGGCCTTTGAATCCACTAGTACTCAATGGATGAAATGAGAAGAGTGATAGTCTTAAGTTTACCATACAGATTCTTCAGTAAAATACATGATTTTCATGTTACAGTTGTGCCTATATGACCTCTGTCAGAACTATTATCAGTAAAAGAGGTTAAGCCTAATTTGAATGATAGACCAGAATCTTAAGATTATACATTTATGTTAAAAACAGAGTATTTTATAAAACCTTATGGTGCTGTGGAAAATATTTATTATTTCACTTTTTCTGATACTTCATGGTAGAAACTATTCAGGTAATATAGTTTTAAGTCATATTGTAGTTAATACTCTGGTTAATTGGTACTGTTTATCACCCAGGTGTGGAATTGTGGTTTTAGGTTGTCTCATTAATCATAACTGATAGGGAATTCCCCAAAGCTGATAGACTTCACTAGTTATTTGTGTTTAGCATATCTCTTCCTAAAAACAAAAGCCACATTAAGAAATTAATTTTTAAGTTACTCATTAAAAAAACACCTTGTTAATTTCATGCTTCTAAAAAAGCATGCAGTAAGACCTTGCTACAAGAGCAATGAGAAGTGGTTAGAATTTCCTGAGTAGGTTTTTCCTTTTGAATAGAAGATCAGATTCATTCTCAAGTTCCCAGCAGTGTCATGATGACAGGAATATGAATGACGGGAGAGTGTGGACACTGTTGGCTTTCTCTTTATTGCTGCCTCTGTCAGCAGCACCCTCCCACCCCACCTTGTCCTGTTGATACTCTGACAAAGAGATAGGAAGTGCCCTCTCACTTTGCGAAGGAATGTAGAGTGTAGCAAAAGAGGTGCTTCATATTTTTGTGTCCCTGCTTCCTTTTGTGTGGTCACCACGTCTGGGTGGAGTGTGGAGCAGTGGATGTAAGGTGCCCAACATGTAAGGTGGACAGCTAGCTGGGAGAGATTACAGTGAGCTGTTGTGCTGCTTTGTTACAGGGTGTTCATGGGTGGCAGCAGCAGTTGTCAGGAGAGACACGCTTGGCCTCCAGTGCTAATGGTGGGAAATGTGTAATGGTAGGTTAGGGCTGGGAGTATGATTTTGCGTCTGTCAGAGGGAACGTGGTGTCACTTTTGTTCTTTCTGAACCCACTGCATAAAAAGTAGGATAAAAGGATTTCTGCTGAATGTTTAATAGAATGTTTACATTTTTATATTTTTATGGTTTTTAAAAACAATAATAGAAAGGAGTAGATTTTAAAGAACTTCAGAGCAGTATATATTCTGCCTAAACTAATGAATGTTTTAAGTTCTAGATCAGGCATCACCAGCTTTTTCTGCATTGTAGGAGATGTGACGATGAAGTAGGAAGAACGAATTTTTTTGTGGGCAAGATCGTCTCTTTATCTTATAATTCAGTCAAGTAAAGGGGCGACATCTGGAGTGAGAGCTCTTGTGGAGGGGAGATGCAGCTGGTGAGTTCTCTGCTGGGCATCTTTGCTGAGAACACAGGTGGCGATGAGTGTGAATCTGGGGAGAATAAAGGGAAGACAGGAAAGCCTTAAGAGACAGTGGAGGAAGAAGGAGCAGGCTTCCACCGGAGGAGTAGATTAGTCGCAGGGGAGTGTGGGCCCTGAGTAGGGGTCCTTCTGAAAAAAACTGCAGATGGAAGCTGAACAGTTACCAAGTGCTGATGTGCCAAGCATGCCAAGCACAGCATGTGCTCTGCAGAGGAGCAGTATTTAAAAAATATTCTATAATCTACGGAAACAATTTTGGTTAAAATGCAGTTTTATTTTTTCCTTTATTTTAGTTCATGTCATTTGTGTTTTAAAATATCAAGCAATTTTTTTTTTTTTATGGATTAATGTGATCTTTGTCTCATGTTTGTGAGCCACTGAAAGTGCACTGAACCTATTCACATGTCTTTTAAGGTGTTGTTTTCATTTGTTTTAAAATTTTAGGAGGGAAAAATGCAAGTGAATAACAGCTTTCCAGGCATTAGTTGCCTTATTTTGGAGTTGAATTCTGTAATTTGAAAAAATTCAGTTAAACATGTAATAAATGCAAAGTGATCTATGTTGTTGTTCTTTGGTCTATATATTCTTTACCATCTAAAAGTAATACTTTTCAGTGATTTGATAGGCATTAGCTAAAAAGAGCAGAAGCAATTGGAATGGGATGAAAAGAGTGATTTACTTATTATAGCCCCAAAGCATGTCATATAATTGGTTAAAAGTAAAGACACTGCTCTTTCTTTATGATGTTCAGAGAAAACTTTCTGGGCTTCTGACAGGTTAGAGCATGGATTGATCCTCAGGAACTTGTCCATATCCCCTGCTTTCATCCTAGCCTGACCAGAGCATTCAAAGCAGTGTTTTGTTTCTATATTGCCTCATCTCAAGATGCAAGAAACACGGTAAGTCAGGTGGTGACTTCTTATCTAAAGACTCTGAGTCTCCTGGCCATCTCTGCATTGTGTATCCTAAGACACAAAGAAATGATATTTAAATCTCACTTACAGATGACTCTCGTTGGCTATAATGCACAGCAGGAAAATGTTCTGGGGCTTGAAACTGATATTTTGGGCACAGAAGGTAAAGGAGGTTTAAATGCCTCACACCATTAAAAAGAAGGATGGCCTGCAGCCAAATGGGCCAGGGGTAATGATTATATGAAATTTACTTGTTATGTATGTGCATAATAAGAGGCTGTGAGCTTTTTAGAGCTAGGAACCAGGTGTGTATTTTTATGTCCCTTTTGTCTGGTACCTGACAGTGTATTGAATGAATGACTAAAAAGACCTGTTCCCTAAAAATAAGTAATCTGAAGTTAAAGTGAAAGTCGCTCAGTCATGTCCGACTCTTTGCAACCCCATGGACTATATAGTCCATGGGATTCTCCAGGCCAGAATACTGGAGTAGGTAGCCTTTCCCTTCTCCAGGGGATCTTCTGAACCCAGGGATCGAACCCAGGTCTCCTGCATTGCAGGGGAATTCTTTTCTATATGAGCCACAAGGGAGGCCCAAGAATACTGGAGTGGGTAGCCCTATCCCTTCTCCAGGGTGTCTTCCTGACCTAGGAATTGAACCAGGGTCTCCTGCATTGCAGGTGGATTCTTTACCAACTGAGCTATCTGAGACCTGGTAATATCCAGGGATTGATTTTAGTAATCCTGTGGCTCTCCCAGAAATAAAGAAAAGGGAACTGACTGGCTTAGAGATAGAAGTCAGCAGAAAAGGGTTCCAGTGGAAATAACTTGTGCCAGTTTGTACCAGGTAGGGGAGGAGAAATATGACCAGTTGAAGAGACCCTTACCAGTCTAAGTCCCATGAGAATGTGCCATGTCATTTAAGAGATCTCTCTGCGAAGGAAATGTGATTACAGATAGAAATTATGACTTGGAGAAGGGGAACTTTTCTATAATATGTCAGATGTTCATGAGTTCTTATTGGTCTAGAAGAACTTTTTCTAGGATGGAAAGTGGTAGACATTTGGTCAGTGAAATTAAACATAGGGAGGTAATGAATATAAGGCAGATTTACCAGCTAAATTAGTATCACCCATTTCTTTAGAAAAGTGAGAACTATGGTAATGGGAGAGACAACTATACTGATATTAAAAAGGTCAACAGCATTAGGAAAGTTGGGAAAGAACAGGCCGCCTGGGATAGAGCACAAGAAAAGGAAATGTTCATTTGTATCACACGGGAAATGTTATGGTAGGTACATGGATCCAAGATAAGAGGATGCCCCCAAAAATGAGTCCCAGAGAACCATGAGCACTTAAAGATTGTGGCCTGGATGCAGAGAGGATGGGCCTGTGTGTGGGGAAAGTCAAAGTTTACTGGCACACTTATAACACTGGAAAACTAGTGGGTCCTCATAACTGATTGTGGCTAGATTGTGGGCTTTTCTCCAAGAGAAGGACTCAATTTCCTTTAGTTGTTTTAAACTATTTTCCTAAGTGGATGAGTATTTTTCCTTTCTTAAACTTTAAGATGCCTTTGTGACTAAATGGCTGACCTCAGAAAGTTTTTTCCCTGATGGGGTCTGACAGGTCTTAGGCCAAATGGATAGAGACTAGAGCCTAGAGATTATTCATGCTTTCATGAGAGAAAAGGAGTTAGAAGTTTAATTGCACATCTTCTCCACACTTTAATTGTGTACATACTTAATGGCTGACTCCGCCCTTTATGACAAATAGGAACAGAGGCAAGGCATATATATATTCTTAGGGAGGGGCATTTGGTCTGATGTGTTGCCTTGTAATTTAATAAAGGTAAGGGCAGTATCCGTGACTAGAGCAAACTGGTCCTCATTGATCATGGATATCAATGTGTAAGAACTTAGTTTTTTCATCTTAGTTGATGGTTAATGGGGTTAGGTAGAAGAATTTTTGAGCCTTTAAAGGAAAGGTGAAATTATTTGAACCCAAATATTGGACCAGTCTTCACTTCCAGAAGCAATAGTAGTGTCTTTTATTATTTATACAGAGCCTTTCTGAACACACCTGAGTTAAAAGACTTTGGACTGTGGCTCACCCATAGCCTCAGAAAGGGGCTGGTCACCAGAGAGACCAAGTACTTAGAGAATTAGAACTTTCAACCCTACCCACTGACCTCAAGGAAGGGAAAGATTTGAGGGCTGGAGATTAAGCTCAAAAAAAAAAAATTTACTGAACAAAGGGATTTGATGAGCTTCTGTGTTGGTGAATATATCACATTTTGGGAGGGGACACACCCCAGTTCCAGTGAGGACAGAAATTCCTGTGCTTGGGACCCTTCTGTTTCTCACCATCTATACCTCTTCATCTGTATCCTTTATAATAAACTGGTATACGTAAGTAAATGTTTCTCTGGATTCTGTGAGCCACTCTTCCAAATTAATTGAACCTGAGAAGTGGGTTGTGGGACCTTCCAGTTTACAGTCATTGGGTCAGCAGTGTAGTTGACAACCTGGACTTGTGGTTGGTGTCTGAAGGGGAGCAGTCTTGTGGAACTGAACCTTTAACTTAGAAGATCTGATTCTGTCTCCAGGTGTATAGTGACAGAATAGAGTTAATTGGTAGAACAAGCCAGTTTGCCTCCACTCAGAATTGCTTGGTGGCGTGGGGGGAAAAGGCATCAATTGACAAAAAAATTTAGATGTGCAATGTGATTTTTTTCAAGTTGTCCAGTTTGATGATTTAATATATATTGTGAAATGATTACCACAGTCAAATTAATTAAAACGCATCCATCACTTCACACAGTTACTTTTGTGTGTGTGGTGAGAACACTTAGGGTCTTAGCAGATTTCAAATATACAATATGGTATTCTTCCCTGGTGGCTCAAATGGTGAAGAATCTGCCTGCAATGCAGGAGACCCAGGTTTGATCCCTGGGTCTGGAAGATTCCCTGGAGAAGGGTATGGCAACCCATTCCAGTATTCTCGCCTGGAGAATTCTATGGACAGAGGAGCCTGGTGGGCTACAGTCCATGGGGTCACAAAGAGTCGGACATGACTGAGCGACTAATACACAACACAACACAAAATCATTGTGCAATCCACGAGACTGGGGATAATTTTAAAATCCCATACCCTAGACCAGAATCAGATTCTTTGAGGGATCAGAGATAGGCTCATGCTATTATTAAACTCCATAGATAATTACAACATGCAGCCAACTTTGAGAACCCCTGTTTTAAATGCTGTCTGTGTCACCCTACTTTTCCTCAGTGGGATTGTTTTTGGTGATGTTTTCCCCACACTCCTTCCTGCAATGGAGACTGATTAAGAATAGCTATTGAGTGTTTGGAAGGTAAGTAATGGCATTATTTGGAAAGATTAGGGTAGGTACAGAGGAGGAATCTTCTGTGAATGTACAAAAAGTTGTAGGTTCTGTGACAGTAGCAGCTTAGTGTTTGAATTTAGCAAGCTTAGGCTTGCTCTTAAAATGGTAGCATGGTAGGATTTGAGAAATGAGGGTCCCTCACATCCAAGCAGGAAAGTACTGTAGACATTGTTAGGTAACATGTGAATTGAAGTTGGATTGTCAAATTTTAATTCTTGGCTTCACTAATTATAAACTTGTGCTTTTGGGCATAATACTTAAACACTCTGTGCCCCAGTTTCTTTTCTGTATAGGGGGGATAATAATACCTACCTTATAGGATTACTGTGAGATGACATAAGGCACATAGTGGTTCATGTTATAATCTTTCAATGTCTTAAAGTATGAGTTTAATAACATCATTATGGAAAAAAGAAAAAAGAGTGGGCAGTAAAGATGAAAGAAAGAGTTCAGATAAAAGTGAAGAAATTTAGTGGAACCAGGAAACATCAGAAGGTGAATTGCCAAAGTTTTTAACATAATTTTTAAAAAAAAGCAGAAAAAGGAAAGCTTCATGAAGTTAGAAAAGCTGTTTTCAATGATGTCCCTAAATATTTAGGAAATATAGGCAACAGAAAAATACTATGATCAAATCCCATATAAACTTATTATGTATGAGAGAGAGGGTGATATTAAGAGGTGGGGTAATATCCCTACAGAAAATAAAAGTACACTAGTATAACATGCTCACAAAATAGATCAAAACTGTTAGCCTACTGTTTCAAAACAAGCTAGATGAGATTTTAAAAATTAAGATGTGAGAAAACAACCATATATTAGTGCTGTCGAAATTCTGAAATGAAGTAATAAATTAGAGAAGAAATTAAATTTTTTAAAAAATCTCAGAACTTGGAGAAGGCAATGGCAACCCACTCCAGTACTCTTGCCTGGAAAATCCCATGGATGGAGGAGCCTGGTGGGCTGCAGTCCATGGGGTCGCGAAGAGTCAGACACGACTGAGCGACTTCACTTTCACTTTTCACTTTCATGCACTGGAGAAGGAAATGGCAACCCACTCCAGTGTTCTTGCCTGGAGAATCCCAGGGACGGCGGAGCCTGGTGGGCTGCCGTCTAAGGGGTCGCACAGAGTCGGACACGACTGAAGCGACTTAGCAGCAGCAGCAGTCTTCACACTGAGAGAGCACTACTTGAGAGAGCAATTGAAAAGTTTCCAAAATTTTGATTCAGTCTGAAGAAAGGAAGCTGGAACTGTCTGTTCTTGGTGCCTTGCAGAGAGACTCGCAGCAACTCTCCGTTAACAGCTTTCACGTGGCTTGGATGTACAACACATCCAAGGTGGCCACACCTGTGGTAGAGCTTGGTAAAAGACTGAAGATACATTGGTGCTTTGATGAAAAGGTCAGTTGGCTGGTCCTCTCTCGAAAAGCTTCTTTAGCCCCCAAAGCCAACTTTGTAACATATTTAAAACTGCTATTTTCGCTTATTTCTGGAATGTAAAAAAAAATGTATAAAATGAAATAGCGTATGCTTCCTGAATAAAAAGGAGCCAAAGTTGATCAAAAAAAAAAAAAATCTCAGAACTAAAAGCAACTAGAAGAGTCACAAGTGTGAATAAACACACAAAAAAATGCCTTAGGGAAATACAGTATGAAGATGATATATTTTTTAAATAAATGAAATAATGGTGAATATTCAAGAGAAAGCAACAAATATTGAAGATAGGTAAAGAGGATTCAGCATATGGATTTTAGGAGTTCCTGAAGGAGAAATTCCAAAACACAGGACCAAAACAAATCCTGAACATGGTAACTGAAGGGAACATTCCTGAAAGTACAATTAAAAATAATTTGAAACGAGAGAGAGTATGCTGTGTACCTGAGACTCTCAGCTGATAAATACCAAGACAAGACGTTCTAGTAAGATTACTAAACTCATAAAAATTGGAAAAATTCCTTGACCATCTAAGAAAAAATAGCAAGTGACTTATAAAACAGCTTATCATCAGACTTTGACAAATGATATATGGCAGAAGAAAATAGGATAATATATTTTAGATACTTGAAGATGTGAACTAAGAATTTTATGCTTAGTAAAACTAATCCCCAAGTTTAACAAGCACAAACTATCAACATATAAGTAGTCAAGGAATATTGTTCCTATGAACCCTATGGAATCCTATAGGAATCCTATAGGGTTCCTATGAACCCTGTGAACCCTTCCTGAGGAAGCTACTAGAAATGAGATTCATAAGGGCTGGTTGTAAGCATTAAGTATATGGCTGTTTGTAGAACTAGGAATAAGTGAAAAGGAGAAGATAGAGTATGTAAGGGCTGTGTGCACTGACAATGCAGACGCAGTACAGCTGAAAGAAGGGGGTGAAATAGAAAAAGCATATGCAAAATCGAAAATATTTTTTGTAACTATATCAATAGTGGTAATATTATCTGATACCATGTAGGATAAAACAAAAGATTAATGGTGGGATATTTCAATTTTATCATGGTCTGTATCCTTGAGACCAGGAGTCTTAGAGTAAGGAAAGTAAGTATAGAAATAATATAGAAGATGGTGAATAACTTCTGTAGTTCTCATTTTGTGTTGAGGATACACACATACACATAAGCCCCAGGTGCCTAGTTGTGGTCCTGGAATGTTGTTATACTGTGGTGGTTTGGTGGTTTAGTTGCTCAGTTGGATTTTCCCCTGAAAGAAACGAAGGCTTCTTGGAGAAATTATTGATTCCAGGTCTGGGACAGAAATTATACAAGATGAGCCTGAAATATTTTTTATACCAGATAGCAAAGAATCTATCAAAGACCACTAAAGTCACAGCAAAGGACACAGTAGCTAAATTGTGTCTCCTGATGAAAGAGTACAGATCACCTACAGTCTTAACCAAAGTGATAGAATAATCTGAGTTTGTTCAAGTGTTTGGATGAAGGTGCCAGCTTGCAACTGAAAATACAGAGGAGAGAGGAATAAACTAAACTACATTACAAGTTTGCAGTCAGCAAAATTCAGACTGGAAAACTCTAGAAACCTTCAACAAATAAGGAAAAGAAAGGGATGGGATGGAGTTTTTACATTAAAAGAAACATGTCAAGTTTCTTAAAAATGGGCTAGACTAAACTGTAGTGTCTAGGGATGCACAGTTGGGTATTTAAAAGAAATGCGAGGAAGTGATTGTAATAAATGTAATGTTACTCTTGGGCAGGGGGAAGACTGTGATTGGAATTAGGCCCACTGAGGGACTTTTTGTGGGGGAGGGTGTCTTCCCTGGTGGTGCTAGTGGTAAAGAGCGTGCCTCACAATGCCCCTGCAGGAGACCCAAGAGACTTGGGTTCAATCCCTGGGTTGGGAAGATCCCCTCGAGGAGGGCATGGCAACCCACTCCAGTATTCTTGCCTGGAGAATCCTGTGGACAGAGGAGCCTGGTGGGCTACAGTCCATAGGGTCGCGAAGAATCAGACACTACTAAAGTGAGTTAGCATGCATGCAGGGGCTTTTTGGGGTGGTTGGCAAAGTATTGTTTCTTGACCTGGGTGGTATTATAACAGTTTCCCTGTTAAAATAATTTTTTCAAGTTAAAAGCAAAAATAAACGGGACCTTATCAAACTTACAAGCTTATGTACTGCAAAGAAAACCATGAAAAAAAACAAAAAAGGAAATGACAACCTATGAACCTGGAGAAAATATTTGCAAATGATGTGACTGACAAGGGTTTAATTTCCAAAATATGCAAATAGCTCATACCATTCAGTAACAAAGACCAAACAACCCAATTGATTAAATGATCAGAAGACCTAAGTAGATATTTCTCCAAAGAAGATATGCAAAAAAATGGCCAATAGGCACATGAGAAGACATTCATATCTCTAATTATTAGAGAAATGTTAATCAAAACTACAATGAGGTACCACCTCACACCAGTCAAAATGGCCATCATTAAAAAGTCTACTAATAACTAATGCTGGAGAGGATGTGGAGAAAATGGAAACCCTCTTAACACTGTTGGTGGGAGTGTAAATTGGTACACCTGCTATGGAAAACTGTGGAGGTTCCTCAAAAAACTAAAAATAGAGTTGCCATATGATCCAGCAATCCCACTCTTGGATATATACCCAGACAAAACTATAATTCATGAACACTGAAAGCAACAACTCTGCTCGCTCATCACAGAGTCTGACCCCAGACTCCAAAGACCCCTCCTACACGAAAGTGAGTGGCTTCTCTGTCTTACCAAGGACGTGACTGAAATGGTCCTTAGACTTTGGGAATGACTTGTTCAAGGCAGCTGTGTTCCACATCCTTCCGGGAGGGAAAGAGAGTCTGCTTTTCCCTTGTTTCAAACCAAGAGCAGGAAACTCGGCTCAGCGGTCCCTTCACTGCAGACACAGGGAGTGGCCTATGAGCCTCTGTGGACAGGACGCTCTTCCAGAGAGATCACTAGTCTGACGATTGTTTTGAATGTGGGCCTTGTACTTGGCACTAGTGATAGTCCTTCATGAATGTTTTCTCTGAGAACAAGTAGGAGAGATCAACCCCAGAGGAAGCTGAAGGGGGTCCAAGGCTCAGCCGTCTCTACCTGCCCATGTGAGGCTCACTGAGTGCTTTGAAGAAGTGGTATCAGTTGGTCGAGAGTCTGAGAAGACACAGCACTGTAAAAGACTCTCTGGATTTCTACACATCCCATTTCGATGCGTGAGGAAGTTACAAAAATTAGACCTATCTAGCGACTTAGCAGCAGCAGCAATATAGAACAAGCAGGGAAGCCCTGTGTGCAAAAACAAACAAACAAACAAAAAAAAAAAACGACTATAATTTAAAAAGATACATGCACCCCAGTGTTCATAGCAGCACTGTTTACAATAGCCAAGATATGGAAACAACCTAAATGTCCATTGACAGATGAATGGATAAAGAAGATGTGGTGTATATACACAATGGAATGCTACTCAGCTATGAAAAATAATGAAACAATGTCATTTGCAGCAACATGGATAGACATAGAGATGATCGTATTACAGAAAGTTAGAGAAAGACAAATACCATATAATATCACTTATACATGGAATCTAAAATATGACACAAATGAACCTATCTGTGAAATAGAAACAGACTCATAGACACGGAAAACAGACTTGTGGTTGCCAGTGGGGCTGGGGTTGGGGAAGGGAAGGATGGGGTTTGGGATTAGCAGATGCAAACTATATATAGAATGGATAAACAAGGTCCTCTTGTATAGTATAGGTAACTATATTCAATATCCTGTGATAAACCTTAATGGAAAAGAATATGAATATATATATATGTATAACTGAGTCACTTTGCTATATAGGAGAAATTAACATTGTAAATGAACTATACTTCAATAAAATTTGAAAAAATAATGTATGAAATTATCCATTTGTATAGTATGGTTTTCTGTGTCTGTGTTTTATTTTACAGTTTAAAACAGGGTTTTCTAACAAAGGTAGATCATTAAGAGGCCCCTAGTAATGCAGTCTGAGCCATTTTCTGTAATGATCCATGTTTCACACTATATTTTTGCTTATTATTAGTCCATGCTATATCTTAGAGAATATGGGAGCAGCAAGGCTACCGTTACCAGTGGCGAGGAAAACACATCAGTTGCTCAGCTTTAATTTCTCCTCTTTCAGAGGTTTTTCAAATTGAACCGTCCACATTGTGATAGATCTTTGTTCAGCATATTTCATTCCCCTTCTCTTTTCTCCTTCCATTCTCATTGGTGTGGCCAGCTGAATGTTAGCACCTGTAGTACAAACGGAGGTCTTAAGTGTATATGTGACTTGTATGATGGTGATTTGCTACGAGGAGAGTTTGCACTCATAGCTGCTGCTGCTTTAGTGGGATGCCCTTACTCTGCTTTTTAGGTGACTGGATAAAGAGAATCCAGTGAAAGTCTCCAGAAAGGAGACAATGGAGCCACTGGCTTTAAGAAACTTGAGTCCCTGAATGAGGTAGAGTTCTTTTCCTTCTTAACTTCCTTGGACTGTAACCCAAATTGAAAATAAGTCTTGGATTGTGTTAAGCCATTGAGATTTTTGAGTTTGTTACAATACCTAGCATGACCCTGACTAATGCAACTGCTTAGACTTATGCAGTCTAGTATGATAGCCACTAGCCAGATGTGGTACCTGCATCCTTGAAATGTGGCCAGTCAGGACTGAGATGTATTTTAAGTATAAAATGGGCTTTGGATTTTAAAGATTTAGTACAAAAAATATAAAATATTAAAATTGTTAATAATATTGAAGTACTATTTGAATATATTAGGCTAACTAAAATATATCATTAAAATTAATTTTACATATTTCTTTTTAATGTAGCTACTAGAAAATTTAAACTTACATATGTGACTATTATATGTCTATAGGATAGTGCTGTCTTGGAAGTAACATTCAACCAAGATCTCAATTTATGGACCTACAAAGGTCTAATCTAGAAAAAACAATCTGTGATAGTTCCTTCCTTGCTGCTAATCCTTATATTAAATCTGTTAATCTTAATCTTTGATGGTAATTCTGAGAGAATTATGTCTTTTTAAAAGGAAGGATTTTCCTCAACTTCTAGAAGAATTTGATATCTATTTGTTCTTGTCTCTGTCTCCTTCCTATATCTAACTTACCTTTGTCTAAAATGCTACTAATATGTTTTTAAATTCAGACATAATATTTTTCTTCTCTATAGAGGTGCCATTTGGGTCTTTTTTATATCTTCAAGTTTTTTTCATCATGCTCAGGTTTTCTTCTAGAACATATGGAGTGTATTTTTAATAGCTGTTGTAATGTCTTTGTCAGATAATTCTGGCATCTCTGTCATTTCTGTGTCTGTTTCAGAGTCCAGAGTGCTAACCAGTGTATATGGGACCTGTGTCTGTTTCTATTGATTGTATTTTCTTCTGTTATTGGTCCTATTTTGTCTGCTTTTTTGCATGTCTGGTGTATATATATATGTGTGTGTGTGTGTGTGTGTGTGTGTGTATTTTTTTAAACTAGATGCTAGACATTGTTGAGTGCTGGATTTTACTGTATTCTTTTACATGGTGTTGGGATTTGTTTTGGTGTTTGGTTAAGGCACTTGGAATCAGATTGATCTTTTCAAGATCCGCCTTAAAGACTTACTATGCTTGGTCCAGAACAGTTTTTAGTCTAGGGTTAAATTATCCTCCGCTAAAGCGACACCTTTCTGAGGATTGCACTTCTGTATCATGGAAGCACTTTGGCTGGTGGAAACATAAACGATTTCCATCCCCACATCTAGCCCTTCTGGCCTCCCTGAGCTTTTAGAACTTTTCCTCTGTGTCCTGGGCCTTGAAAACTGCTTCCAGATAGTAAGGTGAGATGATTACAGGGCTTGCTTTGCTTTCGTTTCCCTTCTCTCAGGGAAATTTGCCTCGTGCTGGTTGTTTTCAATGTCTCAACAAATAACAATTTTATATAATTTCTCCAGCTTCCTAGTTACTTAAGGCAAGAGGGTAAATTTAGTTCTTGTAAAAGAGGTAATGCCCTAACCAGGTTTTGATTTCATGAAGGACACACTCCTACACTATGCTAGGAATTCCTGAGGCATTTGATCAAATTCAGTATTAAATTTGGAGCAAAGAGGCATGTGTCACTCTTTGTAGACACAGAACCCTCTTCTGTATGTTTTAGGTCTGGCCAGGTTATTAAAGATAATGATCCTACAATTAGGCAGTGCAGTTAGCATCAAAAGGAAGAGCCCCTTATTGTGGCTGCTAAGTGTTGATTAAGAAAGGGGAGCAGAAGGGGATTTTTTAAATCTTCCCATCAGAATGAAGCTCTGAAGTCTTGCATCAGCAGACATTGCTCAACAGGCCAGAAGGGCACAAGCAGAGGGCTTTGCTGGAGCAACTCCAGGCTAAAAACTCCTTGGTAGGCTGGTCTGAGCTGAACTTGCCCCAGTATTGGCAGTTGTAGCTGGGAATTTTCCTTTTTTTTTTAAAAAAAAAAACAAAACACGCCAAAATTTATTTATATTTATTTGGCTGTGTTGGGTCTTAGCCCTGGCACGTCAGATCTTAGTTGCATTATTTGGGATCTTTCATTGCGGCATGCAAGGCCAGTTGCCCACAGCATGCAGCATCCCAGTTCCCCAAACAGGGATCAAACCCAGATCCCCTGCATTGCAAAGCAGACTCTGAACCACTGGACCACCAGGGAAGTCCCAGGAAATGTTCTTTGTGGGAGACTGCTGTGGACTTTGAACTACTGATTTGTCTGTAAATAGTAGGTTTTTCATGGGAGTGAGGGAGGAGGGGAGAGAGTTTTTGTTTCTTCCAAGGACAAGAAACATGGATGTTTAAAGTGTGTCGGGTCCTGGGCTGTCCAACAGAGTATCCCTTTCTGCCCTCTTCCTCAAGTTTCAAGGGCAGAAGTCAGAAAAGTAGGATTTCCCTGAAGAGCTGTCCCTGTAATACCGTAGATCTTACCAGTATTGGCATTCTTGTTAGTTTTTTTTTAAGTAAATTGTTTCTCAACTAAAATATTTCTTTGTTTAAGAAGTACTATTATATTACTCATCTGAGTTTCTCTTGTGAAGTTGGCTACCAGAGTCACTGCAGATTTGTCTTTTGTGCATAGAAGATCAGGAATGGCATGTGCCATCACTTCCTCTTCTGAGATCAGGGCGAACATTGGAATCTATCACATCCCTTCTGCCCTTGGATTCATGACTCATCTTCAGAATTCTTTCTGCCCTAGCACTTCACTACTAGTTAGTCTGAGTTGCCACTCAAAATGAAACTTATTTGTCCTCTCTATATTAGAGTATGAAGTTGGTTTAAAATATCAGCCTTCAGGACTTCCCCAGAGGTCTAGTGGTTAAGATTCTGTGCTTCCACTGCGGGGGCCCTGAGATCGGTCCCTGGTTGGAGAACTAAGATCCTGCTTGCCACGTAGTTTGGCTAAAAAGCTAGTAATAAAATAAAAAATAAAATATCAACTTTCCTCACATTAGGGGATTCCCAACTTGTATTCAGCAAGCCCCTGTATATAATGTTTCTACTATCTATAATGACTTTCTACCCCTAATTAAATCAAAAAGGCCTCCCAAGAAAAGCATTCTGTCATCGCAACAACCAGGAAACATTTATTGAGTGCCTCTGGGTCAGAGGCTTATTCCAAAAATACTATCAGGGGCTTAATCTCCCTGAAGACAGATATTATTTCCCTATTTTATTGACGAGGAAACTGAGTCTCAGAGAGTTTAAGTGACTTGCCTAGGGTCACACATATCTAGCAGTAGAGTTAGGACCTAGATTGGGATTTTATGATCATCCTTGAATATCCTCTGCCCGTTTTCTTATTTCCTTTTTTTAAATTTTTTGACACTGTTTGGCTTTGGTGAGGAGCAGCTGGCCTTTTAGTAGTTCTGCCAATAAAAAGGTGCCATAACTTCTGTGAGCAGATTGACAAGCCTGTCACCAGGAGGGTTTTTCTTTTTCTACTTAAGAGAGACACATTTTGCTTTTTCTTTTCTTGGTTACTTTCAGATTGGAGGGCATTCTGAATGACAAAAGTCCAGCTAGGCTAAAGAAAATTGAGAAATTACAATAATTTCCTTTTATTTTAGATTAATTTGGCAGTTGTGTCAGGAAGTTAGATTATACTGTGGTTATTTTATTTAATTGAAGAAGGTATTTTTAAAGCAGAGGAAAACTATAGCAAGTTAATCATCGATAATTGATTATCCACTGTTTTTTTTTGGGGGGGGGTAGGTTGCTTTGTATTATAAGAACAATCATCACCAAATAAATGAGTGATTTTTTTTAATGCAGCATACATCCAGAGAAAAAAGCACACAGAGGTACATATGGAATTATTTAATGAAATAAATAATTATTTCAGCTACAACAACTGAAACCCTGTGCCTATTAGCAGTTAGTACCAGTTTCACCTTCTCCCCAGATTCTGGCAATCACTGTTATTTCGTCTCTGTGGATTTGCCTATCCTGGACATTTTATAGAAATGGAATCACACCATATATAGTCGTTTGTGTCTGGCTACTTTCACTTAGCATAAGGCTCAGCCATGTTGTAGCATTTAACAATGCTTTATTATTGTTAATATTTCTTTATATGGATATACTTCATTTATCCGCTCCAGTTGGTGGACATTTTAATTGTTTCCACTTTTTGGGAATTATGAATAATGCTACTATGAACATTTGTGTATAAATGTTTATATGTTTACATGAATATATGTTTTCAGTCTTCCTAGTTACATATACCTAGGAGTATAATTGCTGCATCATATGGTAACTCTATATTGAACTTTTTGAGGAACCATCACATGGTTTCCCACAGTGCCTGTACCATTTTACATTCCCATCAGCAGTGTATGAGGCTTCAGATTTCTCCACATCCTCATCAGCAATTGTTATCATCTGTTGTTTCTGTTATATCTGGTGTGTGAAGATATAACAGGTACCTTTATAAACAGTGATATATTATTGTGATTTTGATTTGAATTTTAAATTTTGATGTATCCAGTTATCTGTTGGTTTGTTTCCTTAATTCTCATGATGAGCATCTTTTCATATGTCTTTTCTGAAGAAATGTCTTTTAACCTTTTGCCCATTTTGAAATTGGGTTATTCGTTGTTTTGTTGTCTAGTTATGCGTTTTTTATATATTGGGGATGCAAGACCCTTATCAGATGATTTGTAGATACTTTCCCCATTCTCTGAGATTTTCACTTTCTTAATAGTGTTTTTTGAAAGCACAAAGTTTTAAATTTTGATGAATCCAGTTTATCTCTTATTTTGTTTGATTGCCTTGTGCATTTGGTGTCATTTCTAGGAAATCATTGCCTAATCTAAAGTCATGCAGATTTTTCATCTATATTTCCTTCTAAGAGTTTTATAGTTTTATCTCTTAATAATACTTCATTAAAAGATGAAAATTCCAGGACATACGCTAAAAAGATGTGATGCCAGGACACGTGTGTGTTGAGGTTGTCCTTGGCAAACCAAGGATATCTGGTCATCCTACCTCTGATGGACTGGGGGTGAGAACCAGCTGGTATAGGGGAGGGTAATGGCAAGGGTTGATCAAATTCATTTCTCTCCTGTTTATTTAAAGACCAGAGAGGACTCGACCTTTCTTTGATGCCTGAGGGTTCTAGACTGAGCTCACTGGGATTCAGTGGCTTTCCTTAATCTTTTATATAATCTATAAAATCTTCATCCCCAGGCTCGGAGTCCTGAAGAAGGGGGTTACATGGAAATGGAAGTGGGAACATACCTAAAATCTACTTCATATTTTTATTCAGATTGGATACCCTAGCTCCTGAGAGTTCGTGGCATTGACTCCTTTAATGGCCCCTTCAGACCTAGAGATTGGTGGTATCTTGGGTTCATGTTATTGCTGATCTCTGGGGTGCATTAATGTACCTTGTTAGGCTTCCCAGCCTTCACCAACTTGATAATCAATTCCCTGTTTGATTCTCTCTGTTTGAAATATCTGGAGTGCTTTCTGTTTTTTTGACTGAATCTTGATTGATTCAGAGCTCGCCTCTTATTTTCTTTTTGCCATAATCCTTAGGTGCTTAATATTGTCCACTTTATTCCATGATGGTGATCTACTTATTGTGCTCTCCCTTTCTGAGTTTTCTGTATTTTATATACCCCATCCTCTATCTCCTTTCAAAACTTGCCACATCAGTATCTCATTACATTGTTTTCCAAGAAAACAGCTAGCTATTTGATAGACAGCTATGCCAAGGTGTTGGGGCATGATAATTTATTATTGTGTTATCCTTCTCAGGAATGTATGGCAATTTGATGCTTTACTCAAAAGAAAGAGTTCCAAAGTTAGAGTTTTAGACTTTTCCTTGGAACTCTTAAAATTTTACCAAGTATGTGGTGCTTTCATTAAATTTGTCCTTTCTGCTGAGAGATTATCATTTTCTCAAATGGATCAGAGTTTGGGAAGCCAAAAATAAAACAAGAGAAGCTCAGAGAGACCATTAGATTGGAAACAGCCAGAAGTTTTCTGTTACTTGCTTTTCTAAAGTGGGCTTCCAAGCAAAGTCTGCTGATCAATAGAATAGATAAGTCCAATTCTCTAGGTGTAAAATTGGAGCATGGAGGAGGAATTTGGGTTAATGACTTGGGAGAGGGCAGGGATGGTTAGATGGAGAAATGACAGTGACATGGCAAGTCACTGTGTTTGAACAAGACAATCAGGTTCTGGTTCTTATACTGAACAAGGATAGAAACCGAGGAAGCACAGGGGCAGCAGAAGCAGATGCGCAGCTTTGTGAATCCTCAGGGCAGCCCATGATAGGACTTGGTACAACCTGAGAACAACATAAACTACTCTTTACCTGGGCAGGTGACAATGACCACACCCCTTTCTGTGCAGCCTTGGCTACCTCCCCCTAGTATCAGTCTCCCCTTAAACAGTCACCCAGAAATTCCCCAGAGAAAGGAGGAAGGTCAAACAAAGTGACCTACAGTGAGGGATTCTTCCAAAGCTCTAAAAGACATTACCCAAGATAGGCGTCCAGTGTTGTCATTTATGACTTGTCATAAATACCAGCACTAGCAGTATTATCTTCATATGAGGAGTTGACTTCCTAGTGCTTTAGAATTGCAGCATCATTAATATCTATGAATATGTTGTTTTGTCTGCTGTCATAATTTGTCGGCTCCAACAGAGTTCTGACCAATTTTAGAAGTATCCATGTAAGTGAATGAATATAATGATAACAAGATAATGAAAACAGAACAAAATAAGGTCAAGTATCACATTTACTCCACAAATATTATGATAGAATGAAATTGTTTAAGAGGAGGCTAAAGTAAATCGTGTGTGTGTGTGCAGAGATGGGATGGGAGGGATGATGATGTGTGTATAGCCACCAAGCTAAAAAGAGAAAGGATGCCTAAATAGGGAATCACTTCCCCTGCCCTTGTTAATGGTGTTCATCTTTAGAAATGATTTGGTGGTGACCTAACAGACTAGACTCAGCACATTTATGTACATATAATTTAAACTGGCACTTTAATAACAACAAAAAATATTACTTTATAACACTCAATGCTCTGTGACATGTCTGGAAGTGTGCCATTGAAGGAAATTAATTCTGAAATGGAGTTAGTTCCCACCTATTTTCACTAAAAGTCATTTAGATGGGAATGAATAGTTTGAGATTGACTCTGTAAGGTGTTATTTAAGGGAGCAAATAAAGAAATGGGTAAAAATTATTGCAAACTCCAGTTTTATGAAAATAAAAAAAAAATTGCCTGGGATCTGATCTATGATTCTCTCTTCTTTCTTTGAGTTTGGAATCCTGTCTTGCTCCCAATTACTTTTTCAGCTATTTGACACTCTCTGGGGAACGTTCCTGATGGCTTTGGTTCCCATGTATGCTGAAGGCAGATTTCAGGTTAGGAGGTTGAAGTCCATACCCAGGAGATCACATGCAAGAGTTCAGCTGCTCTTTGAATGTCCATATTGTATAGGTAAACTAGTGACAGAGTAGATTAAAAAATTACTGCTTAGTGGTTTGCTTGCAACTGATTTCCTCCAGACTTCCTCTCAAAGGCCCAAAGTGAACTCAATAATATTATTTCTAGGAAAGTGTGGAAGTGAAGGTGGTAAGGGTATTGATTTGAGACTAGGAGAGACACCTAGGTGTGGAAAACTGGGTTCTTCCATCTCTTGTTTTGTCGCTGAGTCGTGTCCGACCCCTGCCACCCCATGGACTATAGCCCACCAGGCTCCTCTGTCCATGGGTCCACATCTTGAGACTTCTATATATAAGGGCTTGAGATGTGACTTTAGAGAGTAGGTATCTGCCATATAATGTACTCTGGAAATAAGCAGCAACAGAGAGGGAACGAAAAAAAAAAAAGTCTAATATACCATTTAGTCTAAAAGGAAAAAAAAAAAAAACTACACCTTATAGCTCATCAATTCTTTAAATTTATTTTTATTTTTTGTAATGTGGTAGCTCCAGGACCACTTTGGATAGTGAATACCAGTGACCAACACCTTTTAAATGCCTCCTGCTTGAGAGTTTGTTTTCTCGCCTCCCAGTTTCAGTGGAAACTCCATAACCTCTGGGTCCTCTTTACAAAGCATAACTGGGGGTTTACAAAGAAAGAAGATGGAGTTAAGAACATTCCCAAGTAAACCCACCCAATGACTGCTCTGAGGGGTGGAGGTAAACACTCACCAGAAATTCAGGAAGGTTTGAAAGCTGAAGTAAAGTGCATTGAGCTTCTTATAGAACCTGGTAAAGCTCGAGGCACCATTTCTGAGATAAACATCCTTATTCACATGCCACAGACACACTGTTTCCCTCAACAGAGAGACTTGAGGCCCAGCGCTTTTTATGCTAGAGCAAAAGATTTGGGTCAGAATCAAAGTTTTAAAGACTTTTTATTGAAGAAGTTAAAAGATTCGTTGGCCAGCAGCCAAATGTGGTCTGATTTGTTTGCATTTCCTCTGGGAACTCACAGGCAAGCGAGGAATTGGCTGGCCACAACTGTGAGGGTGACCCACTCCCCTGTGGGCCTTTTCTCCCTGGGCTTTACAAGGTGGGGGAGGAGAGCCAGGGGGACCCTTTCTTTACAAAGGCCCAGTTTAGCAGCCGAGTCAAGCTGCAGTTCTCTTCAGGGTAAAGAGGCCTACAATCTCCCTTCCCTACAGCGCAGTGTTTTACTAGTCCACAAGTGAGACCAGCCTCACTCAGAGAGAGAATGGCAGCAAGGGGAGAAATGGGAGGCGAAATGTCACCACTTCTTCTCTCCACTAGTTATGGTCAGAGGACCTGCTCCACGCCCAGAGGCATCAGACATGCATGCTCAATGGGCTGGTTTTCCTTGTTTAAGATCTTGGAGATGTTGAGTTTTACAAAAAGAATTTTTAAAATAATCCTGTTGTCTGTAGTTAACTCAGAGAGCTTGGGGGAAATTTGTCAACAGAATTTAACTTTAAAAAATGAAAAAAAAAAAACAAAACCTAAAAAAACCCAACAAACTTGGTATGGTTTTGGAAGTTAGAGAAGAAGGTATGTACACATAAACACAGAGCATGAAAATCCCTCTGTTTTTCTTAGGAATTTGATCATGTTGGTAGAAAATTAGGTAAAAATGTAAAAGGATACATTATTACAAGATGGTGAGGAGGAAGAGTTGAGAGATTTAAAGAGGTGGGTCCCTGGTTCTCTGGGACTGATGAATCCTGAAATGTGGCTGATGCCCCTTTTTGAGCAGAATTCATGACCTCTTTAATGGTCTGAACACCCAAGTTGGGGATGGAACCAGAAAACAGGAGGTCATACAGATATAGACGTGTTAGGGCATGGGGTGAGTAGGCAGGAAACCCAAGGGTGAATGTGCCAAGGAAGATTCTGGGAAGATGGAATAAGAAGCAACCAGAAATCTCCCCACCTAGGACAATAATTGCACTGGCAGAATTTGTCTTGAGTAACTATTTTGAAACTCTGGAATTTATTGAATAAGGCTTGTAACTTCCAGGGGAAGACTTTAGGAGACTAGTATTGCTTGTAAGGTCTGAGGTGGAGTTGGGAGATGTTAACTAAAGGGTGCCAGGTTTCTTTTTGAAGTGATGAAAATACTGTAAAATTGACTGTGTTTATGGTTGCACGTACCTGTGAGTATATCCAAAGCCACTGAATTGTATGTTATGTGAATTATATCTCAATAAAGCTGTTTTTAAAAAGGTGAGTTCACGACATGGGGATGCATGGAATACATTGTGTAAAGATATGTATTAAAGGTGATTCAAACAGGGACATGAGGGGAGGTTTTGCGAGTTCTGTATAATGTCCCACTTGTTGGGGAAATGGCTTCATTAATATATTTAAAAATAATTCTGGTAGTTTCCTGTATTTGGCTCAAATCAGTAATGACTTACTCATGAATTTCCTTACTACCCTGTTATCTCTACAGAGATATCGATACATTACTGGAGTTGAACACGTGACCTTGAAATGTGTGTCTCAGTAGAGAATCAGTCCTAACATTGAATCCCAGTGGGCCCCTGGTGACTGGCTGACTACCTGGTCCCACATTGTGCAGTTCACTGGTCTTCGTAGTTTTTACTTTGCATTTTCTGACTTACAGCCTTTCCCTTCTGTAATCATGAACTTAGATCTACACTCAAAAATCTTTTTTTAAAAACACTTAAGTATAGTTGATTTATAGTATTTTGTTAGTTTCAGATGTACAGCATAGTGATTCAGGTTTTGTTTTTTGTTTTGCAAATTATATATATATTCCATTATAGGTTATTACAAGATATTGAATATAATTACCTGTGCTATACGGTATGCCCTTGTTGCTTATCTATTTTATGTATAGCAGTTTTTACCTCTTAAATCCATACCCCTAATTAGTCCCTCTCACCCTCTCTCTCCCCTTTGGTAACCATAAATTTATTTTCTTTGTCTGTGAGTCTGTTTCTGTTTTGTTTATACATTCATTTGTATTATACTTTAGATTCCATATATGAGTGATATAATATAGTATTTGTCTTTCTCTGTCTGACTTATTTCACTAAGCATAATATTCTCTAGGTCCATTCACATTGAAATGGCAATATTTCATTCCCTTTTAATGACTGAGTATTATTCTATTGCATGTTACACACACACACATATTATATCTGCTTAATCCAGTCATCTTGGGTTGCTTTTGTGATGGGCACTTGGGTTGATGGGCACTTGAGTTGCTTTCATGTTTTGGCCATTGTAGATAATGCTTCTATAAACTTTGGGGTACCTGTATATTTTCAAATTAGAGTTTTTATTTTTTTCTGTATATAATACAGGAATAGGGTTCCTGGATCATATAGTAGCTCTATTTTTTTTTTTTTTTTTTTGAGGAATCTCTGTACTGTTTCTGGGAGCTCAGATGGTAAAATGTAGGAGACCCAGGTTTGATCCCTGGGTCAGGAAACCCCCCTGGAGAAGGGAATAGCAACTACTCCAGTATTCTTGTTTGGAGATCCCATGGACAGAGGAGTCTGGTGGGCTATAGTCCATGCGGTCACAAAGAATCGGACGTGACTGAGCGACTAACACACACACACGCACGTGCTGTTTTCCATAGTAACTGCACCAGTTTACATTCCCACCAACAGTGTCAGAGGGTTCCCTTTTTACCACACCCTCTCCAGCATTTATTATTTGTAGGCTTTTTGATGATGGCCATTCTGACTTGTGTGAGGTGATACCTTGTTGTGGTTTTGATTTGCATTTCTCTTACAATTAGCAACACTGGACATCTTTTCATTCACTGTTGGCCCTCTATATGTCTTCTTTGGAGAAATGTCTATTTAAGTCTTCTGTATTTTTTGATCAGATTATTTGTTTTTTCACTATTTTTTTTATTTTTTATTTTTTTATTTTTTTTTGGTCATTTGACAAGCAACTTTATTTTATTTTATTTTTTTATTAGTTGGAGGCTAATTACTTCACAACATTTCAGTGGGTTATGTCATACATTGACATGAATCAGCCATGGAGTTACATGTATTCCCCATCCCGATCCCCCCTCCCACCTCCCTCTCCACCCGATTCCTCTGGGTCTTCCCAGTGCACCAGGCTCGAGCACTTGTCTCATGCATCCCACCTGGGCTGGTGATCTGTTTCACTATAGATAATATACATGCTGTTCTTTTGAAACATCCCACCCTCACCTTCTCCCACAGAGTTCAAAAGTCTGTCCTCTACTTCTGAAAAATATGGAACGCTTCACGAATTTGCGTGTCATCCTCGCGCAGGGGCCATGCTAATCTTCTCTGTATTGTTCCAATTTTAGTATATGTGCTGCCGAAGCGAGCACTGTTTTTTCACTGTTGAGTTGTATGAGCTGTTTGTAGGTTTTGAATATTAACCCCTAGTTGGTCTCATCATTTGCAAATATTTTCTCTTATTCCACAGATTGTCTTTTCATTTTGTTGATGGTTTCCTTTGCTGTGCAAAAGCTTGTAAGTTTGATTATGTCCCATTTGTTTGTTTTTGCTTTTATTTCTTTTGCCTTGGGAGACTGATCTAAGAAAATGTTGCTGTAATTTATGTCAGATAATGTTTTGCCTATGTTCTCTTCTAGCAGTTTTATGGTGTCATGTCTTATATTTAGGTCTTTAAACCATTTTGAGTTTATTTTTGTATATAGTGTGAGGGAGTATTCCAATTTCATTGATTTACACATAGCTGTCTAGTTTTCCCAACCCCACTTGTTGAAGAGATTGTCTTTTCTCCATTGTATATTCTTCTCCCCTTTGCTGTAGATTAACTGACTATGGGCACCTGGGTTTATTTCTGGGTTCTTTGTTTTATTCCGTTGAACTATATGTCTGTTTATTGTGCCAATACCACACTATTTTGGTTACTGTAGCTTTGTAGCATAGTCTGAAATCTGGAATTCCTCAGGATTTCTTTGGCAATTCTGGGCCTTTTATGGTCCTATATATATAAAATTTCAGGATTATTTATTCTAGTGCTGTGAAAAATGTTATGGGTATATTAACAGGGATTGCATTAAATCTGTAGATTGCTTTTGGTAATATGGCCATTTCAACAATATTAATTCTTCCATGGATGGGATGGAATATCTTCCCATTTCTTTGAATCATCTTCAGTTTTTTTATAAGTAGTTTATCGGTTTTAGTCTATAGATCTTTTACCTTCTTGGTTAGGTTTATTCCTAGTGTTTTGGTTTTATTTTTAAGCTATTTGAAATGAGATTTCTCTTTTTTAAAAAGCTTTCTAACACAAAGGAGGTCTTGAAGGGGTTCATTGATATGTCATCTCTCAGTCCGTTTGGAAGTATTATTTCATTTAAATAATGAATAACTTCTCTTTTAAGAAACCTTACAGTACAGAAATGTCCAGAGCGTCTTCCCTTCTGTGGTGCTCAGAATGTGAAATTTTGGAACTAGAAGGATTCTTGGAGATTTTGTGCAACTGTCTGCTTTTACAGTTGAGGAAACTGAGGCCCAGAGAGGTGAAGTATAAGGAAATCACCAGGTATTGGGCAAGCTGAGACTAAACCTCCTGACTCATGGCTGATTTCATGTTCTATACTTTCTGCTGCCTATGAAAGCTGAAAAGAAAACCCAAAATATTCATCTCCCCAGCCTTCCCAATCCCAGACTCAACAATCTGTTTCTAAAGTCAAGTTGTAACTGTTTCTGAATCACAGAGCAGGGGCAGCCCCATCCCATCACTGAGGGGTATGATCCTCTTGGCAGGAATGTTGCTGCTGTGAGGGGTGGGCGGAGCCCAATTAATCCCCGGGGAACAGCCTTCAAGCTCTTCCTTCGCAAGTGAAGAGGCTGGAAGAGTGCTCTCTCCCTCCATAACGTAGTTTAATTGCAGCTTCCCTGCTAGCCTCTTGCTTTGTGCCAAGCTCTGGCTCCCACCCAGCTCCTCTTAAGGCAGAGCCAAACCCCAGACTCCCTTGTCCCAGGAACTGGTCCAGAAAGGTCTTAGAGTCGGCAAGAAGGAGCTCTATACCACAGCCTGGGGGGTCTGGCCGCCCAAGCTCCAGCTTCCTGGATAAGTGTTCAGGATTCCTCCTCTGTAGAGACCTGCCCCAGCTCAGCAAACAAAGGACAAGGTAGAGGAAGGACAGGTTAGTCATGGCACTGAGGAATATAGGAATATTGACTGTACCACTATACCAGTATACTGAGAATGTACCCCTGCTGGAGAGAGGTGTGAGAGTGCTTGCTCTGGCTTACTGCTCTTTCTTCTGAGACTGGGAGGAATTCTGAGTGTCACATGCCTTAAGTTCAGACAAGGAATAAGTCCCTGGGATCCTGGAACCACATGTCTGACAGCTAGGCCTCTGCATGCTGCAGGTGTTGCTGGAACTGGGAGGATGTGAACAGGTGCAGGTGACTTCTCTTCTTCCCAAAGAGGCTTTGCAAGTTTTCTCCACTCTACCCTTCCTTGGGAAGAGCAGTACCTGGTGTGTCCAGTAATGGCCTCTCTTGTGTCTTTGAGATTTATTATCAGAGTTGCCAGGAAGGGTTGGTTAATTCTTTGATTATTTATGGTAGCTTTTTCTGGCCAGTTTTCAAAGGGCAGGCAGGACATGTGGGATCCCGCCTTTTCCTGCAGAAGGCCTATGTATCCTCCAGATACAGGTTCACCTCTCAGCCCTTGAGTCCCCACAAATGAGTCTCCATCAAGGGTAGGGTAACAGTCATTCATTCTCTGCAAGCCTATATTTTCATAGGCTTTAGCAACATTTCTCAAAATGGAGAACTCATGGATGCCTAAGCTATGCCTCCCTTGGGGATGCTCAGGCCTGGTTAGAGAAACACATTAAGTTAAATTGTTTTCTTTCACTTGGGTTGATCAATCAGCATGAACAACATTGTAAACACAAAGAGAAACTCATACCCTGTAGGGAGATGATACTACCTGACTGTAAGGTAGCTTCCCATGACTCAGAAAGTACTGAGGCTGATTGTGATTTTTTTTTTAAGTTGTCAGAATGAGACAAAAATTTAAAAATGCCTTTTTAGAACTCATAGAATTTTACCCCCTCCAGACCACTCCTGCTTCCCAGGATGTTCATGGATTTCCAGATGCTCTTTTGAGGAAAAGGATTGTAGAAGAGTCTTTCACCTATCCAGCAAGACCTCCCTCTGCAGCAAGAGCAAGAGATGGCCTGGTTGGGGCTTTGATCCCAGAGCAGGGTCAGACTAAACAAAGGTCACCCACTGACCACACAGTTCCAAGTTGAGAGGATCTTGGAAACCCTTTCTCCCAAGGCCATCTGATTCATGACTGTATTGTCAACATCCCATTCCATTACTAGACACAGTTCACAGCTCAGTTGCTCAGTCATGTCTGACTCTTTGCGACCCATGGACTACAGCATGCCAGGCTTCTCTGTCCATCACCAACTCCAGGAGCTTGCCCAAATTCATGTCTGTTGAGTCAGTGATGCTATCAAACCATCTCATCCTCTGCATCCCCTTCTCCTGCCTTCAATCTTTCCCAGCATCAGAGCCTTTTCCAATGAGTCAGTTCTTTGCATCAGGTGGCCAAAGTATTGGAGTTTCAACTTCAGCATCAGTCCTTCCAATGAATATTCAGTACTAATTTCCTTTAGGATGGACTGGTTGGATCTCCTTGCAGTCCAAGCTAGACATTTCCTATTAATGCACGGTCTTTGCATCCCAGAGTTGGTCTAGAATTTTTACTAACTGGTTTTGCTCTTGACATCTGGGACCACGTTGATTTTTAAAAGCCCCCAGAATATTGGGGACCAGGGTATATAGGCCTTATTTGAGCTCCTTTTTTAAAGAAGTGGATGTAAGACGTTCATTGGAGCAGACAGGGAATATACTGATTTGCCCCTGAAAATGCACAGATGGGTGAAATGGGGATTTGGAGAAGAAGCACAGATGAGAAGTCTTTTCATTTTGCTTTGTCACTGAGCAGAGACCTGGAGTTGCTGAGGGTGTCAAGACTCACAGATGCAAACACAGGGAGGAAGAGTGATACAGACACACGGCAGGCACAGCTGGTAGGGAATGTGTTTCTGTAGGGTTCAGACACACAAAGAAGGATCCAAGCCAGGGTGGGATGGACACTTCAGCACAAGTTCCTGGTGTGCTCCCGTGGGGAAACAGCTGAGTGCTGTGGGATGGATGAAGACTCAGTGATGTCTCCAGATGAAAAACTGCTGTTTCCTGTCTCTGCCCTTGATGTGCTGAGTTAGACATTTCTCTCTGAATTTTGCATGGGACTGATCAAGTGAGTGTTTTAGTACTGTTGCTTCTCTTGAAATCAGTTTTCTTGAGGGTACCACCTAAATGTAGATATCATAACTTTGCTTTTGTGGGTTCTCGCTATTGAAAGTTTAGTACAAAGTTCTGAGCACAAGGGCTTCCCTGATAGCTCAGTTGGTAAAGATCCGTCTGCAATGCAGGAGACCCCGGTTTAATTCATGGGTTGGGAAGATCCGCTGAAGAAGGGATAGATTACCCGCTCAAGTATTCTTGGACTTCGGTTGTGGCTCAGCTGGTAAAGAATCCGCCTGCAATGTGGGAGACCTGTGTTTGATCCCTGGGTTGGGAAGATCCCCTGGAGGAGGGAAAGGCTATCCACTCTAGTATTCTGGCTTAGAGAATTCCATGGACTATACAGTCCATGCAAAAAGTTGGACACGACTGAGTGACTTTCACTTTCTGAGCACAAACGTTACATCTGAAGAGTTTTGTTTTTAAAAGCATCTACTGGTCTCTGTCACATTGTTTTCAACCAAAACAGCTTTCTAGGGGCACTAAGTGACATGGTTAGAGTCGTCAGATAAACCAGTAATGAGATTCCTTGGCCACTAGATTGTTATGTAAAATATTGGAAATGTGTAGCTTTTTAGTTGGCTGATGAAATTCACTCATCACTTGAATTTACATGCCAGTGATGTGTTTGAAAGGTATACTGGGGACGGAGGGTAGACATTGACTATTTTTAGAGGTGTGGTGGGTTCCTTATGCCTGGGTAGCTCAGCTCCCTGTGGCTATTGTTGATAAGATGGAGACACACACCACTGGCCTTGAGGTAGAGTGCCCCTTGCTTGGCTGCCTCAGTGGGGAAGCCGGAGGTGGTAGAATGTTTTGGTCCACACTGCCTTGTGCTTGCGGAGATCTGCTCGTGGAAGTGCTGATCCTTTTCTGACCAGCACAAGGAGGACCCCTCCTTCTGAGGCTGGTGGCTCAGAACCTGCTCAGCTCCGCTGTGCCCGCACCATGCTGTGATGCCTGGAGAGGGGAGAACCTGCAGTCATCTGTGACTGGGGATCCCGCCTTCTTTCCCTGCTGTCTCAGATGGAGAAGAGACAGTTCTACCCATTCCTTTGGCAGGTTGAGCTCTCTGGGTAGGTCTACCTACTTAGTGAAAAAGAACCTGCTTCTAGAACCACCCCGTCATATTAGAATGTGGTGCTTAACCAGACGAGTACAGCAAGGCAGTCATGGAGAGCAATATGTGAAAATTTGGCTAGTGCTGGGCTGCTTGCTGCCTAGTTGGCAGGTGGGCAGGAAGGAGCCTGTCACCTGCAGCTTCCATTGTGCTGTGCTTCGTCGCTCAGTCGTGTCCGACTCTTTGCGACCCCATGGACTGTAGCCCGCCAAGCTCCTCTGTCCATGGGATTCTCCAGGCAAGAATACTGGAGTGGGTTGCTATGCCCTCCTCCAGGGGATCTTCCTGACCCAGGGATTGAACCCAGGTCTCCTGGATTGCAGGTGGATTCTTTACCGACTGAGTCACCAGGGAAGCCCTTCCACTGGCACTGCCTAAATGACCAATGGCCTCCCCAGCCCAAATGTGCACAGGCCATCACTGTTAAGTCCTTGGGACTATGAAGAGGGGCTGAGCCACGCTTGTCAAACAGGAAGACAGGGGCTGACTACCTATTCCCTATTACCCACTAGACATCTTTCCTGTGAACTAATTTTGAGTGCTGGTGGCTGAAGAGCTTAACCGGATGCTTTGTTGTTGATGCAACATGCTGATGTTGACATGGGAGACGGTTGGGGTTGAATGGCCACAGTAGGTTCAGCTGCCATCTTTTCACACTCGCCCACAAACCATCTCTTGATGCTCCTGCCAGAGAGAGGCCATGGGGCAGGGGCATGAATCATGGGGCTTGAGCTAATGTAGTATTTTTGCATTATCATCAGATACCAGAGAAGCATAACAGGACAGAGGTGATGCTGGATGGGCAAGTCTTTTAAGGTGATATCCTCCAGACAACATTATAAGGCAGTAAATACTTTGTGTGAAAGTGAGGCTTTAAGACACACGGGGAAGGAGGTCACAATGTCCATATCTAGCTCCCCACTGAGCAGAGGCACAGGTCTCAGCCTGTACCTGCTCCCCAGGGGTACTTTGCCTTAGGGTCTGAGTGCAAAGCTCTTACTCTTTATTTTCTCCCTCCTTTCAATCCCATCATTCTTAATACCATATCTAACTCCAAGGAATTTGATTTTTTTTTTTTTTTTTTTTAGGAATTTGATTTTTGAATCACAACTCGAAAACCTCTTGTTTGAAGGATAATTCCAATTTATTAACAAACCAGAATAAACAGCACAAAATGACTGTGAAAGACCAAGAAAGACAGACAGGGGTTCATTCAGCCCAACTCTCCTGTGCATGCTGGGACAAACCCTCCCTGTGCCTCCTGGATGGTGCCCCTTGGATGGGGAAGGCCCATCCCACAGGCGCAGGGTGAGCACAGTTCTCCTCTGCTTCTGCCTTGTGTGTGGGAAACTCTCTCTCTACTCCCCCACCCCCCAGAAAGTTCCCCTCTGCAGAACCATAAACCTGCACATCTAAGACTTGAAAAACATTTTTCCACTTTGCTGCTATAGTTTTTCACACCTTTGGATTAATTTTTATGAATGAAATTGTGTGTTTGAAACAGCACATCTCGACACAGATTGCAAACCCAGCCTGTTAGAAACTATTGTTCTTTTCTCCACTGTCTGATAGTCTAGATCCAGGTTGATTCCCACAACATGCCAAAGAGAAACTAGTAAGACCTCATATTAGAGTTATTAAAAGCATGAACATAGTCTCATTTGATCCTCACAGCAACCCGGGAGGTAGGCAGGTGGGCACAATGGTTCCAGGATCCAGAGAACAAAGTCATAACTGATGGAGTTGGGAACCAAATCTATGTACTCTGACCCCTGGTCCAGGGCTCCTTCCACTCCACAAGGTGAACTGGGCTCACCCTGGTGAGCAGGGTGGTTTTTCTGCTCAGGAGAGGTGAGATGTCCTTTGGGCTTGCAAACAGAGGAGATTTTAAGTACATACCTCAGCAGATAGCTCAGAGGATAAACACACCTGAGCTCAATCTAGCATCAACATCAGAGGGATGAACAAGACAGACACAGGCATCTTTGACAAGGGTTTCTTCTTCTTTCCTGATTCTCATGTGGAACACACTGGGTGCTGTAACATGAATGCAGCGAAGTCCAGGAGGAGGGAAGGCATTCAGAGGACTTTTTCATCTATCAGTTTATTGATTCCCTCACAGATCTTCTTGAGGTTGGGCCTACAGTCTCCATCAAGGCTATAAAGGGTGGAAAGGAACTCCACATCGGCAAAGTGGTTGAAGACATGATTGATGCGTCCGTGGGTCCTGGGTGTCAGGTGTCGCTGCACCAGTTCATGCACCAGGTCCTTGCACTCGTGTAGGAGCTTGGAGAGCACGTTTCGATCGAAGGTGTATTCCACCTCATAGAAGCTGACGATGGTCATGGCGGTCTGGTTCAGCTTCTTCCTAAACTTCTCCACTATAACAACTTCCTCTGGACTGAACTGGTTGTTCCGGTAGAGGATCCCGATTTTGATTGCCACCTTGATTAAGTCTTTCATGATCTTGTGGGCTTCCTTCTTGTTATGTATGTGCTCTTTGGTGACTTTGTAGAGCTCATCAAAGATCTCGCTGCTGGTATCATCAATCAGCATGTTGGCCACAGTTTTGCTGGCTATTTTGCTCAGAATTTTCTTCTGGGCTTGAAGGGCAAGGTTCTTTGAACTAAAAACATCAGGACCTATGGTAAGAAAAAAAAATAAAAGTTATATAAATAGGAGAACCTTTGATTAAGTTTCTAGAAGTGAAATATGCTAACTTGAACTTAGGGCAAAAATTCATGCCTTCATAACCCATGACTCTTTTATGAAACCCCACCCTAGCCTGGTTACTCCACTATCCTTGCCACATGATATGCCTGTTTACCTTCTTGAACCTTTTAAATCATGCCTTTTCCTTTCTGGACATGGTCTTCTCGTGTCCAGGCCAGATCTCATCCTTTTGACCTACTTTATGCAGAAAGACTCCTTGAATCTATTTGCTCATGGAGAATTCCCTACAATAATTATTGTACTGGAAACCATTCAGTTTTGCAAATTTACAGGAGGAAATTATTGCTTAGTGATAAGAATGTAGCACCAGTGCCAACCCCATTCCTAGGACAGACCTGGGTGGTTAATCATGGGAGTGTTTTTCGACTGAGTCTTAGAATCCGTATTCATTGAGTCTTAAGATGTATTTTTTTCACATTTGATATCTTGGAAGTAGTGATCTGTCTTATAGTCAATGTTGCCAGGTGGTAGTTGTGCTGTGGTTGCATTACCTGTGTGTGCATCAATTTACACAATAGGAGACAGATTTGAAATAAAAGTCATGAGTACTCTTGAAAGAAATATTGCCTCACCAATGCTCTTGATGACAGAGAACTACACTGTGTGGGAAACACAGACATCAATGCTCCGAGCAAAGATGCTTCAGCCCAATAGTACCCTGAATATGAGGAAACTTAGAAAAACCAAACCCAGTTTATTTCCCATACTTTCCACTTTATAAATGAAAGAACAATATATGTTAAAGGAAATAACACGATGTATGTGTGAAGTCTCTCAGTCATGTCTGACTCTTTGTGACCCCATGGACTGTAGCCCATCAGGTTCCTCTGTCCATGGGATTCTCCAGGCAAGAATACTGGAGTGGGATGCCATTTCCTTCTCCAGGGGATCTTCCCGACCCAGGGATCAAACCCAGGTCTCCCGCATTGCAGGCAGAAGCTTTAACCTCTGAGCCACCAGGGAAGCTTAACACTATGTATAAGTAAGTCTAAAAAGAATCTTCTAATAAGAAATTGGACACAAAACTCTAAGCTGTAAGAAAGCAATCATTTGTAATTTAATTGTAAATATTTTCTTCTTTCTTAAAAGCATATAAAATGGCCTCTTATAATTGATGGGGTCTTAGACTGGATGGAATACTCCATGAAGTTACCAGTTAGCTGACACTGGTATATGAAATGAAACCCATTGGCCATCTTCATTCAACAGTACGTATGTGTATCATTCTTATCTTCCCAAGGAGAGTCAAGTTGCCTAAGGACAGAGACAGCATCTCCCACAGCACCTAGCTCAGTTCTGGGCACAGGGATGGAATGGCATTTGTTAAGTTAAATGCTAGAGAAATTCTGCAGAATAAATTTCCCTTTGAGAACTGAGGGCCCTCTAGGATCCCAAGAGTTCTCTTCCAGCACTCTGTGGCTACATGGAAGTGACAGGCAGCATGGACAGACAGATGGCCACACACGCCAGCTTTTGCAATCCTCTCTGGCCCCTCCCCATCTCAATCCCACCCCCTCTGCTCACCCTGACTCATCCCCTCAATGGAATGTCATTAATCCCTGGGTGCGTAAGTCTCACAAACATGGACTCAGTAAATAGTCAAACACAATTCAGACACAGGCCCCAGCTCTTCCTCCACCCATATGCCCCCTCATGGACTGGCTCCTTCCCTCCCAGCTCAGCCCTGGGTCTTCCCAGGACAGCTACTCCTGCTCACGGACCTCTTCCAGCCGTCAGCCCCAGGGGCATGGCCTAGAGTGGGGTCACTAAAGTGGGATCAGTAGGACTAAAGAAGCAGGGACCATGGGTCTCCCACGGCCCCAGGAGGCTCTCCTGAATGTCTGAGAACATAGATTCTTCAAGTAACTTCAGAGCAAGTGACCCTGACACAGCCAGGATTTTCCCTTCAGCCTCAGTGTGAAGGGAAGAAACATCAATTTTTGACTTTTCCTTACTCTGAGATTAATGCTCTTCCAGAGCTGGAGACAAAGAATATTCCTGCCCAGTCTGATCATCTACCATGGTCATCAGATCTTTGTGTAGATAACCTTTGTCCCCAAAACATCACATTCCTCCTCCCCATACAAATATTTACCAGCATTAAGGATGTTTAAAAGATTGTGCTTCATGCTTTGAAGTCAATTCCACAGGAGAAACTTAAAGACTTTTAAGCTTTGGCTCTGTCACCAAAATAAGTGTATGCCTCTTTAGGTGGATATTCTGTTGGGAAACAATGGAATCCAGATGGATCTGTTCTGGAATATCAAAAAACGAGTCATTTCTTTGTAGACACAGTTCCCCAAAATTGAGAAGATATTTGAAGAAGCACTCTAGAAATACAGCACAGAAGCAACTGACCAACTAACTATGTGTCTGATGGAATATAAGCTCTATGGGAGCAGGGGTTTGTGTCCAAGCCCCACTGGACTCAGTGGGCCCCCTGGACCCAGGTGGCCCTTGGCAGCTATTGTTGAATGAGGGAACACTGGCTTGAGCCAGGCACTTCATGGTTTTATCGCTGAGAGCTGCGGGAAGCTGATGTTTGTACCGAGGCTTTCTTGCTAGCCAGATTCCAAACCCTGTTCTTTTTACCACTAGCATTCTTAATAGTTTTTCCCAGAGCAGGGGTCATCACACCTTTTGTTCTTATATCCCCATAAGAATTTTGAAAAACGAGTACTTCCTTGCATATTTTTTAACTTGACAGTGAGTTATTTTTCACCTTATGGTTAAACAGTTATAATTTCAAAATATATTACATGTCTAGATATTTTAAATATTGATACTTTAAAATCAATGTGTTAAATTATTCTTTTAAAAGTGTCCAGTGTAAACAGGACACACCACAGTGATATAACATCCATTATTGTCCATTTGAAAATGACAGGAGCAAGCTCTCCTTTAAAAATGAGAGCTGCAACATTGTTCTTTTTTCTACTTAAAATTGTATATCTATGACATCTAAAGAACTTTAACTTAGTATCTGTTTTTATGCTTGAAAATGTTTTATTTAATCAAGACATCATAATTCTCTATAACCAAAGGATACATAAAAATTGAAATTTAAACTAAAAGATAATTCTAGTGATCAAAATCTCCAATCCTTAAAAAAATTCCTTAAAAAGTTATCATTCTAATTATTTTGGGTAGAAGTATTAAGCTGTTATAAATACTAAACATAGAAAATAGTTTTATTGGACATGTACCTCCAAGTGAGATCAGTAGGGGCACATCATCACTTTGTTTGACCAGGTTTTGCACCCCAGTGAAATGTATTGATATTTGTTCCAATAAGATTCTTTATGGGTGGGAACTCCATGATGGAACCAGTGGAAAGAAGGAAGGATCACTGCGCTTTGACCTCAGATTGTTGTTCTGACAGTTGAATTTAGAAGAGTATTGAAGTGAGAAAGAGGAGTTGGACTTAGATATCGATTCCCTCAAAACTCTCCTCATCTGCTCATCGCATGGCAAGTTTCTGGACTCACCATGGTGCACACACCAATTTGAATCCTGCTCTTTTGTAAGAGCAGTGTTGTTCCATGAGATGTTAAGTGCTGTTCTTTTTGGAGGAATAATGAGTTTCTTTTTTTTTTTTTAAAAGTTTTACTCCATAATTATAAAATATTGGTTAAATTTCCTGTGTTGTGCAATATATCCTTGTAGCTTATTTTATACATAATAGTCTATACCGGGTAATCCCCCACCCCTGTTTTGTCCCTCCTCTCTCCCTCTCCAGAAGAAGGTTGCTATGGTAACCGATTGTTTATTCTCTATATCTGTGAGTCTGCTTCTTTTTTGTTATATTCACTAATTTGTTGTATTTTTTAGATTCCATGTATAATGGGTATCATACAGTATTTGTCTTTCTCTGACTTATTTTACTTAGCATAATACTCCCTGAATAAAGAATTTCTTGATCAAAAAGGTTTGGAAAACATTAGGTTAAGCAATATTAAACAGATTTCTTTCCTATGAGACTTTAAAAATATTTCTTTAATATATTAAGGTGTTTTATCAGCTGTCAGAGATGGGTGGGTATAATTGGTAGAATAATGATCCCCAAAATGTCCACATCTTAGTCTTGGAATCTGTGCATGTACTACCTTACCTGGTAAAATAGACTTCTTAGATATGACTAAGTTAAGAATTTGGAGATGGAGAAATTACCCTGGATTAGCCAGTAAGCCTGATGCAATTACAAGACTCTTTATAAGTGAAAGAGGGAGAGAGAGTCAGAAAAAAGACTTGATGATGGGGGCAGAGGATCAAAGGGATGTAATGTCTGGCTTCAAAGATGGGAGAGAGAACTGCATCAGTCAAGGAACACAGCCGGCCTCTAGAAGTTCAAACGGGCAAGGGAACAGATTACCCCCTAGAGCCTTCAGAAAAAATGCAGCCCTGCTGACACATTGGTTTTCAGACCTATAAAACTCATTCAGGATGTCTGATCTCTAAAGCTGTGTGGCGATAAATTTATATAGTCTTAAATCCTAAAGGAGATCAGTCCTGGGTGTTCATTGGAAGGACTGATGCTGAAGCTGAAACTCCAATACTTTGGCCACCTCATGCAAAGAGTTGACTCATTGGAAAAGACCCTGATGCTGGGAGGGATTGGGGACAGGAGGAGAAGGGGATGACAGAGGTTGAGATGGCTGGATGGCATCACCGACTCGATGGACATGAGTTTGAGTAAATTCTGGGAGTTGGTGATGGACAGGGAGGCCTGGCGTGCTGCGATTCATGGGGTCGTAAGGAGTCGGACAGGACTGAGGGACTGAACTGAACTGAAATCATTAAGTTTGTGGTAATTTGTTATAACAGCTGTAGGAAACTAATTCAGGTGAGTAGAGTGTGGAAATGTTCTTGTTGTTTAGTCACTAAGTTCTATCACTCTTTTGACCCCATGGACTCATTAGGCTCCTCTGAGCATGGGACTTTCCAGGCAAGAATACTGGAGTGGGTTGCCATTTTCTTCTCTAGGGCATCTTCCCAACCCAGTGACTGAACCCATGTCTTCTGCTTGGCAGGTGGATTCTTTATCACTTTAGCCACTAAGGAAGCCCAGAGTGTGGTGAAGCATTTCCCAGTTTTATCTAGTTACCAAACTGTGTTTTTTGAGTAGAGTGACCAACCGCCCTGAGTTGCCAGGACTGAGGGGTTTCCTGTATGGTGGACTTCTGGTGCTAAAATTTGAAAAGCTCAGGCAAAATGGGACAATTTGGCCTCTTCCTGAGCCACTAATGATACATAGATCATTGACCTAAAAAATGAACAATGTTGAAGTTGCTATCATCTCAGCAGGGTAAGATGCTTACTCTTGTTGCCACACATACCACACTTCTCTGCTTGCTTTTTAATTCTAGAGTCAATCTTAACTGTTTTTGGTCTCTTTTGGGCCAAGGTTTCTTTTGTTCCTTGGTTTCTCTGCAATTACTGAGCATTTACTCTTTGTTCAACTCTGTAGAAGTGCTGTGGGGGACGCCCTCCCCTCTTTCTCCAATATTAATTGAGTCCTACTCTGAATATGGTCCTGCAGGGAGGCAGGGTAGAGACAAATGAAGCAAAATACTTTAACATGTGAAACAGCCCAAATTGGCATGAGTGAGAACAGCTGGTGGAAATTCTGGGCTCTGAAGGTGGACTTGAATGTGGATAGGTGGGGATGGCTACAGTATCAGGAGGTGGTTTCTAAAGTCATTGAAATAGGCCAGCAATTTCCCCCAAATCACAAAGGCCTTGGGTGGTTTCCCACATATGTTCTCAGCCATTTCTCTTGTAAAAGAACGTGTCATTTACCTACAAAGGGACTTGTGGTACAAGCTTCTATGCTGAGCCCTCAGGAGGGTCACAGGTATTGAATCTCTGAAGCCTAACAATCAAGAGGCTAGAGCAGAGGGATTACGGATCATCGAATTAGAAGAGAAGCTTTAAGAAAAAACAGCAACCAGGCAGATTCCCACACTCTACTCCTAACTGTCAGTATTAAAATCTTTAGAAGGAGGGCCAGCACTCACAAGCTCCCTAACATTTAGCATGATTCCGACCTACTGAAGGTAGGACCCACCAATCACGGCATGCCCCAACATGTATCTTACAGAACACTGGTCCTGTCAGATGTTGCAGGGGAGAAGGTTTTGTGGTCAGCTAAATGAGTTTGTAGATGACTATATATTGTGGCTGGCTTTTGATGTTGTGCCACACCAGACAGCTTATTAAAGGCTCTGAAAAGCCCTGTAGTAAAGATACCTGTGTAGTTTTATTATTTATTTGATGAAATAGCATCAAGACATCAATCTGGTCAACTCTGACAACTCCCGGGGGAGGGCTGGAGAGCCAATACTCTTTCCAACAGGCACACGATTCAAGGGAGAGTGTGTGCACCAAGGGAGGGCTCGGGGGTAGGGGGGGGGGCAGACTTTTTTTTTCAATTTATTTTTAATTGGAGGATAATTGCTTTGGGACAGACTTTTGCATGTGGCTATCTTGGACTTGTTTCCTTCTGCCCATCCTTCTGTCTCCATCTTTTGCAGGGGGACCATGTTGGCGACTCACCAGGGAGAAGCACTGCCGACTGAGAGGAAGAGCATGAACTTTGGAAGCCAAGGTCAGGAGTGCCCTGGGAATACCCGGGAAAACAGGTCAAACTAGTGTGCATGTGTTTGTTTGGGGGAAACACCAAGAAGATCTAGGCTAGGTCATGGCAAAAACTATTCTCTTCTTCCTGCATACAAGCCTTAAAAAGGCTCTTTTAGTCAGTGACAATTCTCTTAACCATGTTTCAACAACAGTACCCATTCCCCAGCCATGAAAAGTAATGGATTGTTTACAGTATTTGAGAATCTCTGAGAATGGAAATAGAAAGGTGATTATGCAGCTTATGTGACTCGCACAAGGAGATGAGACTGAGACAGCTGCAAAGTCCATCCTTGTAGAAAAAAACAGGAGCTTCCTTAAACCAAGATTGATAAAGGAGCTCAAATAAAAAGATTATGAAGCCAGTGCTCTGAGAATAAGCACCGTTGGAACATTACAAGGAAAGGAGAAGTACCAGAACTCTGCTGGGAGAATGGCATAGCAATGGGAGTGAACTAGTTTGAAGAGAGAATGCCAAAGGTAATTTGAGTGGGCCCTTTACTGGAAAAGTTGATGGGCCCCAACATGGAGAAGTGTTGGGGCCAGTCTGAGCTGATGCTTCTGTAAATGATGTTTAGCTGTAGCACAAGTGATGTTTCCACGTTTCTAGAAACACTAGGCTCTCCTGGATGGTGAAATGCCAAGCTGGTGGTGATAAACAGCAGGAAGGATGAGTGGGCAGAAAAGAGGCAGATGAGCTTCATCATGGTGAGAGCAAGGTGATACATTCTGGGAAAAATAAACGATGGTTATGAAAGATGACAGGCTCTCAGCTGTCAGCTACAGCCCAGAGAAGAGCTCTTGGGCATCAACCCAGGATGTGCTGTGGCAGAGAGGGGCTGGGGGACAGACTCGGCTCTTTTCTTCTTACTCTCAGGACTCGGTAACTTCTCTACCTCTGATTAAAGAGTGTGTGTAAAACATGTATGGCTGTATGGATAGCTGTGTCAAAATTATAAAATTATCTGTAATAGCCAGCGCTCACATGATCTCACTTCACTTCTGTAAATAGCTTAGGAAAATGGCAAGGAAGAGAGTAGGCTAAAAATTGTTAAGTAGAAGTTAGGGGTGGAGAGGGGACCATGAGAAAAACAATCTGTGGTGCTTAATAAGCACCATCTGTCAAAGTAGGAGGCCCAGAGTACAAGGAAGGGGGGAGGAGAGTCCCCAGGGCGCGAGGAGGGGTAAGACCTGGGCAGAGGGTGATCTGTGGTTGTCCAGGTTTCTGGCGCTCAATCACTTACGCCTCACTGGGTTTTTGTTTTGTTTTGTTTGCTTTACTTGAGTGTAGTTGATTTACAAAGTTGTGTTAGTTTCAGGTGTATAGCAAAGTGAATCAGTTATCCATACACATATGGCCAATCTTTTTTTAGATTCTTTTCTCATATAGGTCATTACAGAGTACTGAGTAGTGTTCCTTGTGCTTTACAGTAGGTCCTTGTTAGTTATCTATTTTATATATAATAGCATGTATATGTCAATCCCCATCTCCCAAGTTAGCTGTTGGAAATAAAGTCTGAGCAAGTCTCCTCGAGACGGAGCAGCCCCACATACTACTCTGAATGTGAACTTCCACGATGAGCACCCATCTTCTGCTCACCTGCACAGGCACCCAGAAAAGCTGATCATACTAGTCATGTTCTCCTGCCTTGAGGACAGAGCCCCTGGGCTCACTCCTGTGTGCGTGCATGCTCAGTAGCTCAGTCGTGTCCAACTCTTGAGTACCCTATGGACTATAGCCCACCAGGCACCCCTGTCCCTGGGATTTTCCAGGCAAGAATACTGCAGCAGGTTGCCATTTCCTCCTCTAGTGGATCTTCCTGACCCAGGGATTGAACCCATGTCTCCTGCGTCTCCTCTACTGACAGGCAGATTCTTTACCCCTTGAGCCAGCTGGGAGGCCCATGAGAAGACCCAAGGTCTCCAAATTTCCACCACCTGCAATAAGAAGCAAGCAGCTTGTGGGTCCCATGGGTGGATCACCATGGCTTGGAAGGGCAGCAGCCTCCACCAGGCACCAGGAAGGGGTGTGAAAAATGAGAACATTAGAATTTTATTTCTGTTTCCTTGTTTTCTAATGAGATAGATTAAGCTTTACTAATGTTTAACATTCAGGCTGACCCTGGGGCCCACTGGTGTGTGGCAGTTTAAGGAAGGAGAAGATGCCCCTATTCCCCAGGGGGTGGGAAAGTATTCAGTATGTATCTCTCATTTCTTTGTTCCATTTCAGCAGTTTTGGCTTATTTTGGCATATGTTTGTGTGTGCTTGCTTAAATAGACTTACTGCTTATATTATTTAGTTCTGACTAAACTAACCATTCAGAGAAGGCAATGGCACCCTACTCCAGTACTCTTGCCTGAAAATACCATGGACGGAGGAACCTGGTAGGCTGCGGTCCATGGGGTCGCTAAGAGTCAGACACGACTGAGCGACTTCACTCTCATTTTTCACTTTCATGCATTGGAGAAGGAAATGGCAACCCACTCCAGTGTTCTTACCTGGAGAATCCCAGGGACGGGGGAGCCTGGTGGGCTGCCGTCTATGGGGTCGCACAGAGTCGGACATGACTGAAGTGACTTAGCAGCAGCAGCAGCAGCAGCAGCAAACTAACCATTATGAAATGGACCAATGATTTCAAAAGATTCTTGCAAGAAACAAAACTGAGGTCTGAAGACAATATACCAATCATGCCAGCACAAGTAAGTAGCAAGAACATGGCAGAGCTGATGATTATCTTCCTCATCACAAGAGGTTTTCCACAGCCAAATTATAAGGTAAAAGTAATGATTTAATCAGATCAGACAAGAAATGAGCTATAAAAATTTCAAAAATTCTAGTAAGATTATTTGAAGTATGGATTTCATACACTTGCACTTGCCTCAAGATATCCCCCAGGGCAGTAGGAAGCCATGGCAATTTGCAAGACGCTGAGTGCTGAGTGCTAAGTCGCTTCAGTTGTGTCTGACTCTGTGCAACCCTATGGACTGTAGCCCGTCAGGCTCCTCTGTCCATGGGGATTCTCCAGGCAAGATTACTGGAGTGGGTTGCCATGTCCTCCTCCAGGGGATCTTCCCAACCCAGAGATCAAACCTGTGTCTCTTAGGTCTCCTCTCCTCCCTTATATCAGGCAGCTTCTTTACAACCAGCGCCACCTGGGAAGCCCAGCAAGACAGACACATTGTGATTTTGATCTTAGCTTGTACTGTGGGTGAGGGTAAGAGGCAAAAGAACAGCCTGGGTAACTTTGGGGGAGATGGATGAGTCAGGGGTGAGGCTGAGTGCTTCTTCTAGCTTGGGAGACGTGGGGTGGGGGACATTAAGGCACCACCAACTCAAACAGGCATCTGGGAGAGCGTGTGTGGGGAGGATGACTTCAGGCCTGAGCATGCTGAGTTCTAGGGGTCCTGGGGGCATCTGGGTGGAGACGGTCACACGAGCCTGTGCAGCGGGCATCTCCGGCTTGACGTGTTCTACCCTGAGCTTCCCATTTCCCCATTCAGACCCAGTCCCTATCCATCAAGCAGTTGACAGTGAAAAGACTTAGCTTCCTTAAATAATTAGCCAATTAAAGATCCTGGGGGATAAGTAGGTTCTTCCTTTAAAATGCAAATTCCTCGTTAAAGTATAGTCTCTATTCACTGCTTACTGGGGATCACATCAGAGCTGCATTGTAGCCCTCCTAGGGCTTCTCTCCCTCTTCATGGTCCACCTCCCCACCAAGAAAACGGATTATTTTAGAATGAGGGTAGGAAGTGACAGGTAGGTTTGGGTACAAAGGGCTGAGGTGGAGGGTGGAAGGAAGAAGGAGGAAGGACTGATTTGTCAGAGACAACCAAAAGCAGGGGACAGGGTATCGCAATAGCCCCTCTTTACCCACACTGAGTCCTGCCTCTAGCTTGGGCTTGAAAGAAAGTGAAGTATTATTTGCTCAGTCGTCTCACAGTCTTTGAGACCCCGTAGACTGTAGCCTGCCAGACTTCTCTGTCCATGGAATTCTCCAGGCAAGAATACTGGTGTGGGTAGCCATTCCCCTCTCCAGGGGATCTTCCCAACCCAGGGATCAAACCTGGGTCTCCCGCATTACAGGCAGGTTCTTTAACATCTGAGCCACCAGGGAAGGGGTGCCCTTAAAATCTTGCCCTTGGCTTAGGCCTGGGATCAGTCACAGACTTTTGCTTTGCCCTGGGTGGCTGCTCAGTCCTAGAGATTCATTCATCTAGCAATCAGGAATGAGGATTTGAGTGTTTTGCGGGGGGCCAGACATGATGAAATTTCCTAGCTGTATTGGTTGTTTTAGCATGCTGAGAAAGAATATACGAAAGCAATGGTGGACAAAACAAGGTGCCTGCATAGGAAAGCAGCTTCAGATTGTTGTAATACCTGACACTGAATAAGTACACTTTAAAAGCAGCATTTAACGACCTTCAAGATGAAGACTCTTTTTCATTTCAAAAAAAATCCCTGGGCCTTGAAATAACATCATTTCAGGTGAAGAAATCTGGCAGGGTCAGCTGTGAGCTCTTCCAGCTCATTATCTCAGTATGTCTTCAGTTCAGTTCAGTTCAGTTCACTCAGTCCTGTCCGACTCTTTGTGACCCCATGAATCGCAGCACGCCAGGCCTCCCTGTCTATCGCCAACTCCCAGAGTTTACTCAAACTCATGTCCATTGAGTCGGTGATGTCATCCAGCCATCTCATCCTCTGTCATCCCCTTCTCCTCCTGCCCCCAATCCCTCCCAGCATCAGGGTCTTTTCCAATGAGTCAACTCTTTGCATGAGGTGGCCAAAGTATTGGAGTTTCAGGTTCAACATTAGTCCTACCAATGAACACCCAGGACTGATCTCCTTTAGGATAGACTGGTTGGATCTCCTTGCAGTCCAAGGGACTCTCAAGAGTCTTCTTCAACACCAGAGTTCAAAAGCATCAATTCTTCGGTTCTCAGCTTTCTTCACAGTCCAACTCTCATATCCATATATGACCACTGGAAAAACCATAGCCTTGACTAGACGGACCTTTGTTGGCAAAGTAATGTCTCTGCTTTTTAATATGCTGTCTAGGTTGGTCCTAACTTTCCTTGCAAGGAGGAAGCGTCTTTTAATTTCATGGCTGCAATCACCATCTGCAGTGATTTTAGAGCCCCCCAAAATAAAGTCTGACACTGTTTCCACTGTTTCCCCATCTATTTCCCATGAAGTGATGGGACCAGATGCCATGATCTTAGTTTTCTGAGTGTTGAGCTTTAAGCCAACTTTTTCACTCTCCTCTTTCACTTTCATCAAGAGGCTTTTTAGTTCCTCCTCACTTTCTGCCATAAGGGTGGTGTCATCTGTATATCTGAGGTTATTGATATTTCTCCCGGCAATCTTGATTCCAGCTTGTGCTTCTTCCAGCCCAGCATTTCTCATGATGTTCTCTGCATGTAAGTTAAATAAGCAGGGTGACAATATACAGCCTTGACGTACTCCTTTTCCTATTTGGAACCAGTCTGTTGTTCCCTGTCCAGTTCTAACTGTTGCTTCCTGACCTGCATATCCACCCACCCATCAGCACTGAGGAATTCGTAACTCAATTAATTATCATGTCAGAGATAATTAACTACAAGCACCGATTATGTACCCCAGGTAGTGTATACTATGTATATGATCCTCACAAAAGGGCTGCAAAAGGAAGACTGTGAATCCTATTTTATAGATGAGGAAACTGAGAAACAGCAGATTTAATTAATTCATTTAAAACTATGAGATTAGTAAGTAAGACAACTGAATTTGAGCCAAATCAACTCTAGACAAAGCCTGCAATCTTTGCCTCCCTGCATCTGCTTTTAGAAAATTGTCCCTGGTTCCCTAATGACTGTGATTTCTCATTTATTTGGAAAATTAAATAGGTCTCAATTAAAACCATCATCCAGCACTGAGATTTACATTTCATCATTTTTAAAAAATATTATCCAAAAAAAGCCAGTCTTATGATGTGACAGAACAATAGCACCTATTCATCAAAAAGTGAAGGTAGATATAGCTTTCATTTTGAGAGGGCATTCTATATATTTGAACAGAGTTACATACTGGCTTTGTTTTTCATATTGATTTTATAGCTAGCTTTGAAAAGTGAATGAGTGACATTTTTACTTAACAGAACTAACTGAAGCAGATATTTGTGAAGTCACTGGGGTGGGGGTGTGTGTGTGTGTGGTGAATCATCTCCAACTCAACAGGTTAATTTTGGAGATCTGAGAGATATTTTTGTCTCACTGCAATAGAAGAGCAACTATCACTAAAAACAACATCTATGATATATGATTTCTTTAAGCAAAGCTTATTCACCCCTCCCCAATCTCTCTTGCATCTAACAAATAACTAGTGTGTCTCCCTGAACAGCAGGTCATACTCAGGCATAATAAAATAATAAAAATAGAGTCTATGAATGTAGTGCATTATGCACAGTAACTCATCGTATCCTTGCAACAATTCAACATGCAGGCACTGATCACCACCATCATCATCATTTTACGTACAAGGAAACCACTGCAAAGTGAGGATCAGTAGCTATTTAAATGCACCATTTAGGAAGTGGCAGAGTTGGATTCAGGCTGCCCTAGAGTCTTGTGCTTCAACCCGCCACACTACCTGCCATTCATGAGGTGATAAACACCAATTAGTTTAAATGCTTTTTTGAATTACTGCCCACTTTAACATGGAGATTGAGCTGATTTTCTCCTCAGAAGAATTAATTTCTTACAAGCCCATGGAGCATTTCAAATATATAGACAAAACAGAAGATAATATAACAAATTCTACTTGTATCGGTCACCACACAGATGGAACAAATCTTGATATTTTGCCCTCAAAGACGGAGATGAAGCCCTCTGTTTTCAACTTTCTTTCCCTTCTGTCTCCTCAGCTCTAACTGCAGCTTCAAAAGTCCATGTTGTCTTTTTCTCATCCATGTTTTTATATATTTACCTCATGAATATGCACACATCAGCATTATACTGTTCAGAGTGTTTTTAAACTTCAGATGAAGGTATCACATTACACAGATCCTTCTGCATCTCTTCATTCAACCTCATTCTTGCAAGATTGATCTAATTAGTCATTTCATTGCTTACACGAATATATTCTATATCCATGTTTCATGTTGATGGACATTTAAATTATTTCCACTTTCTGTAAGAAAGTAAGTCCACAGTCGCATCTCCTTGTGCACACACACAATAGCCTCCTGGGTTCTAAACCTAGACCAGCACTGCCAGATCCTGCACCACAGCTGCCAATTGCTTCCAGCGAGACTGTGCTAATTTTCACTCCCAGCCGCAGTGTATGAATTTCCTGTGGATCCACTTCCCCATCAACACTTCAGATAATCCACATTTAAAATTTTTGCCTATTTGTTAAGAACAAAATGGTATCTTGTTTTAATATGCATTTCCCTGATTGCCACTGAGAGTTAATATATTTTGTGTATATTGAGCATTTAGGTCTTTCTCATCTGTGAATTGCTTATTCATATAGTCATTTCCCGCTTCCCCCGTGGCTCAGCTGGTAAAGTATCCGCCTGCAATGTGGTAGACCTGGGTTTGATCCCTGGCTTGGGAAGATCCCTGGAGAAGGGAATGGCTGCCCACTGCAGTATTCTGGCCTGGAGAATTCCATACACTATACAGTCCATGGGGTTGCAAAGAGTCACGACTGAGCAACTTTCACTTTCTTTTCATGGTCATTTCCCACCCAATTGGATTGTGTGTTTTTTCCCTGTTAATTTGTAGGAGTTTTTATGTATTATGGATTCTAAATCTCTGCTGATCACATTACTTGTGAAAATCTCCTCCCAGTCTGTAGCATTACCCTTTAATTTTATCTATGCTGTCTTCAGCTATATAGAAATTCAAACTTTTATTATAGTTAAATTTATCAGTCTTTCCCTTTATGGTTAGTGGTTTTTGTGAAAGTGAAGTGAAAGTGTTAGTAGCTCAGTCATGTCCAACTCTTTGTGACCCCATGGACTGTAGCCCACCAGGCTCCTCTGTCCATGGAATTCTCCAGACAAGACAGGGGAGTGGGTTGCCATTCCCTTCTGCAGGGGATTTTCCTGACCCAGGGATAGAACCCAAGTCTCCTGCATTGCAGGCAGATTCTTTACCATCTGAGCCACCAGGGAAGTGGTTTTTATTTTGTGTTAAAAAAAAATTCTTTCCTGCCATGAGGCAATAAGTGAGTCTCATATATTTCCCAAAAGTTTTAAGGTTTTGTTTTTCACATTAAGGTCTTTAATCCATTTGGAATTTATTTGTGGGTGCTGTAGAAGGTATATTTTTCTCCTCATAATTTATTCAATTTATTGAATAGCTCATCTGCCTGCTACTCATCTGCCAGGCCACCTTTTTCTTATCAAGTTCCATATTGCAGAGGTTTGAGTCTTTTACTCTCTTCTATTGATCATTTTGTCTATTTCAACACCAATACAACACTGTCTTAATTACTGTTCCTCATAGTAAGTCTTGATTGGCCATAGGGAAGTTCCCCCCCCCCCCCATTTTATTTTTCTTAGAAATTGTTTTTATTACTCTTGCCTTTACTCTTCCCAATGAATTTTAGTGTCATTTGACCAAATGAACACCTTGTATTCATCTGAAGTAAACTGATATGTTTATGATAGTAAGCTTCCCATTCATTAGCATGATATATCTCTCCATTTAATCAGAATATCTTCTCTGTCTTTCAGTAAGGTCTTACAGTCACATCCATAAAGCTCTTGCATATCTTTCATTAACTTCTAGGTACCATATAGTTTTGGTTGCTACTCTAAGTGTAATTTTTTTCTACTATATTTTCTAAGTGGTTATTGATAATGCATGGGAACCCAGCTGATTCCTGCATTGTTGCTGTTGTTCAATCACTAAGTTGTGTCTCCCTCTTTGTGACCCCCAAGGGCTGTAGCACATCAGGCTCCTCTGTCCTTCACTATCTCTTGGAGTTGGCTCAAATTCATGTCCATTGATCCCTGTATATTTGTCTCCAATTGAAAAACTTTGTTGAGTTCTGAGTCCTAGTAGATTTTATGTAGCACTGCTTGTATTTTTTTAATGTGGATCGCTACACTGCCTGCACAGAATGATTGCGTCTACCTCCTATTTAATTTTCTTGCCTTACTGCCTTGGTAGGAAACTGTAGTACAATATTGAATAGTAAGAGTGGTATTTGGCATCCCTGTCTCATTTCTGACTTTAACAGAGTTGCTTCTAATAATACTTCCCACCACATATACTGTCTGCTGTAAGATTTTTGATGGATACTGCTTATGAAGTTAAGGAACCTTCCTTCTCTTCTTAGTTTACTAAGGCTTTGTTTAAAGTAAAAATATGTATCCAATATTATCAAACACTTTCTTTGTACCCACTGAGATGATTATATGGTTTGTCTCTCTTAATATGTGAATTCAACCAATTGTTAAGAGACTTTTTAACTTAAATCACCACTGCATTCCTAGGATAAACTACTTAACTTGGTCATGTATTTAATATACTGTAGAAATCTATTAGTAAATATCACAGTCAGCATTTTGCAATCATGCTCAAAGGTGAGACTGGTCTATAACCTTCTTCTAGTATAGTCTTTGTCTTATTTTGATGTCAGAGGAAACTAACCTTATAAAATGGATTGGGTTGCTTTCTGTTTTTCTGTTTTCTGAGACTGTATGTGTCAGACAAGGATGAATGGTCTTTTGAAGGGTTAGTAAAATGTGTCCATAAAAGCCACTTGTGACTAGTGTTTATTCTGAGAGTAGGGATGAATGAAGAATCAATTTCCTTAATGTTTCCAGGTATAGAAGAGCAATACTTCCATAAAACAGCACATTCTTATAATTTTTTTTATTTAACAACTACTTTAAGCTCTTGAGAGCTTAAAATCTAAAATCTTAATCTAAAATCTTTAGAGTTTTATTACTTTCCCTAGAGCATCCACAAAGTAGGTAGTCATTCTGAATGGTAGATCACTCTCAGGAGTAAAGAGACAAACACCACTCACTGGCATAATTTTTAATACTGTTCTCCTTATTTTGTTTTAAGAGGGGAGACTGAGGTGCTGTTTCTCAAAATATTTTCTTTCTTTAATAAGTTTATTATGAAAATGATACATGAACACTGAGAACCATCGGAAAAGGCAGGTAAGCTAAAGGAAGAAAGTAAGCACCCCATGATCCCATCGTGCATAATGGTTAGCATGTATATATATTCTTCCAAACACTCTCCCAGGCATATGCACTTTCATATTCACAAACATGGGAACAATGAACAGTATTTTCTAATTTGCATTTTCACGCAACATTCTGAGGATATTTTTCTCTGTCAATAATTAGATTATATATATGTATACATATATATAGATGATATAATTTCCCCCTGCTCTGATTTTCCCATTTCCTCTCCCAACTCTCTTTTGATAGACTTTAATTTGTTCACAGCTTTTGCTACAAAGGGCCTGGAGACAGTAAAAAATAACCCAGCACCAGGGAGCACGAAGAGGGGAAGGGTGTCCGAAGGTGTCTCTTGGCAAATGGCAGTATTCCCTCCTAATGCTCCTTCCTGAACCAGGATATGGCAGGTGACAACAGAGGCAGCCCCACAAGCAGACCCCTTGGCTCCGCTTCCCCCCATTCCAGCCCTCCCACGGGGGCCTGCTGGTCTGTGTCAGTCAGCAGTCATACTGAAATCAGAGCCACAGGGTGGCTCACCCCTTCACTAGGATGGCTGTGCCCTAGCCCAGCTGGCTGAGGAAAGCCAGGTAGATGAGAGCCAAACAGCACCAGAAACACAGCTGGCTCTCCATGAGGGTGGAGCCCTGAGCCCCGCACGCCCACAGGTGAGTCCAAGGGACCCCTGTCGGGGCGGAAGGGGCAGAGCCCCAGCTTGTCTGTCCCAGCTGAAGGCCTCTTCCCGCCCAGGGACGGTGGCCCGCACACCTGAGTCCAGCCCGCCTGCAGTCCTTTCCCTGGGCTGCTGTGCTGTGACTGGCCCTGGGCGCTAAGAGGGCTGATGCTCGGGAGGGTGTGAACCTCACACCTGGGGCAGTGTCCATCAAGCAGAAGTAGTCCAATAAATGTTATGTGAATGTCTGGATGAATGATTTAGCCTGTTCTTTTCTCACACCTGGAGGCCTAGATTCTATCTGTTCAAGATACATTCTGGAATAAGGTATGTATGCACAAAGTGCAGGCTGAACTGATCTCACTAAAAAAAAAAAAACAAAAAAAGTACTGAATTCAGCTGAGGGACTGAGATCCATCCCTTGCCTGTCACGCAGAGCTGTCTGGCCCAGTCAGGCTCTGTCTGTGCCCCACAAGCAGCAGCAGCACCTGGGGGCCATGATGCGTCACCCCATCATACCCTCAGCGCTCAATTCCAGCAGGAACCCTCTCTCCACGCCAGCAGCATCCACCCCTCCTACCACCCCTGAGCCTCTCCCCATTCACGCCCTTCACGCTCACAGGCTATTTTAATACTCAGGAGCTGTTGGGGATCAGAATAGCACAGGCCATGTCTGTCTCTCCGGGTGATTCTCTTTCTCTGCTGGCAGCTCCCAAACTGTTCACCAAGGCAGGTGCTCAAACACTCAGGCTCAGGCCACCAGACTGCTAACAAGGATGCCAGTAGGATGCTACATTCAGAGCCGTGGGAGGATGCCAACTTGGTAATATGTGAAATTAGTAAACAGACCGATGCAGTAAAAACGGCAGTCTTCAGAATTCTCCAATTTTTGGATAGCTATAAAGCTAAAAAGGTTTTTTTTTTTTTTAAAGCAGGCAATAAAATGAAACAAACTCTTATCTATATTGGAAAAATAAACAAAATATGGGCTGAGACAGTGGGTATTTAAGCCCAAAGCACTGATGCTCTTAGAAGGTGCTATAATGAGATTAATACAGTAATATGTTAACCCTCAGTTTAGTGAGCCTAAAAAAGATGAACAATTTGCTGTACTAGGGAGGTTGAATCACACGAGGGTGAAGAAACCAGAAGGTAATTCTGGATGGGAGATGATTTGGCAGCCAATATTATGCCTTGCTTAATGTTCTACTTAATTTTTTTTTTTTTTTTCGTGAAATAAGAATTTTGTACAATGACGTTTTTGGATTTCAGTCAATATGAACAGGAAAGGGGCATATGTAATATGACTTATAGTACCCCTTAAGGGTATTCTAGAGTAACTGGTTTTTTCTTGTTGTTCATGGATCTGAGATATGAGACATGAGTTGAGACACATTTTGGATATCCATTGGTGCCACAGTCATATCTGGCCCAGTTTGCAGAGGGGAGTTGGGATGGTGGATAGCTTGCTCTCCTGCCAGGTCCCTGGAGGTTGGGTGCCTTAGTTCTGCTGGTACCCCACCTCTGAAGGAACCACTCTGAACAAGAGAGTAGCTGTGGAGACTTGCTTTTCTGGAAGTTGCCCCTAAGTATGTCTTTCTCTGAGGCTTCCTTTCTAAATTAAACTTTCGCCATAGTTGTCTCAAAGGCAGTAAAAGCCTCCAAAGAAAGTTATTTATACTTCATGATAATATAAGACAGTACCACCAAAAAGTTTCACTGTTTCAAATCAAGTCAGTAGGCACCAGTCACTCTAAGATGCTGATAACTGCTGTCTTGGGGAGCCAGGATGCCAGGGCTGTGGCTATGAAGTTGATCCCCAAGTTTGGGGAAAATCCCCAATATGGGGAAAACTGGGTCCTGTCTCTCCATGAGCCCACAGCAGAGGAATGGAGGCAAGAGCCCCAGGGCACTCCCCGTGTGCTGTGGGACCAAGTCTTCACCTTCCTGGTTTCTACATCTGGGAGCTAGACTAGATTATTCCACTCATTTGTTTTATATTCTCAATTTAATAATAACCTCGTCAGAATCAGAAACTGAGTTTTAAAGTCCACTAAAAAACCCCACTGGGCATTCTTGAGATAGAGCCCCTGCCGATGGGAGAGACTCTCAGCTTTCCTTCTTTCACACTGGTTTCCCTCCAGCCTCCAAGCTCTCTCTCAGCTCTGCACTGCCAGTGGTTTCCGCAGTGGAATGCCTCCTGCTTTTCCGTCCTTCTGAAAACCTGGGGCATGGACCTTGGAGCCTCCAGCTTCCTTTCCTGTGGCTTTCCTCCAAAATTACACCTTCCCTCTCCCCCCCTCCCTACTCCAGCCCCAGGGCCCTTGACTTCTCTGTCAGACGTCAGCCTGTGCTTGCCACAGAGCAGCGGTCAGCAGGCTCTCCCCCAGGCTTCTCCCGGTGCTGACCTCAGCACCCGCAGACCAAGCCGCAGACAGCCAGCGCCGGCGGGCTGCCCTGTGCTGACGCAGCTACACACAGGAGCTGTGTCCCACACGCCAGGCCCTGTTCCTCTCACCAGGCCCACAGCCCTGTCATCCCACCTCTCTGCCCCCAAGAGAGATTGGCTCATCCTTTCCGCGGTTTCACCCGTGGCTCAGTGCATCTTCTCCCCAGATCTAAGCATCCCTTGCTGTCCTCCTTCCCTCTCTCCTCTGAGCCCTCCTTCTCTCCAGAACAAACTCGGTTCTTGGGGCCTGTTCAGGGACCTTCCATTTGGCGTCACGTGTTCATTCACTGCAAGTTCCAGGAGAGGGGGACCGGGACTGCTATGTCCGCCATGGTGTCCCCGGCACAAAGAAGGAGCTCGATGATAGATTTAAGCCTCAAACCCCAACACTGACTGGTCAGCACAGGAAGTGAGGTCACGGGGAAGAGGGTGAGCCCGGGGACCCAGGAAGAGGCCGGAGGCAGGTCAGCCACAAGAGGACAGAGGAGCTGCGGTCCTGTCCTACCCTGGCTTTCACCCGAGACTCAATGGCATCAACTCTCATGAGGTCACCCTCCAGTTGTCCCCAGGGAGTGACTGGATATGGGAGGACACTTTGTTGTCATAGCATGGGAGTGGGGGGTTCTATGGGGCATCAGTGGGTGTGGCCAGATATGTTACCTCTGCTGTAATTTCTGGGACAGGGAATGCCTGTGGCACCCTGCGACACACACTCGGGCCTTGGCTCATCTGACCTCCAGCAGCCCGCGACGCTCCTTCGGTCTCTGCTTTCTGGATTCCCCCGTCTTGGTTCTTCACAGCCTCTTCCAGGTCTCCTCTTCCCTCTGCCCAGGCCTGAGGCCTAGGTGTCCTCCGTTTGCTCAGGGCCCTTTACACTCTTGCCACACACTCTCCCAGAGTGTGAGATGTCACCCCTTGCTCTTCCCAATACGCCTCCCAGCCCAGGTGTCTCTGCTGAGGCCTAGCCGCACATGTTCTTGCTTGCCATCTCTTTCCACCTAGATTCCCAGGCCTCTCACCCTCCACGTGCTCAGAGCTTCCCTCAGCCTCTATCTCCCACCCCTTGGCAGCCTCCTCCTTGTATTATATGTGGCTTTGCTGCCTGCCCAGTATCTGGACAAGAACGCGGGGGCCATCCTTGCCTTCTTTCTCTCTCTCACCTCTCACATCTAAGGGGGCATCAGACTGTCGATTCAGTCTCCTTTACATCTTCAAATGTATCTGCCTTTCTTTGTCTCACTGACACCACCTTAGTACCGATCCTCATCATTTCTCACCCAAATGATTGTCCGTCTCCTCACTCATCTCTCTGCCCCAGCTTCCTTTCTGTTTTCCACACTGGGCTTGACAGTTGACTTTCATGATGCTCCTCCACCAGGGAGAACATTGACCGGCTGGCTTCCCATGGCCTTGAAGATAGAGGCCAGACTCTTCAGCATGGGATGCTGGTTGCTGAGCTCACCTCTCCAGCTTCATCCTCCACAGACTCTGAGCTCCTGATTCCAGGCAACGCGCAGCAGTCACCTGTCCTGCTCCATCATGTCTGGGTCCCCTCTTCACCTTTATATATTCTGTTCCCCTGTGCTTGAACTTTGGCTGTGCCCTCACCACTAATTCCTATTCAGTAACCTCCGGGACTCCCCTGAAGGACTTCTGACGTCTCAGCAACGTTTCTCTGCAACCACTCTTCCCTCTGTTATATTCTTATCACCATGGAGAGCAATCATCCATTGGTTGAATGAGTGACTTTATATCTCACCAGTCTGTGAACAACTTGAGGGCAGGAATCGTCATTAATTTAACACTGCAACTTTAGCCAGGGATTGAAACATAGTGACTGTTGCATGAATGAATGGCTAACAGTCTTGACATTTAATTGAAATCCACTCACACTCACGTCAGGAACAATAATGATAACTGAAGCAGGTGGGGTCTCAGGACACTGATGCCTGCTTCCTCCACACAGGGGCCTGAGGTTGCCACACTGCCCCCTCCTGACCTGGGCATGGTCACCCTGAGCTGACCAGTTACTTTTCTTTTTAATCTTATTTCTAAAAATCTTTTTTCAAAGTAATACAGGTACATTATTAAAAAAGTTAAATCCTGCTATAAGGCTCATAATGCTGTAGCCTCTGGACCACTTCTGATGCTGGCTTTTTGGAGGCAAAACACTTTATAACAGTTGCAACTAATAATTACTAATTATTAGTGATTACTAATAATTATGTTTAACTTCCTTTCACAGAAGGTGAGAATTTAGCTGTCTTCTCCATTCATTTCTCAATCTACCTTCCGATTTGGTTCTATTTCAATATTTGGTTAAATCAAACTTAAGTGATTATATTGCTGTGATAGAGATACCATTCACAGCTGAGTCATGTATGTTCTGTCACTTCTATGACAGCATTTCCTTTCTTATTCATCTTGTTTTCCCAGGAGTTAAGCACTGCCTTGTATTTCTTTTGGTTAGTTTTCTATCTACCGGGCAGTAATTCACTCTGCTGCTGCTAAGTCACTTCAGTCGTGTCTGACTCTGTGCGACCCCATAGACAGCAGCCCATCAGGCTCCTCTGTCCCTGGGATTCTCCAGGCAAGAACACTGGAGTGGGCTGCTGTTTCCTTCTCCAAGTAATTCACTCTACCGGGCAGTAATTCACTCTCAAAGTTCTAAGCAGAATATAAAGTGTTTCACAAGAGGTTCAAACAAATCAACTAATCTTTCTTGGAGACTCCTCTGGGAGCACTGTGTGCCCTGGCTCAGATGTGGGTGCAAAGGTCTCTTAGCCCGCTTCAGGCTCTCAGCTCAATTCTCCCTTCATTCTTGATTCCTTCTTTCCTGTATCTATCTCCTGTTTCTTGGTTCTCACAGCTTCCTCTTTCTTAACTTGCTCCCCATTTCGGTGTAACGCTTTGTCTGGTATATGCATCAGCAAACTGCCTTAAAGGGCCAGAGAATTAAGGGCCAAAAGTACAAAAAAGTACCTATAAAACCATTTACAATGTAACCATTAAAAAAGTAAAAATGCTTCTAGCTTGTGGGACCCACAGAAACAGGTGACAGATTCGTCTTGGACTGGGGATGTCAGTTGGCTGACTCCTGGTCTAGCAGCTCCCTAAGGAAGGGAGCACAGTGAGGTAATTTTTTTTGAGATCTACTTTATCATACAATGATTTAGTCTACCTCACACACTTAACTGATAGTCTGACTGCATTCAGAACTCTGTATCACCAGTCATTTGCCTTGAGAATTCAAAGATACTGCAACACTGTTGTTTAGTCCTCAGCAGTTGCTATATAGAAAACTAGTGCCTTAAAAAAAAAAAAAAAAGAAAACTAGTGCCTTGTTTTTTGTTTGTCTTTCATTTTTATTGCAGTATAGTTGCTTTACAATGTTGTGTTACAGCAAAATGAACTCGTCATATGTATACATGTACCTTGTCCCTTTTGGACTTCTTTCCCACTCAGGTCCCCACAGGGCATTAAATAGAGTTCCTTGTGCTATATAGTTATGTTCTCATCAGGTACATATTTTACACATAGTATCAGTAGTGTATATGTGTCGATCCCAGGTATCCATAAATTTGTTCTCTACCTTTGTGTCTCTATTTCTGCTCTACAAATATGATCATCTATACTGTTTTTCTAGATTCCACATATATGCATTAATAGACGATATTGGTTTTTCTCTTTCTGACTTACTTCACTCTGTATGAGACACTTTGGGACCATCCATGTCTCTGCAAATGACCCCACTTTGTTCCTTTTTAATGGCTGAGTAATAGTCCACTCTCTATATGTGCCACATCTTTACCCATTCCTCTGTTGATGGCCACTTAGGCTGTTTCCGTGTCCTGGCTATTGTAAATAGTGCTGCTGTGAACACTGGGGTGCATATATCTTTTTGAATTATGGTTTTCTCTGACTAGTGCATTGTTAAGAGCCTGGTTTTTCCCTCTGGAAGCTTTTAATATCTTTGCTTCATGACAAGTCTCCAGTCACAGCCATTTATCTTGGCGTTTCCACTGCCAAAGTCCCTCTAGCACTCGGGAGGGCTTGTGGGATGGGTGGGAGGATCAATGCAGAGGAAATGGAGAGGAACACCTATCTGGGAGGGGCTGCAGGGAAGCGAAGCACTAAGGATGAAGCAGAGATCTGGGGCCAAGGGAACAGGCTGGCAGGGAAGTTAGAAGGACTTGCTCCTGGGGTGGAGGTAAGAGGCCAGAAACCCCCAGCTGGAAGCCAGCTTTTCTCAAAGTTCTGGGCTCTTTAATATTAAAGGGGGCTACTCTCCAGGTGGTGAGGCTCAGGAAGGCTGGGGCAGCCATGTCTGTCTGGCTGCTGCAAGCCAAGTGGCCCTCAGGAGGTATCACCTCATACCAGCCAGAATGGCTATCATCAAAAAATCCACAAACAATAAATGCTGGAAAGGGTATAGAGAGAAGGGAACCCTCCTACACTATTGGTGAGAATGTAAATTGTTACAGCCACTATGGAGAATAGTATGAAGGATTCTTAAAAAACTAAAAATAGAGCTACCATATGACCCTGCGATCCCAGTCCTGAGTATATATCTGGAGAAAAACATGATCCAAAATGATACATGCATCCCAATGTTTATGGCAGCACTGTTTACAATAGCCAAGATGTGGAAGCAATCTAAATGTTCTTTGGCAGAGTAATGGATAAGGATGATGTGGTACAAATATAAAATGGAATATTACTCGGCCATTAAAGAGAATGAAATAATGTCATTTGCAGCCACATGGATGGACCTAGTGAATGTTACACTGAGTGAAGTAAATCAGACAAAGAAGGAGATATATGACATCCTTTATATGTGGAATCTAAAAAGAAATACAAATGCACTTACTTATAAAACAGAAAGAGACTCACAGACTTTGAGAACAAACTTAGGGGTGCTGGGAAGAAGGATGAGAGGAAGGGATAGTTACGGAGTTGGGGATGAACATGTACACACTGCTATATTTAAAATGAATAACCAACAAGGTCCTACTGTATAGCACATGGAACTCTGTTCAATATTATGTGGCAGCCTGGATGGGAGGGGAGTTTGGGGGAGAATGGATACATGTATATGTGTGGCTGAGTCCCTCCATTGTTCACCTGAAACTATCACAACACTATTAATCAGCTATATTCCAATACAAAATATAAAGTTAAAAAAAGAGAATCGGCCAGACCTATGGCCCCTCTGGCTTCCCTGCCACATGACCTGACTCCTCAACCGCCTGACCAAGCTGTGCTTAGTCCTCGTCCCTGGTCTTTATCCTGCCTACATGACAGTCTCAGACCCTAATGACCACTGACCTTCACCCCTCTTCAGACTTGGCTCAGACCTCAGCCACTCTCATTGGGTTGTAACAATACTGCAGAGCTTTTTTTTTTTTTAATAATTTTATTTTTGGCTTGAATTTATTTATTTTTGGCTGTGCTGAGTCTTCATTGCTGTGTGGGCTTTTCTTTCCTTTCGGCAAACGGGGGCTACTCTCTAGTTGTCGTTCGCAGGCTTCTCATTGTGGTGACTTCTCTTGCTTCAGAGCATGGGCTCTAGGCTGCTTGGGCTTCAGTAGATACGGCTCCCAAGCTCTAGAGCACAGGCTCGATAGTTTGTGGTGCACGAGCTTAGTTGTTTTTAGGCATGTGGGATCTTCCTGGATCAGGTATCAAACCTGTGTCTCCTGCATGGCAGGGAGATTCTTTACCACTAAGCCACCAAGAAGCCCCGCAGAGCTATTTTTATATGGAGAGTTTTTTTTTTTTTTTTAATGAAATAAAGAAAACCAAGGATGGTTGGAACCAAACTTCTTTACCCATGACAGCGTGCTAGCCCATCACTGACTTCCCTCCTAGGGTGAAGGGAAAGACAGGTGATAGTCTCTAGAGATCCTGCTTGGGTGCTTATAGAACCTGCTGGTCTTAGGATATGCCATCCATCACTCTTGACATAAACACCTGCTTTCTCTAGGAATGTACTCCTCTCTCAATTATTCTTCCTCTCATATTCTCTGATCTCTCCTTTAAAATCCACAGTCGTCATATTCACCCACTTGCAATTAATAAGATATGGCTTTTCAATAAGGAAACTGATACTGCTTTCCACTTAAAGATTAAGAAAGTGATTTTTTTTTTAAAAGTTCAATTTGTATGCTCTCTATCTTTGATCTTTTTTTTTTTTTATTAGTTGGAGGCTAATTACTTCATAACATTTCAGTGGGTTTTGTCATACATTGATATGAATCAGCCATAGAGTTACACGTATTCCCCATCCCGATCCCCCCTCCCACCTCCCTCTCCACCTGAAAGTGATTTTTTTAATGGAAGGGGGAACTTTTCTGGCAGGGTGAAAATGCTTAGTTACTATATGTTTTTATATCTGAGAATGAGTAAAATAATCATCAGTATCTTTAAGTTCAGTTCAATCGCTCAGTTGGGTCCAACTCTTTGCGACCTCATAAAATAATCATATTTTATAATATAAATCAAGAAAGTAAAGATAGACAAAATGCTAGCTGATGGGGAATATCAGTCACTAAGGGTGAATGGGGCTAATTTAAAACTAGGTTAAAAACTAATTAATGTGAGTCTAAAGGGTGAACACCTTTGTTTCCTATAAGTTTCCTGACTGGGCTATCCCTATTTGATGGACTTGAGTAAAATAAGGTGGAGATAGGGAGGCAGCAAATAATACTGGGGCCATGATATCTCTTATTTTCAGCTCCAAGATACACACAAAATCCAATACATTTTTTCTTTTTCTTTTATTAAAGTATAGTTAATTTACAGTGTTATGTTAGTTTCAAGTGTTCAGCAAAGTGATTCAGTTATATATATATATTTTCTGATTCTTTTCCATTATAGGTTATTACAAGACCTCAATAATTTCTAATTCCTTCAGAAATAGATACATATAATACTTAATATCATATTAACTTTTCAATGGGCTTCCCAGGTAGCTCAGTGGTAAAGAATCTGCCTGCCAATGCAGGAGATGTGGGTTTCAATCCCTGGGTTGGGAAGATCCCCAAGAGAAGGGAATGGCAACCCATTCTAGTATTCTTGCCTGGGAAATCCCATGGACAGAGGAGCCTGGTGGGCTTCAGTCCACGGGGCCACAAAGAGATGGACATGACTGAGCGACTAAACAACAACAACATTTCAATAATGAACTTTTTTGGAAAGACAGATCAAACTTGGAGGTGGATGACCAATACCTCCTAAAAGCTAATAATCCTGTTAAAACAGAATTTTAAATGCCTCTTCTTTTTTTCAAATTGTAAAAGTAATGAAGACAAAGTCAATGTGAGGATGAACAAGTGGAAACTGAAAGTCACTCATGTTTGGAATGGGGGTTGGGAGGGAGCATGGTCAGGGATAGAGGATGTACACACTGCTGGTCAGCAAGCAACAGCAAGGCCACAGTCTAGAGCCAAAATGGCTGAGTCAGCAAGCTCACCCCGCAGGTCTATTTGGCTTGCAAGGTTCTGCTGCCCTTGGCCTCAAATCTATAAGCTCATTATCCACCCTGACTATTCATACTTCCTATACCTGGCATGGAGGCTTAGGCCAGGTGGGCTCAGAAGGGAGTGTGTGATAAGGTGTAGGTGCAGAACTGAAGCCAGGGCAGTGGGTAAGTAGGAAGGGGGCTGAGGAGAGAAGCCTCATACAGAAGTGTGAACATATACCCATTTGACCCCAAAGTCTGGGCTTATATATTTTTAGGTTGCACATTTAGATTTGTTTCTGTCCCTCCAATTTTTTTTGGAGGGGGATGCAGCTTTAAATAGTGGAAATCTACCACTTATTTTGTGATTTGGGGTAAATAATCTCTGTGGATGTGTATCTTTATCTATAAACTGGGAATAATTCCTGCTTTCTCCATGTCCTGGTTTTGCTCTGAGATCACGTGTATAGAAGATTTCACTCTTCTTATGACTTCACAATTTAATTTTGAATGACTTGGTGGCTGGTGAGGTCGCCAGAAGAGCTGAGAGAGGGTGATGGCAAGGTAACAGTCCAGGTGTAGCTGTGCTGAGTTGGGGTGTCTCCTGGACAGTAAGAAGATGAAGCCCAGATGACTTTGAAGGGCAGGATTCTTGCTCTGGAGAAAGGACCAGGTTAGACCACAGCTTTGGGAACTTTTAGCTTCATGCTGGAAAAATGGGCGGGCTTTTCCAAATGAAAAAGGGCTTCCCTGGTGGCTTAGAGGGTAAAGCGTCCACCTGCAATGTGGGAGACCTAGGTTCAATCCCTGAGCTGGGAAGATCCCCTGCAGAAGGAAATGGCAACCCACTCCAGTACTCTTGCCTGGAAAATCCCATGGACGGAGGAGCCTGGGAGGCTGCAGTCCATGGGGTCACAAAGAGTCGGACACAACTGAGCAACTTCACTTTTCCACTTCCCAAATGAAAAGTGGGCAGGCTTTTCCAAATGAAAGTGTATTGTTAGAAAAGAACAAGGCCAAGAGCAAAGCCTTAGGAGACACAGGTAGAAAAAGGTATTAATGAGGGATGGCAGAAGGGGAAATTAGGGATAAAGGGAAAAGGAAGTGGAAGAGGAACCAGAGATCAAACTGCCAACATTCGCTGGATCATAGAGAAAGCAAGGGAATTCCATAAAAACATCTACCTCTGTTTCATTGGCTACACTAAAGCCTTTGACTGTGTGGATCATAACAAACTGTGGAAAGCTCTTAAAGAGATGGGAATACCAGAATCTTACCTGTCTTATCTTACCTGTCCCATCTTAAAGAGATGGAAATACCAGAATCTTACCTGTCTCCTGAGGAATCTGTATGCAGGTCAAGAAGCAACAGTTAGAATCCTGCATGAAACAACTGATTGGTTCAAGACCAAGAAAGAAGTATGACAGGGCTGTCTGCTGTCACCCTGTTTGTTTAACCTATATGCTGAGCACATCATGAGAAATGCCAGGCTGGATGAGTTACAAGCTGGAATCAAGATAGGTGGGAGAAACATCAACAACCTCAGATATGCGGATGATGCCAGTGTAATGGCAGAAAGCAAAGAGGAACTAAAGAGCCTCTTGATGAAGGTGAAGAAGGAGAGTGAAAGAGCCGGCTTAAAACTAAATATGAAAAGATAAGATCATGGCATCCAGCCCCATTTCCTCTTCTTGGGCTCTAAAATCACTGTGGATGGTGACTGCACACATGAAATCAGAAGATGATTGCTTCTTGGCAGGAAAGCTGTGACAAACCTAGACAGGGTGTTGAAAAGCAAGGTCTGTATAGTCAAGGCTGTGGTCTTCCCAGTGGTCATGTACAGTTATGAGAGCTGGACTATAAAGAAGGCAGAATGCCAAAGAATTGATGCCTTTGAACTGTGGTGCTGGAGAAGACTCCTCAAAGTCTCTTGGACAGCAAAGAGATCAAACCAGTCAATCTTAAGGGAAATCAACCCTGAATGCTCATTGGAAGGACTGATGCTGAAGCTGAAGCTCCAGTATTTTGGTCATCTGATGTGAACAGTGGACTCATTGCAAAAGTCTCTGATGCTGGGAAAGATTGAGGGCAGGAGGAGAAGAGGGCATCAGAGGATGAGAGGGCTGGATGGCATCACTGATGCGATGGACTTGAACTTAGGCAAACTTCAGGAGATGGTGAGGGACAGGGAGGCCTGGCATGCTGCAGTCCATGGGGTCTCAAACAGTTGGACATGACTGGGCAACTGAACAACAACAACAACAGGGAAAATCAGGATTACATATGATCAGAGAAACCAAAATTTAAAAAAGTCAAGAAAATTCACATTTAATTCCCATCATGTACTGCTTTGGGTGCACTAAAAGTTGACTGTATTAACTTAGCTCTGCTTGCTTTGTTTGACTGAGACTGAATCTATGAATTAAATCTTAAGGGTGAGAGAGAGGCTAACACAGGTGAACAAATTTCCCTCCTTCCTTATAAAGTAAAAAATCAATCTAAACAAAGGGTAAAAGCATAATTGGAGAACTAGAAACCAATAAATGTATTCCCGAAGCTGGAAGTTATTAAACTCAAAGTAAATTAACCTTTGCAATTGTCGCCATGCATCTATAAAACCTACCAAATTCCTCTTGGGTATTTAAAAAAAATGTAAAAATATTCTTAGGGCTCCATGTAGGGCTCTCCTGACTGGTGAAGTGGGCCCGGTACATGGGAAGGGCCTGGTGTGGGCCTGTGGTGTCTGACTTTTGGGCGCTGTGCTGGGAGGGAGAAAGCTCAGGAGAGGAAAAGGGGAGGGGGATGGCAAGAACACTGTGGAAGGTGTCAAAAGGAGACATGGAAGTGGTCCTTTTGATATCCCAACACCCAGAATAACTCTGATCCTTTTTTAAAATTATATATGTTTTTGCGGAGCAATAGAGCCAGAGTATCTGGCTTCCAGCTCTGGTGCTGATGCTGTCTGGCAGTGTAGCCAATGTTCTTACTAAACATTTCAGAAGCCGGGCTCTTGTTCTCTTACAAAACTTCCTTCCTCTCTAAATAAAGGTCTCTTGCATTTTTTAGGATGGCTTTTGGACTACACTCTTTTGGAAAAGCCCATCTATTCTTGGGACTCAATCTAATTTTCTTCTTTGTACTGTTTTTGCATATTCTATCATGAGCTTGCATTCCTTTGGTTGGAAAATAATGTTACTGAAAAGCAATAAGTAAGAAACCCAAACCCAAGTTGTTCAGCTCAGTATCTCGTCATTGTGCTATAGTCTCAACTTTGAGTTTTTTCTTGCCCTTGAGTCCAACTGGTCACCATGTCCTGGTGATTCTATATCTAGAATGATTCTAAATACTGGAGTGCAAAAAATGCCTAAGCGCACTCTCATCGAGGGAACATTTGTTTGGCACCCCTCTTGACGCTGCTTTTCAACCCTCTCTCCTCTCTGTCTCCTCTTCCACCACGTTGCCAGGTCCCTAGACATACACATGGTGGCAGGGTCCTTCCAGGACCTTCTCTCCCTGACAGCTGCTTTGTGCTGCTCTCCTCTTCTTCCCTCCTAAACCAACCCTTACTAGCTCCTGTTTTGGAACCCATGACAGCCCCTCCTTGCCCATGTATTATTGGGCCACTGCAGGAAATGTCTGCAGCTTAAAACTGGGCCTTCTGGAGGTAGAATGTCCTAACCTACCAGTAGGAGCCTGAAGAAGGAACCTTAGCGTCCAAGGGCCCTGTGGGAGCTGGTGGCGGATGTAAAGGAGCCTGGTGGCATCTACTGACCTAATGACAGAGTTTACCACAGTAAAGAGCACCGTGTTTGGAGTTTAGACTGGCTCCATATCCACTGAGAAACTGAACATCCCTGAGCAATTTACTTAACCTCCCCGTTCCTCAGTTTCCTGGCCTATACAATGGGGCTATTTATAGTACCTAATCTATAAGGCCTGTGTAAGTCTTTCAGTTCAGTTCAGTTCAGTTCAGTCACTCAGTCGTGTCCGACTCTCTGCGACCCCATGAACCGCAGCACGCTAGGCCTCCCTGTCCATCACCAACTCCCGGAGTCCACCCAGACCCATGTCCATTGAGTCAGTATGCCATCCAGCCATCTCATCTTCTGTCATCCCCTTCTCCTCCTGCCCTCAGTCTTTCCCAGCATCAGGGTCTTTTCCAGTGAGTCAGCTCTTCACATGAGTTGGCCAAAGTATTGGAGTTTCAGCTTCAGCATCAGTCCTTCCAATGAACACCCAGGACTGATCTCCTTTAGGATGGACTGGTTGGATCTCCTTGCAGTCCAAGGGACTCTCAAAAGTCTTCTCCAACACCACAGTTCAAAAGCATCTTAAATACCATATAAATAGTTAACCTTGTCTCAAATACATTGTATGTGCTTAGATAATATAAAATTAAGTACAAATTCAAAACATCACTATTATTTTACATTCAGTACCAGCCCTCTGGGACTGGACTCTGGCTGGCAAAGACCATTTCTCATCTTGTTTAGTATGTTTAGTATATGCCACAACTTCTTAAATCTACTTTCTCTACCTTGTGACCTGAACCCCAGTCTTCTCTCCCTGACTTTCTTAATGTCATTCCAAGCAAACCAAGGAACCAGACTCAAGTGTGGTAGGGAAGAGCTGCTGCAGAGGCCTGCCAGGCAGACGGCCCCCTTCACTTCCCTCCCATATTATTCCCCCCAAATCTGGTTATATCTTCCTAGCATAACCCTCAGGCCCCAAATTAGGAATGCGGGATGTGTGTGCTCACCAGAACAACCCTTTACAGAATTTCCTCCTGCACATGAAACTGGATGCCTCTACGATAGAAACATCAACTGCGAGTTTCCATAAAGCTGTGTATCACCAAAATGCTTCCTTTCCAGGCTAGAAAATTTTCTCAGAAAGCATATTTTACTTTCAAGAAGACAATCTAGAAACTAGTGGCTGCTCCTGTGGTTTTTCAGCTGTTTAAACCAGTATTTGGACACCACCAAAGTGTCTCTCTCTCTTTTTTATTTCCTGGAGAACTGAATTACAAAATACTGGTTTCTATTAGGGTGTGTCTAGCACTTTCTTTGCGGCCAAGCCTTCCATTTTTATAGTCTGCACACTAGATTTTCCATGAACAAGCTCAATTTTATTCCCAGGCAATGATGTTTAGGAAATCCAATATGAACATGAAGACTGTTCTAAGGCAGTTTCAGAATTTGTGCTATGCTGTTGCCTAAAAAGAGCACTTCTGATGTATAAAAAATATGTTTTGGGGGCATGTCGTAATATATGTTGGGGAAAAGGGTACTCACTACTCTTTATATTTTCTTAGATTGGGCTATCTCAGAGAACTTATCTGCTAAATTCTTCTTCTCAAGCCTTTATTTCTATACTTGTACAGAGTACAGCCCAAACACCCACCTACACAGGCATTTTACAGTAAGAGTTAGAAGCCAAGTGACTGAAAAACAAAACAAAATTATGTATATAGTGTCTTTACAGAGATTTACATGTGAATTCAGATGGGAGCCAATGGTAACTCTGGAGGAAAATGAACCAATTAAAGAAAAGTGCTAATGGAAAGTGTAACTATAATTTGGTTTTGCTGACAAATAAAAAAGCAGGTGCCATATTTTTAGAGAAAAATAATGTAGAAAATAGCTTTATATTTACATACACATACACATTTTCTCTCCATCTCCAGAAATTTACACATTGGCCACACCACCACAACACCCAGTTTTACATTATGAATATGTCCACCCTCTCCTCCTTTTAGCCCTCTAAGGGGGCCCTACTGGGCTACACCAGGCTTCTCACAGACTCCTTTCTGTCCCACCTTCTCTGTGTCCCTTGGCTCATTCTTCCCATTGAAATCCTTCACTCCTTCAAGGCTATCATCAAGGCCCATCTCCTCCATGAAGCCTTCCCACCAGAACCCCAAACCATTAAGCCCCATGCTCCAAATCTGACACTATTTAAAAAATTTATTTCAATTAATTTATTTGGCTGCACTGGGTCTTAGTTGTGGCATGTGGGATCTAGTTCCCCAACCACGGATTGAATCTGGGCCTTCTGCATTGGGAGTGCAGAGTCTTAGCTACTGGACCACCAGAGAAGTTCCTGAATCCTCCACTATTTATTGCTGATGCTGTCAATTTTACAGATTCATTTTGGATAGGCATTTTCTCTCCCTATGGCTGCAAGTCTCTTGAGGGCAGGGCCACATCTAATTCCATTTCTTAAAAAAAAAAAAACCCACAAAAACCAAGTTTTATTTAATTTTTGGCCACAACCTATGACATGTGGGATGGATCTTAGTTTCCCTACCAGGGATTCAACCCACACTTCCTCCATTGGAAAGTGGAATTTTAACCACTGGACTACCAGGAAGGTCCCTAATCCCATTTCTGTCTGCTACCATAGTCCCCCCACATACTGAACACAAAACAGATGATGAACCAGTATCTATTGGGTGGTATGGGTTGAACAGCTGGGTGCAGATCTGTGAGATCTAGAATGGCTAGTTTCATCTGGCTATCTAAATTGCTCTAATGAGGTCCAGATAATATTCATAGCTGCCTATAGGCAGGGCTGCTACCCCTCATGAAACATTCCTGGAAAACTATGGAGGCCACCCGTTGTAGATGCCATGGTGTACGACCCAGGTCCCCCTTCAGGAATGAAAGGCCAAGCACTCCATAAGCTGCTGGAAGTGCTGCCTGCAGACAGCTCTCAGCTGAAGGGGACAGCTTTGTCCAAGACGCAGGGATGGCCTGCATCTAATGACTGATCATTATGTCAGGGGATATAAAAGCCTCGTCCCTTAGCTCAGCTCAGTTCTGTAGGGCTTTCCACCTTCAACTTGTTGTTGGGCCTGCTCTGCAGCTCAGCTCCGCCCTCTGCCCAGCCTGGCATCCCTCCCCTCTATTTGTCTTCCCCAGGTATTGATCCCAAGACCCTCTCCCAATACACACTGCATGCTAACCTCCATCTCAGAGCCTGCTTCCTGGAGAACTGACTTATACCAGAATTTGTAGATCCATCCATCTATCCAAGCAGCCAGCCAGCCAGGCAGTAACCTACCACTGTGTTTAGGGCACACAGGTGGTGTTGGTGAGAGGTGATACAGAGGAAAAAGGCCCAGTCTTTACCCTTAGGGAGCCAAGGCCAATACCAGATGTGAGACATGTACAGGAATAACTGTAAAACACACAATGGAAAGTGGCTGGTGTCAAGAGAGAACATATAAACAGAGACGTGGCCAGGATGTAACCTCGGGGCAATGGTGTGAGTCTTCCTGCACTGGCTTAAGCTGTGGCCATCAGTACCTGTGTCCTATCTGCCCATCTGATCCCAAGCCCTCCTAGAGACAGAATGGACTATGGCCTTATATCTCTTTTCATGGCCCCATACTTCCCAACACAGAGTCCCAGATAGTGCAAGTGATCTTAAAACACTGAAGCAAAGCACTGAAGGAAAGCGTTGGCAGTCCTACTTTATAGGACAGGTTTTTGGCTGCCTATCTAGCCTGTTAGTGCAGGGCTCTCAGGAGGCTTCTCAAATTTCTCATTCATTTACTAGGTCCATAAAACCTTGGAAACATGAAAGCATGAGGCAAGGTCCTGATCCTCAAAGCAGCCCACTGTGTGGATGGGGCCAAAGCCCCTAAAAATGTCCACAAATAAGAATGAGACCTGGGACTATGACTAATAGCCGAGTAGTTCATCATCCCCAGGTGGTGTCCTTGCCCGTGGTTGTGTGGTTGTTCAGTCCGTTAATTGTTAATTTGTCAGGCGACAAAGGTTACTGAATAGCCTCCACAAATAACCCAACAACAAGAATCAACAAACTCCAGAACCTCATGATCCTCCAAAACCAATGTCCCAGCATAATTTACTATGGGTGGGGGGAGGTGTCTGTAAGCAAAACTTTGTTGTTATTCACTCACTAAGTCATTTACCACTCTTTGTGACCCCATGGACTGCAGCATGCCAGGCTTCCCTGTCCTCCGCCATCTCCCGGAGCTTGCTCAAATTCATGTCCGTTGAGTTGATGATGCCATCCAGCCATCTCGTCCTCTGTCATCCCCTTCTCCTCCTGCCTTTAATCTTTCCTGTCATCAGGGTCTTTCCCTCACTATTAAGCATCTGATGGAAAGAAAGGAAGCGCTGGTGGGGTGGGGAAGCCTGTCTCCTGCATTTCCCTGCCTTAGTCCAACTCAACACGCCAGTCCCCTTCCACTGTCCCTCTCCTTTTACTGCTTTTGTACAATCTGTCACCAACTTCTGTTGTTTGTTTCTCTGAAATGGCATTTGCATCCTTCCTCTTCTGCTTCGCTTAGGGATACCATCCCCTCTGACTGTGTGGTCACACCCTGGTAGCCGAGACTCCAAGCCTAGGCCATCTCCCTACTTCATGTCTGTCAGATGTGGCTTCTGTAAACAGAGCTCTTAGTCAGGGACATCTCTGCTCTGCTATCAGCTCAACTGGGGCTCCTTCAGCGCCATCAGGACCAAGTTATTAAGACCCCCTCTAGTAAGTGGCTCTCGTACATTCATCTATATTTCCCAGTACACCTTAGTATCCCAGAGGAGGGTATGGCAACCCACTCCAGTATTCTTGCCTGGAGAATCCCACAGACGAGTAGCCTGGCAGGCTACAGTCCGTGGGGTCACAAAGAGTCGGGCGCGACTGAAGCGACTTAGCGCACACACACGCACACCTTAGTATACGCCCTCCACTCCCAGTGCTTCCCTGTTTACCTGTGCCTTTGCTCAATGGTGTCTGACTTCTGGAACACCTTATCTCCTCCTGGCTAACTACTGAATCCTACCCACCACTTTGCTACTCTGTCTACCTGGACCAAGCTTAGGACCTAGGGAATGGGAAAGACAGGGAGGGCAACGTCAGAAGCCTGCTGTTTTCCTACTTCTTTTATTATCTTGAGGTTTCCTTACCACATCCCGACTCCATCGCATGGAAATGCTTTTCTGTGGCACCTACCCAGCCACAGGGATGCTCCATCAGTGTGACTGCTCGGCGCTAGCTCTGGGTAGAGGGAGCTTGTCTGTTTCAGCTGGGGTAGACGTCTCAGTTTTACAAGCCAGAAAGGAAAAAAACTGACACTGCTAATGTTTACTCACTTGTTGCTTCTTAGGAAAGACTTTCAGTCTGCTGAGTTAATATACCAAGCTCTAAGATTTCTGAGAGATGGATGGTGGGTTTCTCAAAGGAGAGACTGCCAAGTTGGGTCTCTGGAAAGAATCCAGTGTTCCATAAACGCTGTTTCTTTCCTAATCATAGACAGAACCATAAAACTACAGAGAGGCAAAGGAGAGCTTCAGACAGCAGAATGACATAGAAGCACCATCCTCTGCTTCTTGAAAAATAGAAAATGCAGATTAGGACAGATCTTGTCCACACTCCCCCCTTGACCTTCCGATGCAGGGACTGCTCCATGAGAGAGCAGTAAGGCAGTAAGGCAGACACTGCAGAGATCTTTGGAAAAGGCTCTTGAAAGGGGTACAGTAAAGACATTTCCTCACTCCTCTGCCAGTTTTTGACCAGGAAAGTTATGAGATGGGCAAAAATGGAGAGCAGACTAGTGACTATCTCCCCTGTCTCCTGTTACCTTGAAGGGAAAAGGTGAACCAGCGTGTGTGGGGATTAACCCCTGTTCTATCGGAAGTGGCATAAAAATGGCTAACCTCTAGGTTAGAAGGTAGACTGGATAAGGTGTTCTCTACTTTGTGCAACTTTCTCCAGAGCTAGAAGAGACAGATGGTGAAAGCAGTAGTTTTGAAGGTACCCGTCTTTATGCCTTGAACTGGAAGATGAGGATGAGAAGAGGTAACTTAAAAATAGCCTCTCCCAAACAAACACATCTGTGTGTGTGTGTGCACATACACATGAGACAGAGTGAAAAGGAGAAAATTCAAAACAAATCTTCTCAGGCAATTACATTAATGTAATAATAATGACAATAATACTAATTGTTTTATATATGTTATAAATGTTTTATACATGTTATAAATGTTTTATACATGTTTTATAAATGTTATAAAATGTTATTCCCATTTTACAGATGGGGAAGTTAACTTGCCCATCAGGTGGCGCTAGTGATAAAGAACCCACCTGCCAATGCAAGAGATGTAAGAGATACTGGTTAGATCTCTGGGTTGGGAAGAACCCCTGGAGAAGGGAATGGCAACCCACATCAGTATTCTTGCCTGGAGAATCCCATAGACAGAGGAGCCTGGTGGGATATACGGTCCACGGGGTTGCAAAGAGTCGGACACGACTGAAGCAACTTAGAACACATGGGGGTAGAGATTGAGACCCAGGTCTTTCTGATTTCAGAGTCTAAGCTCAGGACTTTAATAAGGTCCATCTTGCAGCAGGGCTTTTCTACAAGTTCAGGAAGGAGAGGGCATTGAGGAGGAAGCAGCCCTCCTCTCAGCTCCCTGTGAGGTGGGTACACACAAATACACACATTAATACTCTAAGATGCCCCACTTCCTCTGCTGTCCTCAGTTACAAACCCACCCAGCTTGCACAGGTCCACAGATAGATGTCATGTTACTTACAGGGACAATGATCACCCCTACGGATAATTTAACCTGTATCTGAAGCTGCAACAGGAGTTTCCTTTTGATAGGATGTAGCCACAGCCAGATGATGAATTAACACTTAGTTTTGAAGGTGTCACGAAGACTTTAAGATTGAAAGTAATGAGTGAGACTGAATGCCATTTAGCAGAATGACTTGTGACATTCAAATAAATGTTCAACTTGTGAGATTCAAGCACACAGAGGAAGAAGGAATGACTGTAGAAAACAGTAAGGCACAAACAAATGGTGACAGCTCATAGAACTGGCTGCCCTATTCTTCACCGGATCCATCCAACCTCGGTAGTCACGGCTCGGCTGCTGTTAGTAGAGGTCTTCCACACAAACAGACATGAACCCCCAGGGATATTCCTTGCTGAGCAGGCTGCAGGGAGAAGCAACCAGACCCTTCAGAACTCTTTTCCTCCCCTGTCATCCAAGTACCAACTCTTCTCAGTGTCTCCTGCCACCCCCCCCTTCTCCCCCCCTCCTCTTTCTCAGAGCCTCCTTATCCTCCTCCCCTTCTCCATCAACCGACATAAAAGATCTGAGGGTGGGAGCCCGGAGAGCATGTTAGTTCCTGAGATTTTGAGAGAGTAAAGTTTCAGTGTCAATGTATCCACCTCCCCTCCTCCTTCTGAACTCTAGAGATATACTTAGATACACACAGAACACCCACTGGAACTTTTAAATGATGGGAAGAGATCCACAAGCCACCTGTGAAACAAAAGCTTGGTGCTTCATAGTCATGGGAACATACAGGTTGGAGAAGAGCTCATGTTTATTAATCAGGTCCACACATACCTACACAAAGCAGGTGGCCCTTGCACAGAGATAGGAGTCCACACACACAGGCATCTTGACAATGCCACCTTGCTTCTCCTCCATCCTCCTCTCTTCCCACCGAGCTGTAGGTATTTACCACAGCTGCTTTGTGAGGTGCAACAGAAAGGCAGTCACTCCGCCCTTGGCTGTGCCCTGGCTATGATTTATGGGTAAGGCACCTAACCCAGTTCTGGAATATGGAGATAGTAACCACCATGCTAGGTGCTGTGAGGATGAAGGAGAATAATATATGCAGGGCCTTTGGCACAGCTTCTGGTGCTGACTTGCCTGATTCCCGAGCCTGTCTTTCCTACACGCATGCCTGGGCTGATGGTGTCTTCTGACACTTGGTTCCCACCCTGGGGACCCTGTCTGACACTGGTAAGAGTGGGAACTAGTCTGGGACCTCGGATCTGTACCCGAGGACCCCAGCTCTCTGGTCACAGGTCTGCTGACCACGGCCAGCCTGCAGGGCGGCGTGGAGCGCGGGGAGCCACGGGGTACTTGCGAGTGCCATAGGTCTTCTGCCCCTGGACCCGTGGGCGGTGGGTGGAGCGGGCCAGTGGAGGTGGGCAGAGCCCAGTGGTAAGTCAACTCAAGGCTGTGGGTGGCTTTCTCCTGTTGCTCAGTATCAGGAAGAGCGGGGGAGGACATTCATTTTTTCCTAATTGCTAATTCCACCCATTGCTTCGATTAACTATCGATTGTGAAAAGCTGGCGGCTCCCCTTAAAGGCCAAGCTCGGCCCCCGCGCGCCACCGTGTCTGTCTCCCTGGACCCTTCGTGGGGGACCTCCTCCGCGTGTGCAGGGCAGCGATGGGCCAACGCTTCTGCACCGGCTCATCTAGCAACCTCGGGAATCGCAACCGCGAGCTGTGGTTTGAGTCCTGCCTGGCCACCCGCGGGGGCATTTTCTTCCTCGAGTGTCCTGTCACGCCCTCGGAGCCGGTCATCTGTTCCGCAGCGTCCCTGGAGTCCGGGGTTCGAGGACCCGGCCGGCTCTTGGAAAGTTATTTCAAAAAGCAGATGTGTTGCAACCCTCACTGCAGCAAACTACAGGACACAGATTTCCCGAACCTTGTCACTCCCCCGGCCCAACACCTCCCCACCCCCTGCCCCGGCCCGACGACCCGAGCCCTGCAGCGCGGAAAGCCACCTTCAAACGCACCTACTCTCCCTCCAGCGCCCAAATGCAATGGGGAGAAAACCCCAAAGCAAAGTCAGAGCGCAGAGTCGTCCCAGTCCTGGCCTGGAAAGGATCGGACTGTTGGGGATCGGCCTCCCGCCCGGCAGCTCCGAGAAATACTCGCGATTTCCCGCCCGGGCCTCCCCTCCTCGATGCCCCAGTGTTCCTGGCGGGGCTGCCCCGACTCCTCGTACCTGCGGCGGTCCCAGGCTCGCCCTCGCTCTGCTCGCCGGAATCTGAATCCATGCCGCCGACTGGCGTTCACAGCCGTCCGCCCGTCCCCGGGACACCCGGGGCCGGCGTCCGGACTCAGCCAGCCGCGTCGCACTCCGGCCGGGCAATGCGCGGCGGCCGCGGCAGGGGGCGGCTCGGCAGAGGCCAGCGCGGCCCGCTCTCCGCTCCCCGCGCCCGCCGGCCGGTGCCTGCGCGCGAGGCGAGCGCGGGGCGGAGGGTGGGGCGCGCCGGGAGAGCCGGGAGGAGGGCGGGGAGCCGCGAGCTGGGAGGAGCAGGAGCGTCCGGCGCCCCGCGGGCTCCAGACTGGGGTTAAATACCCGGGGGAGGCGCCGCTCCTCCACCCGCGCTCCGCGTCTGGCACCCGCAGCCCTGGACTTGCGGAGCCGGGCGAGGTCGTGCGAGTTGGCGAGGCTGAGCCCCTTCCCTTGGAGGTGGCCAAGTTTGGAGAATTCTTAAATGAAAAAGCTCCTCTACCCAAGTTGGAAAAGAAGAGGTTCCGAGTGGGAATGCTGGGGCTGCCCGGGTTCTAGTCTGACTTCACAGTTCGGAGATCTTGTTAACTTCTCTGTGCCTATTTCCTCACTTGGAAAATGGGGAAAATGAGAGTTCCCTTTTGTCCCGGATGGTGTGAGGGGAGTATATAAATCATGCGTGCGAGGGGCCAAGAGCAGGGCCTGGCACCTAGAGAGGAAGTAAACAGCGTGCGGCAGGTAAAACTAACGCCGGTGGCTCTTCTCCTGGCGTGGGTGCGGGCGGCCGTGGTCTGGAGCCCTATCTGCGGTCCAAGGCAGGACTCCCCCTCCTGCTGGCCAAGGAGCCAAGCCATTTCCAGGCACAGACTCGGGCAAGAATGGATTTAAAAACCTTTACTTTAACACAGAGTGCTAAACTTCCTCAATACCCTCCTCCTTCCACTTTCTAAAAGGAAAAAAAGAGACAGCGAGAAGCAGTCTATACTGATTTAGTAACTGAGACTAAACTGGGGGTGAATGCACGGAGCACTAAGGCCTGAGGGGCTCCTTTGTTGTTAACTCCTGATTATCCACGCAGTCTTATTTTCTTCCTGAATTGTCAGCTCCAACACTTACATAACCTTAAGCCGGCTTCTCTACATGTAAAGTGTGGGCAGAGAACAGGGACACACTTTATTGACCTGAGCGAAATGAAATTGGAAAGAGAGAAGTCTGACCAAAAGAGCCATTTATTGTTTCCTGTGTGCTCTCATTTTAATCTCTACAATGACCCTGTGAGGAATTTGAAAAAAATGTTTTGGAGGTCAAAAATGGTTGAAAGTTGGCAGTTTCGAAAAATTTAACTTAAACTGTTATCTCCGTTTTGAGATGTGGAAACAGTCTCTGAGCCTTTGGGCTCAGGCTCAGCATGTGGGTGAGTTGGGCCTTGAAATCTGACCTGATGTCTGAACTTTCTACTGACCGCTAGTGTCACAAGTGAGTTTGGCCTCTTGACTGCCTGGAGTCTGCCTCTTTCGGAGGAGGTCTGGACTTTTCAGAGTGCAAATATAGTTCTCCTTTGGGTTCTCAGAAAACATTTTCTGGGTGGCAAAACTCATGGACTTAAGCTAGTAAGAGCTGGATGGATTTCCTTGGAAGGGTCTAAAGAACCCTCGCTAGACGTAAGATCTTGGGCAAATGGCTTAATTTCCCTTAGTTTTCTCAGGTGATGGCACATCCTTCATCGGGTGGTTGTTAGGGAGTGAGTGAAATAATGATTGTGGAAGCTAGTTAGTACCCAATGCCTGGCACACAGTTCATGTTTGATAAATGGAAAGAACATTCTTAGATCTAATGGATCCCATTTAGAAAAACAAAATATTTTAAATCACAATTTTAAGTGAAAAGAAAAAAACTCACAGCAGTCACAGTGATAAAAGTTGATACTCAAAAAACAAATAGCTGGGTCATTTTAAAAGTTTGGCATCATGGCTTTGTAGCCTTAAGGAAAAACAAGGATGATAGCATCAGAGAACAGAGCATATTGGATTGAAAAGTCATCCAGCTTCCTCTAAGGGCCATGCCTAAATTCAGCAATAGGAAATGTGAAACTTTCTCTGTCTCCCTAGACCTACTTTTCTGGCACTTGGTGGAAGCTCTTTTTGTTTTTCTTGTTTGTTTTAATGGACAGGTGATCGATCTGGGTTGAAGACAGAAATACCACTGAGACATCTACACATCTTAGTGCAAACAGGGTAACTCACTATTGGAACTTGATCAACAGTAAACAAAGTACTGGGAGTGCAATTAACAACAGAGATATGTCCATCAGTCATCAGCTCTTTACTGAATACGTAGTACATTTTAGACCAGAGATAGGATTCCAAGGGCAGAGGATGTGTGTGTGTGTGTGTGTGTGTGTGTGCTCAGTCATGTCTGACTCTTTGCAACCCTGGGGAGGGAGAGGGCTGATCAGAGTGCTCCTGAGAAGTCTATGAGGTGAGTTGTCAATAAGCAACACCAACTAGTTTAGCCATCCCTGTATTTAATCGTAGTATACGTCTACAAAAGGAGGCAGATGTAGAATGAAAAACTGAATGTGGAATTAAACAATGGAGAAGAGAGATCCAAACCAAATAAAATCTCCATTCCAATTTCCTATGATATGCAATCTGTTGTCATGGGATAGCAAGACAAAGGGAAGTGACTGCTGGCACGCATGTGGGTTTAATGAGGAACATTAGTGGAACATACCTTATCTGTCCTCCCAGTGTGGAAAAATCTGTATAAGAGAAGGAAGTCCTTAAAATAGTATCGGCTGACCATCATCCCGACAAAAAAGGGGAAGTCTGAGGTGGGTGAATCTCAGATATACAAACCAATCCTAGTGTGTTTCTTTAAAAGAAAGAAAGAGAAAGCTCTTAGAAAAGGGGAAAGGACTTCCGTGGTTCCTCTGTATATTTTTAGAAGAATGGCATCACTTTGCAGACTTGAATCTAGACTTATAAACCACTTTCCTCAGTGTTTCCACTACATCTTTTCAGCTTGGCTACTCTTCAGAAACGAACATTTCTAACTCTTATTGGTCATTTCTTAGCTTCAGCTAATGAAATCGGTGTCTTTTAAGGAACTTTGTCTGGTGGGAAAAGCATATTTATTTGTAAGGTGAAAAGAAATGGATAATAAGATAGATCCATTTCTTCTAACACGATAATATTCCTTTAATCCAAGCCAGTGCTATGACTCATCTGCCTGTCTCCTCTTGTGGGATGGAAAGGGAGCCGTCTGCAACCTTCGGCAGGCAGCCGGGAGGAGTGAGGGAGGGAGGTTCCTCTCCAAAGCTAGGGCTGCTGTTCTGCTTCAAAAATTCACAGAGTTCTGGAACTGCCATTTCTTTGGGCAGAAGTGGCCCTTGGTACTTTGGAATCAGATCTTGCCTGGGACAGCTTCATTTTTAATAACTTGTCTCGAGGTGGTTGCTGGCACCAAGGAAGCTTCTGCCCAGAGCCAAGGTGACCTCCATGGGGCTCTCAGCAAGCTGGACCAGTGGGGTTTGAGCTTGCTTCCTATCCATCTGGCAGAACAAGATGCTGGAAGACAGCCTTGAAAGAGGGGGATTTTCCTTTTTTTTTCCCTGGCTAACAAAATAATTTTTATTGTTACCCATCCTACCTTGCCTTATTTCAAAAGCAATGCACATCACTGTAGAAAAAAATGGGAAAAACTTACAAGCAAAAGAAGATTTTAAAATCCATTCATAAGTCCACCAGTGGCAGTAACTATTAGCATATCTTTTGAAAAATTTCCTTCTTTGTGTGTATAGCAGTCTGCTTTTGTAACGTGCTTTTTCCTTTAAACAGTGTTGAACATCACTCCATCTGACAATATGATTTTTAAAAGCTGCACAATATTCTTTTATATGGGTGTACCATAAGTATTTAAACATCCTCTATTGTTGGGTATACAGGTTGTTTCCAGTTTTCTGCTAAAACAGCATCAGTGAATATCTTCATGTTGAAATCTTTGCACATGTCTTTAATCAGTGTCTATCAACCTTCAGCAGCCTCCATTGTTCTTAGGAGGAAAAAACAAGACAGAAAATTATAGCTAACAAAATAATAGCTGTATCTATCCTGAAACATTAAGGTTATCAAGAATTTTAATGAGCACGATCTGTCTTGGCAGAGGATGGGTTAGTTGAGTTCATTCTTGAATTTATCAAGCATTGATTGAGCCCAGAGGGCATTTTTATGGGTTGAGGTGAGGAATAGAAAACATCCTTCTGCATTTTTTGGTGGGCACTGTGTCCTCTGCACAGGCCCATCCATGTCCAGACGCCTGTGGGGAGTCACGGGTGGAAGAGGCTGGTCATTTGGGCATTAGGCTGTTCTCCCAGGCTTTTAGTTCTGCCCTCATGAGCTGCCTACAGGACAGCTTCCTGAGCAGCTAATGCAATGATAGTGACTCTAAAGCACAGATTCAGAGGGAGAGGGAAGTTGAAAAAGAGGGAAGAGAAAGAGAGATAAAGAGGAAAACTCCATGGCCCCAATCTCTGTTGTGTTTTGGCTCAGCTTCCTATGGGGCTGCTTGTAAGCCTTTTAAACAGAAGGACCAGGATCATAGGTTCGGCCCCACTGGGAGTCCACCTGATTACATATGGTATCTTGGGCCCCCTGTGGCATTCTGTCTGGGGGCTGCAGGATGTGAGGGTGCTGTATTGGAGCTGTTCTTATACCCATCCGCAAGGCTTGTATATGGGCACCCTAATTGACTGATTTTGCTGTTCTGTATGTCTTCCCATCTTCCTGGATCTTTCCTGGTGAGGAAAGGGTCAATTTATTCCTACTGGGGAGAAGGGTGGGCTCAAGACCCATGAAACTCAAGCAGCAGCTAGAATCCTTCCAGTTTAGGAAGATAAGCGTGTACCCAAAGACTGTATAGGGGCAATGTTGCCCCAGTTTTCTAAAGTAAGAAAGGAGTCGATTTCAAGAATCACAGATCCATAACAGGCCTTTTTGGCCACTCTTTAGAAAAAGTCTGGAACAAGTAGGTTTATATGTGTTTAAAGAAGAAAGTGGTGATCACCAGCAGCCAACATGGGCTCATTATGATGTCCCATTAAGATAACCATGTTAACTTTCTTTAAACAGTATCATTAGGTGAATCAAGATAATTTTATTTAACTTAGAGGCAGCAAGTATTAGTTAAGCACTCTGTGCTTGAAGTGAAGAGAGCTGACTGCCACGGATGTTATATGTTGTGATATAAGTAAAGAATTTGATCAAGTCTTGCATAATTCTTTTGCTGTTAGGTGGATCTAGAACTGGTTGGTTGAGCAGCACTACCCAGTGAGGCTTGATTCATAGTTCTGAGTTAACTTAAAGGGAGATCTCCGGTGGAGTGACACAGAGCTCTGTCCTTGTTTCTGGTCTATTCTATTCTTCTTTTTCTTCCTCCTCCTCCTCTTCTTTTTAATCCGGCGCTTTGGAGGATGAATTTGGTTGTGCTTATCAAATGTGTGGTTACCCTGCTAAGACAGGTCAGGAAAGACTTGAAATCACATAGTAAAAAAGTAGATGGGTCTTGATAGTCCATAGACTCCACATGAGTCAGCAGGGGAATGACTGCTGCATTGCTCTGAGAAGGGTGGGATTAGTCCTCTGTTTCTGAGCTGGTGTTAGGGTCACCATGGGTCTTGTGAACATCTGGTATCACATCCCAGGGAGCTCCCAGAAGTAGGGATACCAGAACAGTGAGGGAGGTTTGGGAAATATTCTGTATAAGGAAGTTTGAATGTCAGGCTTGGGAAAGAAAGAAAACAAGACATAACAGGATGGGTGTCCTCAGATGTGTAAAGACCTAGATGCTAGGCCGATAGAGAACTAGAGATCAGTGTTATAAGTTATACACTGTTATAAGTTATACACAGTATTATATGTTATACACTGATCTATAACACTACAGATCAGTGTTATAAGAAAGTAGAATTTGTATTTAGGGCCATTCCTGGCCTGCATGTCCTCAGATCCATCCTTGAACTTTCTCTGCTCTGTATGGAGGAAGAGCTGACCGTTGCAGGCTGCATTTGCCATCCTGTGATGTGAGCTAGTTGCTAGCTGGATCTAGCAATGTGAAGCACTGGCAGAAGACTGGAGGACAGGGCAAGAAAGAGCTGGGATATTCTCTCCAGCCCTCCTTCCCTCAGTCCTGTGACCATTGCTGTATCTCCTCCGTGGCTCCAGCTCCCACTAATGGACCAACTGTAGTTCCAGCTTCCATCAGGTGACCATGGCCTCTGGGTTCCAGTAATAACACCCTCTCTATTTTTTCCCTCCAGCCCAGGATGGCAGTGGCTTCCTGCTGTTGTTAATATCTAGGCTTCCTTGGGGTTCCCCCAGTGGTGCTAGTGGTAAAGAATCCATCTGCCAAGCAGGAGACACAAGAGATGTGGGTTTAATCCCTAGGTGGTAAAGATCCCCTGGAATAGGAAATGGCAACCTGCTCTTCCCTGGACAATTTTATGGACAAAGGAGACTGGCGGGCTACAGTCTATGGGGTCACAAAGAGTCGGACATGACTGAGCACAAACACTACAGCCTGCCATACTGCCCTCTGACTTCTCAGCTCTTCCATCCCCCTGTGACTGGTCCTCTGCATTATTCTGTTAGAAATTATATCTTTTCAGAGTTGGGATTAGAAGTCAAGGCTCCTGACCTGAGATCAACACTCTTTTCATTTCATGTTGTCTGTCTCCTCCTATAAGATTTTTATTAACCATCCACCCATGGTTTCTATTAGTCACTCTTTTGATCTATGGGAGGGAAAATTGAGTCTCCTAAAGCATTTTTTTAAAAAATTCTCTTGTGATTATGTGACAACCTTGTTCAATAACACTCACTAATTATTTTACAGAACAAATACTGCTCGCTAAGTGTTGAGTGGAACATTTTTTCCCTCCCTTCAAAGCATTTTGTACTTAGAAAAGCTAAATACACATTCCAATCTGGAAGATTCCATTTATATAAGTCTCTGATTTCATAATGTCTATGTTGAATTGAGGGCTGTAGAAAAGGAAAGGAATGCTCAAGGCCACCTAGTCTAACCCCATCACTTTAGATGTAAAGAAACAGGTTCAGAAAGATGGAGTGGCTTTCCCAACTTTAGGGACAGAGTGGGGCAAGAACCCAGGTCTCAGTTCAAGGTTCTGAGTTCAAGATACTTATACCGTCATGCTTGTTTATGGGCATGTTTATTATTGTTTATTACTGTCATTCACTTCATCCAGTTTTCAATCTGCTTCTGCCTTCAGTTCCCAAATCTCTTCCCAGTGCTGTCTTTCCCTTCTTTTCAACTCCTGCTTACCAGGGTTTCAGTAGCCCATCTCCACTTGGAATGGAATTATCAAAGTAGGAGTTGACTAAGCCCTTTTAAAAATTTCTTTATCTCATCAACAACTGCCTTCGGCTCCTTCCCCTTTCCTTCTTTCTCCTCCACTCCCCTTTTTCCTGGATTCTCAGATTTTCCATTCTTCTCTCCACTCTAGCCAACATTTTTCCTTCCCACCAAGTCTTCTCTTGGCATGGGGCCCTTAAATTGGTCTCTCCCTTTTGTGTCCAGTCATCCTGGTTGAAGCCATCAACACTTCTAAGAGAGGAATCTTTCAAGCCCTGGATCTGATTCCTGGTTGCCATAAACCTTTGATCATTCTCTGAGGAAAGCCATAAATTAATGTTATTCCTTGGCAGGCCCCCTGGGCTTATCCCAGATCACTTCCCTGGTCTCTCAGTTTTGGATGTGATCATCTTCACACCTCAAACACTATAGCATAGATGGGAAATCCTCCCCTAGCCAAGAATGTAATATTTATTCTAGGCCAAACTATTAATATGTATCATCCCATGGGAATTTCCATTGTTTCAACAACTTTCTCTTTTGGCTGTCAGTATCAATCTTAGCTGGTTTTTAGATCTTTCCAAATGTTTGTTATCTGGACGTTCATGAGTGATTAGATTTACTGAAGCTCTTTCAGGATAACATCATTACAATATAATATTTGAGTCACTGTGACCCTGTTCAAATGAACTAATCCTACCCCCAAACAGACACGTTGATAACATATTTCCAGTTGGCTTAATTATATTCTTCTATCCTTCCAAATTTTGTGTTACTTTCTTCCAATGTGGATTTTGTCAAGTCACATACTTATCAAGAATCCAGGAACTCACTTTACCCTGCACATTCCTATAATTCATACTTTAATTTCTCTTGATGAAGTTGATAAGTCCAAGGATCAAGTATTGGATTTCTGTCCCAGGAAGCAAGCGCAGGGGACACCCATCTCCTTCCTTGGTCCGGGCGATAGTGCTTTAAGAGTTAGCAGGAACAGGTAGTGGTCCAGAGAAAAGAGGCAGCCTTGGACACCAGAATCCTAACCCCATCGTGCTCTCCTCTCCTAGAGAGGATTGGATGGTGGGTCAGAGCAACACTAACTCTCAGTTCCAGAAATCACATCTTTCCAAAATCTCCACAGTTACCTAAGGTGCCAACAGCCTCCCAGTTCCCCACATTTGTCTTCAAATTAGTTCTGTGATTTTTTTTTTTTTTTTTTTTGGTCTTACTTCCACTTTGGTGTTCACAGTTCTGTCAAATTCTAATGTTATTTCTTCCACAAATCTATTGATTTTATTCTTTCATTTCCAAATCCACAGTCTCCCTCCTCCCAGCTCTTTACCTGTGTCTTGAATGCTGCACAACACACTTCCTCCAGCCTTGCACAAATAAATCCCCTTGTACCCAAGCCAGAGCTCAGGCTCCCTCAACCGTCACTCTTTTTCATCTGAGAGCTTGTGTCTTCACCATCCTGCTCTGTTCCCTATGCCCAGGAGAGCCTTGAATATGTGTCAAAACAAAGAACTTGCCAGAGTATCAGCAATGATGGTTTGTCCCAGTGCACCCCATTTCAGTCTCTTTCTGCTTCCTGCCTTAATTTCTCTGACTCTCTACTTGCTGATATGTTGGCCCCTTTCCTTCTTCCCCTGGCAGAAGGCCTGCCTCCTTCCGGCCAGCCGGGATGCCTTGCTCTGACAGCTAGAGGTTTTGACTCTCTGGCTTGGCCTTAGGCCCTTGTCCCTAGAATTGCCCTCATGGGAACTTTGGGCCAGCAATCCCTGGTGTTCCTGGAACCCACATCTTCTTGGCTTTGCTTCTGGACCACTAAGTGTTGGGTAATTTCTGGCATGTCAGAGTGAAGACACCTGGATTTTTGTCATGAACTTGATGTGTGAGTTTAAATAAGTCAGGGGTGCCTGCCTCAGCCCTCTTCAGATGCCAGTTCTGAGGACCTTCAGCTTGTCATCTTGCATGCCTTGAACATATCCACCACTTCCCTGCTAATGCCCGAACCTGTCCTGACCAAGCCCCTTTCTCCCGCCACAAGACGAGGAGGGGGATGAAGCTTGTCTGTAACTCGGCACTCAGCATACCCTGGGTCTCTGCATATTCACTGACCTACAGTTTCTCCTTTGGCTCTGTCCCCCAGACCGTGTAAACAGTGTGCTTGGGTCTTACCTCAGTGTAAGAGGTAAGAGGTGAATGGTTTGATGTTAAAACTCCAACTAAAACTCTTATTTTATCTACTTAAAAAAAATCATTGTAATATATAGTGGAAGTATATGTAACCTTGTTCTGTAGTTTCCAAGTCTCCTGTAAATGTGCTATCATAGTTTCATAATATAAAAAATTAAAATTAAAATAAAAAAATAAAGTATGCCTTCCCACAGAAGCCCCTCCCCACTGCCTGGTCATTCTAATAGCCCTTCTTGTACACCATTGTCTCATTCTTGGGGTATGGGAATACTGTGTTCAGTATTCCAAGAGCTAGTGCACTGAGATTTGTACTTCTGTTTTGTTTCCAATCCAAATTGATTATTTTTTTCAGTTTTCATCCAGATGTTTGATATCATGTAAACACAGCTTGAAAGTGTTCCTGAACTGCTTACAGATGTACACCAGTGAAATCCTTTCCAAATTATATATAATGATGCTCTATTTATATCTGTGCCATAGTCTCTGGCTTGAGTTTTAACTATAAGACTAACTTGGAAAAAAAGTGAAAAACTCACATATGTGGATGATTTGTCTACTTGATTAAAGACTCCAGATATTTGGACATATTCAGGAATTGACATTGTTTCCCACTGAATGCAGGCGTATCTGTAGCCATGGTATTCTGAACTGAATGTTTGTGCTCCCATTCATATGTGGAAGCCCAAAATTGTAATGTGAAAGTATTTGGAGATGAGTTCTTTGGGAGGTGACTAGGGTTAGACGAGGTTATGAAGGTGGGCCCTTATAATGGGATTAGTGTCTTTATAGGAAGAGATAGAAGTGGACTCTCTCTGTCCATGAGCTCACACAAAGAAAGGGTCATATGAACACACAGTGAGAAGGTACTGTGCTGGGCTGTGCTTCATTGCTCAGTCGTGATCCCATGGACTGTCCCCCGCCAGGCTGCTCTGTCCATGGGGGGTCTCCAGGCAAGAATACTGGACTGGGTTGCCATGCCCTCCTCCAGGGGATCTTCCCAACCCAGGGATCAAACCCAGGTCTCCCACATTGCAGGTGGATTCTTTACTATCTGAGCCACCAGGGAAGCCCAAGAATACTGGAGTGGGTAGCCTATCCCTTCTCCAGGGGATCTTCCTGACCCAGGAATTGAACTGGGGTCTTCTGCATTGCAGGAGGATTCTTTACCAGCTGAGCTACCAGGGAAGTGAGAAGGTGGCTACCTGCAATTCAAGAGAAAACCTCTCATCAGAACCTGACCATGCTGGCACTTTGATCTCAGACTTCTAGCCTCCAGACTGTGAGTAAATAGCATTTCTTTTGTTTAAGCACCCAGTCTATGATATCTTGTTGTGGAGACTGAGCAGAATAATATACATGGGGACCAAGAATATGTTGCTTCATTCAGTGTATGTTCACTGTGTCTCTCGAACCTGCTGTATATAAGCCAAGACCTTCTTCCTTGATGTTTGACATCAGAAGGACACCCTGCAAGCCCTTTAGATCTACTTAATTCTCTTCAAGGCTTAGTTGCAGATACAGTATTTATGGGTGATTGCATAAAAGGTATTATAGCAGATTGTATTATCCAAAGATGTTACAGTCTGGCCAAATTTCTGGCCCACAAAATTGTAAGGAAAATAAAATGGTAGTTGTAAGTCAGTAAATTTGGGGGTAATTTGTTATGCATCTGTAGTAACTGTAAGAGATATACATTTCATTGATTCCTGTCAGTAAAATCCCACCCCTGAATCAAGCCCAACCAACAGAAAGCCTACCTTGGTTGGATTGTTTTTGAGTAGCCCTCAGGTGTGGTGCCCTGGTTTGTACCAACAGACAGGATCAGAGGCAGCTGCTCTGTGAAGATACTGTTGAGATGGGATCGAGGTCACTTAGAGCTTAGTGCAGGAAAGGTTGTGTTTCTTGGGAGCAGTTGGTATCTTACAGACACTGTGAATCTTATTTTTGCTCACCTTTTCCTCTTTGCTTTGGCTTCTAGGAAGCTCAGGACTAATTCTGTGACCAACCTGTAACTATCTTATTTCTTTGTATCCTTCTGTATCTATTTTTGTAAGCCCCTTAAAAATACTTTTGGAACAAGTGTTTTGATGCAGTTGGGCCATAAATGAATTAATGCAAGAATGAATGTCCCTCAAATCACCTTAGAATTTGAGAGTGTTATTAGATTGCGCTAGTTCCAACATAAAGCTTTATTATAACTTTATTAAAAACCAAACATATCTTGTGTGCATGCATGCTAAGTCACTTCAGTTGTCCGACTCTGTGATCCCATGAATTGTAGCCCCCTAGGCTCCTCTGACCGTGGAATTCTCCAGGCAAGAATACTGGCATGGGTTCCCATGCCCTCCTTCAGGGGATCTTCCTGGCCCAGGTACTGAACCTGTATCTCTCATGTCTCTTGAATTGGCTGGCAGGTGACTAGCACCATCTGGGAAGCCCACAAAATTGTAAGCAAAATAAAATGGTAAGATAAAACATATCTTACATTATCTAAAAGAAAACTACAAGAAACTAAAAGGGACCATCTAGACTGGAAGTTAAAAAAAATAATAATCCACTGCAAAGTAATATAACATCATTTAGTAAGTTAAACAATGAGGCATTTCAACAGGAAAAGTGTGTTTATTGAGCACCCATTAGCTCACGGGCATTTTCTAGATCCTCTATGTATTAAATTGCATTTCAGTTCAGTTCAGTCACTCAGCTGTGTCTGACTCTTTGCGACCCCATGGAGTGCAGCACGCCAGGTTTCCCTGTCCATCACCAACTCCCAGAGCTTGCTCAAACTCATGTCCATTGAGTCAGTGATGCCATCCAACCATCTCATTCTCTGTCGTCCTCTTCTCCTGCCTTCAATCTTTCCCAGCATCACGGTCTTTTTCAATGAGTCAGTTCTTTGCATCAGGTGGCTGAAGTATTGGACCAAAGTAATGGATTAAATTGCACTTAGTCATGTTTCATCCAGATGGCCCCATGGACGTAAAGTTACCTTAGGTTCAAATGAAAAAACTGATTGCTGCTGCTGCTGCTGCTAAGTTGCTTCAGTCACGTCCGAGTCTGTGCGACCCCATAGACGGCAGCCCACCAGGCTCCCCCGTCCCTGGGATTCTCCAGGCAAGAACACTGGAGTGGGAAAAAACTGATTAGAGAGGTTGAAAAGCTTGTCCTGGTCACACAGCTAATTGGGAGAGCTAAGCTTCGGACTCCGTGCCCTTTCTGGTTACAGTGGGAATTGATAACCACCCTGAGGTACACATAGGTTAGAGTACTTCTCCAGGCATAGGTCAAATCCTCTTCAAGTGCAGATGCATCTCTTTGGGAATGGGCTTTTGCTGCAACTAGTCATGCTGGAGGAAGAAACCAGTGGCCTGGGGTGCAGCAGGAGGGGATGGATAGGAAGCAGAGACATGCCCCCAGGGGACAGCCTCTTACACAATCCTCACTTTCTGAGCTGTTTTCTTTTCCCCCTTCCATATTATCACCACCACTCCCCACCCTCCTCAGAAGAATATCATTGCTTCTTCAAAGAGACTCCTGAAAAACTCAGATGTTGGCCACCACTGTGGGTGAGGTTTCTGCTTGTTTCTGGGCACTGGCACATAGAGAGGCGTTTGCCTTTTCTCTTCACATCTGGATGGAAGGGGCTTCCCTGTTGGTTCAGAAGATAAAGAATCTGCCTGCAATGCAGGAGACCTGAGTTTGACCCCTGGGTCAGAAAGATCCCCTGGAGAAGGAAATAGCAACCTACTCCACTATTCTTTGGAGAAGGAAATGGCAATCCATTCCAATATTCTTGCCTGGAGAATTACATGGACAGAGAAGGCTGGCAGGCTACAGTTCATGGGATCGCAAAGAGTCAGACATGACTAAGCAAGTAACACACACCAGTATTCTTGCCTGAGGAATTCCATGGACAGAAGAGCCTGGCGAGCTACAGTCCATGGGGTCACAAAGAGTTGGATATGATTGAGCGACTAACACTTTGAATTTCGTGGACAGAAACTGGAAAAAGGTGTTCTTGGTACTGACATAATTCCTTTCAATGGATTCAGCCAGTAGATCAGGCAAGCATTATGACCATGGGCTTCTAGGCAGTGCCTGGATATTCTTGCATTTCATGTCAAGAAGGGTTCGGTAATGATCCCCTGCTGGCTGTGTCCTCTGCCAGGCAGTGATTTTAAGCACCAGAGGGAAGAAACCCAGACCTGTGGGCAAGAACTCTATCCAAGCCCTGACTGCATGCTGTCATTTATCTGGATGATGCTCCTGGAACTATGACCTAAATTCTCAAATCTCTCTAATGGCTTGCCTGCATAAATGGACTTTTAGCTGCTATTAGAGTTAGCCTTCTAAGTAGGCATGAGGTGATTTAAGGGGCGTGGTTTGGGTAAGCCAAACAGCTCCACACCTTCTCTCCTGCTGGGCACGTGCCTGAAGTCCCACCATCAGGGATTCGGATCACAGAACCAAGAGGAAGCTTTTAGTATACAAGAGCCTCTTAACAAAAACATCCCTAGATGGATATTTGGAGCAGATCCAGGGGAGTCCCAGGCTGAACTGCTGCCTTCTCTACGCTCAGCTCCTTCTCCCTGTTCCAGCAGCTAGTACCTTCATTAGGCCATAAGTACTCAGTCCTGGTTGGTTCTGGAGCCAATTCAGTATGTTAGTTAGTGTCTTTCACCTACCAGCAGATGGGGTTTGGCAGTTGACTCACTCACTCACTCATTCACACAGTTTTTGTTGAGCAGCTCCATGCTCAGGTGCTAGACATTTGGCTGGACTCTGAGGATACTGGCAGGAGCATAGTCCTGGCCATCATGGGGTGTACATTATGCTGGAGGAGGCAGACAAGTTCACTAATAAATGTGCCATGGGTCAGATGGTGATGAGCACTGTGGAGAAAATAAGGGGCTGGATGTGCGATATTTCACATGCAAAGTTCTCTTGGATGAAGTGACAGTGGGACAGAAGCTGTGTGCAGTGAGCCAACAAATGAGCCAGCGACATGGGGAAGGGTGTCCCAGGCAGAGGGGCACAGTGTGTGCTGGAGGACCCCCCAGGGGCCTGGGGGAGCTGGGAGAGGCATGGGGAGGGAGTCAATGAGGAGGACAGAGTGGGAGGCGGGCAGGAGTGGTCACTCCACATTCCCAGTCTGAGTGCCTGGAAAGCTTGAAGTAAACCCTGGTAGACAGCACCGACCAAGCCACGGCGTCTCTCCCAGAGAGCCAGGGACCTGCATCCCAAGCCCCAGCTTATCTGAACGACACCCTGGAAACTGCCTGCCAATTCCCCTGGAGCGGTAACCCTGCCCCTCCCTCTGCATCAGCAAGGACCATCCCTCTGCTGGCTCCTGTAGCCTCCCCCGCCCCCCACTGTGCCCCCTGTAACCTTCCCTTGGTCATCCCCATCCCCCACCCCTGACATCAGGGTGGGATGTCAGGTTGGTTTTCCTTAGCTCTAGCTCAGCCACCTACTGGCTTCTGTGCCACCCACTGTGTGCCAGGCCAGTCCTCCCACCGCATTCCTGGGGCTGGCTTGTTTGCACAGAATCACTGCTCAGAGCTATAAGATGCTTTGTGGACAAACACCTTCCACCTTGTGATTTTGTCCAGGGCTCACCCTGGGCAAGCCCTTTCCTGCCCTTGGGAAATCTATTTAGTACTTGGTGTGTGCTAGGCACTGTGCTTTACATGTATCAAGATTGTCAAGATTTTCCAGTAAGATAGATATTACTAAATTTTATCCCTATTTTACAGGTGAGAAAATGGAGGCTCAGAAAGGCTAAAGCGTTTGCTGAAGATCATACACAGCTGGTGAGTGAAATTTCGGTTGAAACCAAATCTGTCTTTCCCCAGAGCCCCTCCCATGAAAATGAAAAGAGTTGAATGTATTCAGAAAGAGGTTTTGAACTGAGAATTGTAACAAGTACAGCCCTGCAGCTCCAGCATGGAGGAGCTGATCTGTGCATCTTGCCTGGGTTGTTCACCCAGCAGGAATGAAGATCCTGGAAATTGTCCTGCCATTCCTCACCAGTGATAACTCTGCTATGCCAGCATCCCAAACCATGCTGCTCCTCTGGCCCAGAGCTCCCTGATTGCAAGTGAAAAATGCCTGCACTTATAGTACTTCCCCTGATGCATAAATGTTCTTTTTTCTGGCCCGCATGCCTGGCCTCTTACATCAAATGTTCACCCTCTGGGTACTGTGGATTGGGAACACAAAGCTAATTATGGCTCAGTCTCTGCTGTCGTGGGCACCCCAAAGAGACGCTCTTTTGAGATGGCTGCTTCCTGCCCCTGTTTTTCTGAGGAGAAGCCCATGCTGCTGCCTTTCCCCACAATTCCCCTCAGGTCTGCAAGTTCTTAATGAGCACCTATTACCTGTGAGATTTGGTCTTGGGCCTGCTTAGTGAGAAATGAGACCTTTTTAGTCTTAAGGAATCAATTAGCAAGATTAGGGGGTGTGGGGAGAAACAGGGTACATGGAAGACAATAACCCATAAAACTCTATTAGCAGGCAGAGCAGAGCCTTTTTCTTGCTTAACTACATGCCTAAAAACAAAACAAAAATGAAAGAATGTTATTTTAACAAGATGAGCCTGAAATGAAAATGGACATGATATAAAAATTTTTTCATAGAACATTCAAACTGAAAATTATGTTTTGGTAAACTTTTCTTTTTGAAAACTTCCACATTTACCTCAATTTTTGGAGGAATATTTAGGAGATTATGAAGTTTCCATGCAATTGTGTAGGTCTGTTTTTGTTCAGTCTCCAGATGTAAACCTCATTGGGAAAGTCAACCCTCATTTTTAGAAATAATGGCAAAAGCATATAATTGTATGCAATTTCCCTTGGTTCATTTAGAGACATCTCAGTATAATTTGTTTTCTATTGCTGTTTCACTGGTGGTCTCCCCTCTTCCTCAGGGATTGCCAATGAGGCTCCTGCAGGCCTGTCCTCAGGGGTACTTAGGGGAGACGATTTCTTCAGGTGGCACCTTGGGGCACAGGAAGGTACCAAAATCCTCCCTGCCACCATGTGCGGCCCCAGTAACCTGCCACAGTAGCCCAGATTTCACCAGGAGGGCTTTATTCCCTTTGGTGATGTGTGTGAACTTGTTTTGAGGGAATGATGGTAGTGCACTGGAGCTGTTTCTGCAAATGAACTCTTGTACCAGAGGCCTAGATATACAGAGGTCAGATGTGAATTAGGGGCTCCCTCTGCTTGCATTCTAGACACCCCTATGCAACCCCTCCGCCCAGCCACTGTCCTCTCCACAGCCTGATGAAGCCTTGGGATGTAACAGCCTTGAAGTTCCCTCAGTAAACTGTTTTCTGGCTTCTTCGTCCTGTTTTCTCTGACATCTACCCTGATGTGGAGCTCAGCCACACTAGTTTCCATGGGGCACCCATCGTGGCATGCATTTTTCGAGGTTTGCCGATGCCCCTGAAGATTTTGAGGACATCAAAAGAGAGTTCAGTCTTCTGTCAGGCTCACCTCTTTGTTATTTGTCTTCTCTCACACGCTGATTCTCCTGGGGCTCCAGGAGGGTATCAGCCTAGGGATTTTTTGCTGCAGATAATGTAAATAGTCACCTAGATTGAGGGCTTCCTTTGCTGACAGAATGTGGCAGTTCCATTGTCCTGTAGGTCAACCTGTCCAAGGTTTGTACCCTAAATATCTGGTACAAGTTTGCCACATGGTAAGTGTCCAGTAAATATGTGCTGAGTGAATGAATGAACGGAATGCCAAATGTTTGCATATGAAAATAGAACTCACGGAGGTTTCTTCTGAAATGGAGACAACAGGCAGGGGTGGGAGGCTGTGCCTGGTGGTTAACCTGAGGTTGCTATGAGACGTTGTTAGAGGATTAGAAACAATGTGTGTAAACCACAGGCCACAGCACCTGGGACTCAAGCTTTCACCGAAGAACCCCGCTAGGCCCCTTGTATTCATTCCCACAAACTGCAGTCTTCGGCAAAGGAATGAATTAGAGGCAACAAGCAGAGTTTGGAGAAGCAGGTTTCTGTGCCTAGGAAGAAAAACTTCCAACAGAATATTCTGGAAATGGAATTGGATCCTGGTGACATCCCCTTCCTACAATCATATGATGTTGAAACAGGAGGACCATGCACCAGAGATGTGGGTAGGGGGTGGGCCAGGTGTCTTTTATGTTTCTCTCCCTCCCCAAGAAGCTCTGATTCTATTATGGCATTAAAAAAATTCTTTTGTTGCTTTGACTTAAAATAGGTGTGGGGATGCTGCAAATTCAAATATAAGAGAAATCTCAGGAAAATTATGTTACTAGGAAACCAAAAGGGTTTGGCATTCTTTCAAGAGAATTTCTGTTCTGCCACCCTATATTGTTCCTGAGGTCTTGCCAAGCCAAATTCTTTCTCTGTGGCTAGTCTTCTTTGGGCTGATTCTCTCCCACAATAAGCCTTGGCCACTGAGCACCAAAAGCCACTTGTTGGCTACAGCCTTCCCTGCTTTTAGGTATTAAGGCAGAAAGCAGAGTTTTCAAACATACTTCTTATGCCAAGCATGGATGTGGATTTATTCTGGACATTTTGGGCTCTGTCAGTGAAAGTATAAGATGTCTAGATCAGGGTTTCCCAGTCTTGACACTATGACATTTTAGGCCAGGTAGTTCTTTGTTGTCGGGGGTTGCCCTGTGCATTATATGATGTTTTTGCAGCATTCTTGCCCTCTACCAACTAGATTCTAGTAGCATCTCCCCTAGCTGTGACAGTCTCAAATTTCTCCAGATATTTTCAAATGGCCCCTGTCCAGAATTTCTCCAGATATTGTCATTTGTCCCCTGTCAAAGTCACCTGTGGTTGAGAACCACTAGTCTAGGTAAAGACTGGAAGGAAGTCAGTCATCTCCATGTTCTGTTGGGCTAGGTAACTAACACATTGAACCTGAAATCCAGTTTTTCTGACCTCATAACCTGGGCTTAGGAGGCAGGACCTCAGTGTGATTAAGATCCAGAAACTGAAAGAACTGGATTCACATCCTGACCCTCTTACTTCCAAGTTATTAACCTCTGTCAGCTTTAGTTTCTTCATCTGTGAAAAAGGGCAATAATAGTATTTACCCTACTCTGTGGGCAAGAGGATTAAATGAGGTAGTGTTTACAAAATACTTATCATCACTTTACTTGATACTTAATAAGGCTGCGATCCATGTGGGTTATTATTATGACAAAAACTTCCAAGGCTGAAAAAGATCATCTCTTTTCTTTTGCATGTATCTTAAAAGTCTGCATGCATTCTGCATTAGACAGCAAAGGTTAAGTGCTATAACAAACAACCCTGAAGTTTAAGTGGCTAAACACAATAAAAATGCACCCAATAGTCCATCACTGGTGTTTCTGGTAGGGCTGCCCCATTCCGGGCAGGTCTAAGCAGTGACACAGGGATACATGTTCCTTCTGTCTTATGGCCTCTCTACCAGAATCCTTCTTGAGCATGAATGCTCTGTGGAAAAAAACAACAACAAAAACACAGACTTCTGGGATCAAATATATTTGAGAAATAATGCACTTATAACTTCTTTCTTGGAGATTCAGTTTTTGTTAGTGTATGAAGGACTGTGATGAATTCTACAGTGAAGAAACCCATTAAACTTTAACTCAGTGTTTCTCAATAAGTCCAACTTATTTGAGAACTGGACTCCCCCTTGTTTATTTTGCTGTATCAGCTATTAACAACACATGGAACAAACGTTCTGTGGAATGACCTGTGGGAAATCTGAATTTTGGTTTTGAGCAGAGAAATGACATCATCAGGCTTGTGTTTCAGAAAGGAAATTCCGGTCTCTGCTGGAAGGTTAGTTTGTAAAGGTGAGTGACTCAGGAAAGAGGGTTTTGTCCCAATCCAGGCAATGACAAGGACCTGAACCAGGGCAGTGGCAGTGGGGTGGGACTAGAGATTTAACATGTGTCTTAATCTGATGGAGCTGCCATAACAAAATACCACAGACTGGATAGCTTAAACAACAGACATTGATTTCTCACAGTTCTGGAGGCTGGGAAGTCCAAGATCAAGATTCTGGCAGGTTTCGTTCTGGGGGCCTCTCTTTCTGGCTTGCAGATGGCTACCTTCTGGTTGTGTCCTCACATAGTGGAGAGAGAGAGCTCTGGAGTCCCTTATTCTTCTTCTGAGGGCACTAATCCCATCCTGGGGGTTCTACCTTCCTGACCTCATCTAATTCTAATCATCTTCTGAAGGTCCACCTTCTAATACTATCACTGTCACCACTGTGGAGGTTAGGGCTTCAGTGCATAAATTTTGGGGGGAACCAACATTCAGGTTATAACAAGACATTTCAACAGTAGAATCACTTGGCCTTATCAGGTAAGTGATGGTGGAAATGAAAATATCTTCATTATCTATCCCATGTGACAGGACGCTAAGAGCTGAAACAGAGAACTCAGAGGCTTGGAGGGAAGATGATGTGTGTTTGATGTAGGTAAGGCCATCCACGGGAAAGGTGTCAGGAAGCAGAGCAGAAGGCTCAGGGCAGAGTCTTAGAGAACACCGATCAGGGAAGGTTTGGAAATGAGCAGTCTGAGAGGAGAGAGAAGGGTTGGGTCTGCAGTCTGTCACAGAAACCATGGAAAAGATTGTTTCAGGAAGGCCAGTGCACTATCATTCGTAAAATGGACAACTAGTGGGAAGCTGCTGTTTAACACAGGGAGCCCAGACTGGTGCTCTGTGATGACCTAGAGGGGTGGGGTGGGAGGGGGGAGGCCCAGGAGGGAGGATACGTATATAATTATATATATAATTATGCCTGATTTGTGTTGTTGTACAGCAGAAACCAACACAACATTGTAAAGCAGTTACCCTCCAATAAAAAAAAAAAAAAAAAAAAAGGCCAGGGCAGGTATTAAATGCTGCAGAGGAGTTTTCTAGGGAAGGGGGCGAAAAGCCACCTTGAAATTTCATCTGCATTAAAAAGCACAGTGTTACAGGACTGGGAAATGGAAACTGACCTCAGGGTTTAAAGAGGCAATACAGCTATCAAGGATAGACACTTCTCTGGGGTGTTTGGCTCAACAGAAGGGAGTGGGGGAAGGGTTTTAGGGGAGAGGATTCTGCTGGGAAGGAAGCCAAGAGTAAGAGGGAGACAGAAGACACCAGAGAAAAGGGGCCTGGGAGAGGGGAAAGAAAACCCCTTCCTCTGAATGGAGGGCAGCAGGCAATATGGAGAGTAGAGCGGAGAAACTGTGAGGTTAAGGCAGGAAAATGGCGAGAGTTTCCTTTCTTTTTAGAGATTGGACAGGAAGAGTATCTGTTAGGAGACAGAAGAGGAAGAGAGGTGCTTCTGAGGAGATGCCACCAAGCTCCCAAGACTTGTTTTATAATCAAATTTTTTTTTCCAAAGTGGAAGCATCTTTATTGCTTGTGTTGGTCATGACTAGTAATATTAATAAAAATTCTCATTATTCACAAATATAGACAGATGACAGTGAAAACTGAAATTCACCTATGATCTCACATCCCAGAAATAACCTCCGTTAGGAATGCCTCTTCTCAGATTCCTCTCTCTATGCCTCTGTCTCTCTTTCCATCTCCATTTCTCTCTCTTGTGGTTTTATTGCAAAAATGGGATCATGCCTACTGCTTTGCACCCTGCTTTAAAAAACCAATTCCGGGCATCTTTTCATGTTTGTTCATATGATTCCTACCTTTTCATCATTTTAATGGCTGCATAGCTTTCCATTTTGTGGATATATCATAAAGATTTCTGTTCCTTAAATTACACAATTTAAAAAGTTTCAGAGGCCACATGGGGTTACACAGACTCAGGACTAGAAACACATAAAAAGTTCTGAAGACAGAAAACAGCCACAGGCTCCAGTGTCATCTTGGAAAATAATTCTGTTGTCTATAATTGTTCCTACTATGATTCCTTTAGGAGATGTTTGTTCTCATTTTTATAGTTAAACATAGTTTTTGTATCATCATTCTCAGAACAATCACTCCTTATAATATGTTATATTTGATTTTAGAATGAAAACATGCTATCTCCTTATGTGAGACATCAGTCTTACTTATGTGGCATTCCTGCCAAAAGGGCATAATCTGAATCTAATAATGATGAAATGTCAGACAAACCCAATTGCTGCTGCTGCTGCTGCTAAGTCGCTCCAGTTGGGTCCGACTCTGTGCGACCCCACAGACGGCAGTCCACCAGGCTCCGCCATCCCTGGGATTCTCCAGGCAAGAATACTGGAGTGGGTTGCCATTTCCTTCTCCAATGCATGAAAGTGAAAAGTGAAAGTGAAGTCGCTCAGTCATGTCCGATTCCTCTCGACCCCATGGACTGCAGCCTACCAGGCTCCTCTGTCCGTGGGATTTTCCAGGCAAGAGTACTGGAGTGGCTTGCCATTGCCTTCTCCGAAACCCAATTGAGGGCATTCTATAAAATAACTAGCTAGTCTTGCAACTTTTCTGTTAATTTGAAATGATGTCTAAAAAATAAATTTGAATGAAAATACAAGCATAACTCTTTCATTGTTATTATTGCTAAAAGACCTAGATATGCAGTTTGAAATGTTTACTTGGAAATGGTTGACTCATGACTCAGTAACCTTCAGAAAAATCACAAAAATTTAGCTTTTTTTTTTCAGTGTTGCTGAGCACCAACTATCTTTTGTTCTCAATTCTGGTGACACACAGTTGATCAGTTTACCACTCTCCCACACTTACTCTCCTCTTATTGAATATGTCTATCCATCCACTGAATTCCCAAACATCAAAAAACTGTATGTATCCAATCTACCTGAGCATGGTGTGTATCTATAGCATTTCAATGTCAGATTAATAATTGTAGACATTTCCCTAAAACTCCACATTTCATCATCATCCCATCCTATTGTGATGGTATAAAATATATGTAGACTTGAATATTTCCTTCCCTCCTCTTGATTTGAAGAAGGCAGTCTTTTGCCTCGACTTTTGCTCCATGTGTTACATCCTAACTCTTTCCCTCTCTTACTCCCAAATTTGGAAGAGTTTCCATTTGTCAAAAGTGTTCCAAGACTTTTCCGATACAGAAAGATTGGAGCAGAGAAGTTGGAGGGAAAAGGGAAGCACTTAGCCAGCAAACTGAACTCTGGAGTAGTGTGTTTGGAGGAAGAAAGGAACAAAAAGGTATTCAAGAAATGTTGCTGGGAGTTATGAATGGGAGAGACAGAAGTAAAAGACTGGAATTCTTTTTGTTGTTAACTTTTTTATTGTAACTCCATCTAGAGACTGGACATATAGATCTGAAGTTTGTAAGGGTTTTGCTAGTCCTAACCTTTCAGTAGCTCCCTGTTGCCTGTAAGATAACTTTTAAACTTTTTCATCTTGTCATTAGAGCCCCCTACTCTGTCCCTGATCTGGCCATTTGCCCTTTTACATTCCTTGTGGGACCCTCCTCTCCAACTTAACTGACTGCCTCAGTGTCCCCCAACTATGCTGTGTGGTGTGCACACTCTGCCTTTTCTCGTCTTTCTCCCATTTGGAATCTGGCTTACCAGATTCTCTTTTTGAAAACTGGCTCCTCTGGAAGCCCTTGGCTGAGTGAGTATCTCACTTCTCTGTATCCCTATGGCACTCCTTGGCTCATCTTGCTCTTTAGTTTTCATTGTGCCATCTCTTCTTGTTAGTTACCTTTTCCTGTGTGTGACTGGCCTCCTATGGCACATACAAACCCCCTCCCCCCGACCCCTGTGTCTACCTTAGTGACTGATACTGTAGGCTGTAAACTATAGGCTATGACACTAAGGGCTTCATTGGTGGTGCTAGTGGTAAAGAACCCACCTGCCAATGCAGGAGACATAAAAGATGTGGGTTTGATCCCTGGGTCAGGAAGATCCCCTGGAGGAGGGCATGGCAACCCACTCCAGTATTCTTGCCTGGAGATCCCATGGACAGAGGAGCCTGGTGGGCTACGGTCCATGGGGTTGCAAAGAGTCAAGCATGACTGAGCAACTAACACTTCTACTTTCACTTTTCACTTCCCACAGCCTGACTTTGGCAGCCAGAGGCTCTCTGAACTCTAGTTCTCCCTGTCCAGAGAGCTGGATGCTATTATACTTACATTGCAGCCCCTTCCATCCTTTGATTTACTTAAAAAATATTTAACAGATACTCAAAAGCACTTTCCACTCCCCTCACCCATGGTTGTGCTATTGGCTAGGGCTTTGATGATTTTGTATTTGCAGATTTCACCTTTAAGAACGTTATCATCTTCTCTCCCCCAATACTGGGTGTGCTAACCCCAGACAATGGGGATGCAAACACATGATCTGTCTTGTAAGGCAAAGTCTCCTTGAGATCTGCTTTAGTCATAGCATCTTCAGTCCTTTTTCATAGCAATTTTTCTTTATTAAGACATTTCAGATGTATTAAATAATCCCTATACTTAAAGATCACATTTTATAGCAACTTTGAATACTTTTAAATAAATCAATATGCCAGAAGATTGTTGTATTATAAATTCTTCCTTTACATGCAGGCATCAAAAGCTATTCCTGGCTGTTTTATTCTCTAGGCCATTTTAAGGTCTTCCTGGCTACTTATTTTTCTGCATCAGAAAACTTCAAGTGTTTGAGTATCTTCTGCTACCTTCCACGTTAGTCAAAGGAGAGACGTTACTCAGCCCTCCCACATCATCCCTCCCGTTATTGCCCAGGCATCTCCTCTTTACAGTATTAAGTGAAAGATAGTTTTGTAAGGGTGTGCCTGTGTTGAAAGTATTACCCCTTCAAATCAGTCCCCAGCAAGGGTCCTCCTGCCCCAGGTGTGACTCATGCCATTAGAATGAGATGGAGTTCGACTCAGAAGCATAGGAAAGCTTTATTCTTCAAACAGTGAAGGACGTGAGCGCTTGCTCTAGAGTACTCGCTCTCCTGAAAAGTCCTCGGCAACGGGTCAAAAGCAGGGCTGTTGTACAGAGGTCTTGTCAGCGGGGAGGGAGCAGAGTTCTTCCTGGTCGGGTGTAGCTGTGCGGCTCACAGGTGCTCCAGCTTGAAGGGGAGGGGCCAGCGTCTCTGCACACGGCCCTCCACTGCCATCTTCTGCACACGGCCCACCGAGCTGAGGTACCAGGTGCAGCGTCTCTGCACACGGCACACCGCTGCTGCCATCTTGAATTGCAGAGTTGTCCGCAGTGTCCCTGCAAGGCTCCAAAGCTGAGGTGTCGGCATAGCCATGCCACGCGAGGAACTCCTGTCTGAAGTTCCCGGTGCTGTACCTCCATACTCGGTACCCTAGGAGCAAGAGAAACCGGACTAAACACAAAGGACCAAAAAAGGTTAGACTTTATCTTTTCCAGATTTTATTTCCTGGGAATTGTTAATGGGCTTTGCTGGTACCAAATATATAGCATGATCACTCAACTAGGATCTTTCCAATCCTGAGACACTTTCTCAGTTTGAATTTAGTTTCCTCCCTCCCTTTCTAATTTTTTTGTGACAACCTCTAGTTCCAACAGAGTTTACTAGCTCTGTGATTAGATCACTTACTACCTCACTTACTAACTCTGTGACTGAGTCTCTGAGCCTCCTTTTCCTCATCTGTAGGATGAAAAATACTACCTTCTTTTATACAAAGAGTCAAAATGCCCTAGCATTATTGGCATATAGGAGGAGTTTAAGAGATGTGAAGTCCTTTCAACCCTCTTTCTGCCTAAACGATATCTTAGAACAGTGGGCCTCAAACTTGCATGTATAAGAAACACCTGGGGTATTTGGAAAAAAACAAATTCTAATACCCCATCCCCAGAGTCTGACTTATTAGATCTAGATGGGGCCTTTTTAATAACCAGTGATTCTAACACAGGTGGTTGACAGACCACCCTCTGAGAGAACTTACATTAGAATCAGGATTGTATGAAGGTAGAGCTGGAAGGGCCTCTAGATTACCTCATTCAACACTCACTCTCCATTTGGCTGACAGAGAAACTGAGTTTAGGTGACTCACGCAAGGTCACGTAGGGAGGCAGCGACTGAGCTAAAGTGGGAGCTGATGTTCCCTGACTCACAGGGTGAGTGGCTATGCCAGGCGGCCACCTCCTCTTTATTAGGAAACAGAGCCTTTCCTGGCTCCAGTTGAGGTTTCCCTGAGCAACTCCTTGGCAATGAATTAAGGGCTCAGACTTCTTAGTCAAAAGGTCTTCTAGAAACTGTTTTCTATAAGGAATACTCTTGTATAGCAGCATAACAACCTTTCCATCGCCTTGTTAAGAGCATCTGCAGATTAGGAAAAATTTATTCAGTTATTTCTTTGATTATAGTGTGTATCTTGCTGCCCTGTTAAATTTTCTTCTGGCATTCTCCTTAATTGAAGGCTGTAATGCTTTTGAATGAAAAACACTCCTTTTGCTCATTTTAACTCTTTCATTGTAAGGTAAAACACAAATAGAAAAAAGAGCTACACCAAAAAACAATAGGTTAGTGGATTGTTATAAGGTTAACATCCTTCAAACCACCACTCAGGTGAAGGCACAGAATTCTGCCATCTACCCCAGAAGTCCTTCCATGTACTCTGTCTCAATGACAAACTCCACCATCCATCCCAAAGTAACTACAATCATGGCTTTTATGGTAATCATCTCCTTGCATATCTTCACAGTTTGCTTACCTGCTTTGTGCATCTCTAGACAAAAAAGTTTGACTTTGCTCTTTAGAAAACACTGACCTGTCTCTCAGATCTCCTAAACTTCTCATTCCTCTCTATTCCTTTCTCCTTCTTACAGTTTACCTTTTGAAAAACCTGGTCTATCTGACCTATAGTGTTTCTTACAGGTTTGGATTTGCTAATTACCAGAGGTTTGATCAAACTTGTAACATTGTTTTAGCTGGATTGTTAGTGTTAAGCATTCTTTCATCAGGAGGCATGTAATGTCTGCTTTTCACTCTTTTTCTCTTATCTTAGCAATTATTGATGTTCAATGCTTTGATCCATTAATTCATTGGAGGTTGCAAGATAGTAATATTCTATTATTTTGTTTTCATTTATTTATTGGAATAATTTTATAAGAAGAGGCCACTCCTCATCTACTGTTCTTCTGTTGGCTACATGTTCATCTGGGTGAAAGGTACACTTCATTGTGTTCCTTGCAGTTTGGTATGACCATATGACTACAGCTTTCCTTGTAGCTCAGTTGGTAAAGAATCTGCCTGCAATGCAGGAGACCTGGGTTCGATTCCTGGGTTGGGAAGATCCCCTTTTAGACTTAGCAACTAAAACACACACACACACACACACACACACACATGACTACATTCTGGCCAATGAGCTATAAATGGAAGAATCCTATGCAACTTCTAGAAAGTATCCCTCTCCTCTTTTTGAAACGTTTATTGGAGTTTAGTTGATTTACAATGTTGTGTTCCGGGTGGACAGCAAAGTGATAGTTATACATATAAATATATTCATTCTTTTTCAGATTCTTTTCCCAGATAGGTTGTTGCAAAAAATTGAGTAGTTTCCTGTGCTATACAGTAGTCCTTCTCTGTTATCTATTTTATATATAGTAGTGTATGTATATTAATCCCAGGCTCCTAATTTACCTCTCCCCCAAACATTTCTTCTTTGATAACCATAAGTTTGTTTTTGAAACCTGTGTGTCTATTTCTGTTTTGTGTAAATTCATTTATATAATTTTAAACGTTTAGATTCCACATATGAACGATAACATATTTATCTTTGTCTTACTTCATTCAGTATGATAATCTCTAGGTCCATCCATGTTGCTACAGATGACACTATTTTGTTCTTTCTTATGGCTGAGTAATAGTCTATGTATATATGTACCATATCTTCTTTATCCATTCCTCTGTTGATGGACATTTAGATTGCCTCTGTCTTTGGCTATTGTAAATAGTGCTGCAGTGAACATTGGGGTGCATGTATCTTTTCAAAATACGTTGTTTTTTTTTTCTCCCAGATATATGCCCAGGAGTGAGATAGCTGGGTCATATGGTAGCTCTATTTTAAGTTTTTTAAGAAACCTCTATGCTGTTTTCCCTAGTGGCTGTACCAATGTACATTTCCACCAACAGTGTAAAAGTATTCCCTTTCCTCCACATCTGCAGAATTTACTGTTCGTAGGCTTTCTGATGATGGCCATTCTGAGTGGTGTGAGCTGCTAATGATACCTCATTGTAATTTTGATTTGCATTTCTCTGATAATTAGTGATGTTGAGCCCCTTTTCATGTGCTTTTTGGCCATCTGTGCCAGGATACTTCAGTATTCTTGCTTTGAGAACCCCATGAACAGTATGAAAAGGCAAAAAGATAGGACACTGAAAGATGAACTCCCCGGGTCAGTAGGTGCCCAATATGCTACTAGAGATCAGTGGAGAAATAACTCCAGAAAGAATGAAGAGACGGAGCCAGAGCAAAAACAACACCCAGTTGTGGATGTGACTGGTGACAGAAGCAAAGCCCAATGCTGTAAAGAGCAATATTTCATAGGTCCATGAATCAAGGTAAATTGGAAGTGGTCAAACAGGAGATGGCAACAGTGAACGTCAACATTTTAGGAATCGGCAAACTAAAATGGACTGGAATGGGTGAATTTAACTCAGATGACCATTGTGTCTACTACTGTGGGCAAGAATCCCTTAGAAGAAATTGAGTAGCCATCATAGTCAACAAAAGAGTCCAAAATGCAGTACTTGGATGCAGTCTCAAAAATGACAGAATGATCTCTGTTCGTTTCCAAGGCAAACCATTCAATATCACGGTAATCCAAGTCTATGCCCTGACCAGTAACACTGAAGAAGCTGAAGTTGAATGGTTCTATTAAGATCTACAAGACCTTCTAGAACTAACACCCCCCAAAAATGTCTCTTTCATTATAGGGGACTGGAATGCAAAAGTAGGAAGTCAAGAAACACCTGGAGTAACAGGCAAATTTGGCCTTGTGGTACAGAATGAAGCAGGGCAAAGGCTAATAGAGTTTTGCCACGAGAAGGCACTGGTCACAGCAAACACCCTCTTCCAGCAATACAAGAGAAAATTCTACACATGGACATCACCAGATGGTCAGTACCAAAATCAGATTGATTATATTCTTTGCAGCCAAAGATGGAGAAACTCTATACACTTAGCAAAAACGAGACTGGGAGCTGACTGTGGCTCAGCTCATGAACTCCTTATTGCCAAATTCAGACTTAAATTGAAGAAAGTAGGGAAGACCACTAGACCATTCAGGTATGACCTAAATCAGATCCCTTGCAATTATACAGTGGAAGTGACAAATAGATTCAAGGGATTAGATCTGATAGACAGAATGCCTGATGAACTATGGTCAGAGGTTCGTGACATTGTACAGGAAACAGGGAGCAAGACCATCCCCAAGAAAAAGAAATGCAAAAAAGCAAAATGGCTGTCTGAGGATGCATTACAAATAGCTGTGAAAAGAAGTGAAAAGCAAAGGAGAAAAGGAAAGATATACCCATCTGAATACAGAGTTCCAAAGAAAAGCAAGGAGAGATAAGAAAGCCTTCCTCAGCGATCAGTGAAAAGAAATAGAGGCAAACAATAGAATGGGAAGGACTAGAGATCTCTTCAAGAAAATTAGAGATACTAAGGGAACATTTCATGCAAAGATGGGCTCAATAAAGGACAGAAATGGCATGGACCTAACAGAAGCAGAAGATATTAAGAAGAGGTGACAAGAATACACAGAAGAACGATACAAAGAAGATCTTCATGACCCAGATAATCACGATGGTGTGATCACTCACCTAGAGCCAGACATCCTGGAATGCAAAGTCAAGTGGGTCCTAGGAAGCATCACTACAAACAAATCTAGTGGAGGTGATGGAATTCCAGTTGATCTGTTTCAAATCCTAAAAGATGATGCTGTGAAAGTGCTGCACTCAATATGCCAGCAAATTTGGAAAACTCAGCAGTGGCCACAGACTGGAAAAGATCAGTTTTCATTCCAATCCCAAAGAAAGGCAGTGCCAAAGAATGCTCAAACAACTGCACAATTGCACTCATCTCACACACAAGTAAAGTAATGCTCAAAATTCTCCAAGCCAGGTTTCAACAGTACATGAACCGTGAACATCCAGGTGTTCAAGCTGGTTTTAGAAAAGGCAGAAAATCCATAGATCAAATTGCCAACATCTACTGGATCATCAAAAAAGCAAGAGAGTTCCAGAAAAACATCTATTTTTGCTTTATTGACTATGCCAAAGCCTTTGATTATGTGGATCACAACAAACTGGAATATTCTGAAAGAGATGGGAATAGCAGACCACTTGACCTGTCTCTTGAGAAATCTGTATGCAGGTCAGGAAGCAACAGTTAGAACTGGACATAGAACAACAGACTGGTTCCAAATTGGGAAAGGAGTACATCAAGGCTGTATATTGTCACCCTGCTTATTTAACTTATATGCAGAGTACATCATGAGAACCACTGGGCTGGAAGAAGCACAAGCTGGAATCAAGATTGTGGGAAAAATATCAATAACTTCAGATATGCAGATGACACCACCTTTATGGCAGAAAGTGAAGAAGAGCTAAAGAGCCTCTTGATGAAAGTGAAAGAGGAGAGTGAAAAAGTTGGCTTAAAACTCAACATTCAGAAAACTAAAATCATGGCATCTGGTCCCATCACTTCATGGCACATAGATGGGAAAACAGTGGAAACAGTGGAAACAGTGACAGACTTAATATTTTCCTGGGCTCCAAAATCACTGCAGGTGGTGACCGCAACCATGAAATTAAAAGACGCTTACTCCTTGGAAGGAAAGTTATGACCAACCTAGACAGCATATTAAAAAGCAGAGACATTACTTTGTCAACGAAGTTCTGTCTAGTTAAACCTATAGTTTTTCCAGTAGTCATGTATGGATGTGAGAGTTGGACTGTAAAGAAAGCTGAGCGCCAAAGAATTGATGCTTTTGAACTGTGGTGTTGGAGAAGACTCTCGAGAGTCCCTTGGACTGCAAGGAGATCCAACCAGTCCATCCTAAAGGAAATCAGTCCTGAATATTCATTGGAAGGACTGATGTTGAAGCTGAAACTCCAAAACTTTAGCCACCTAATGTGAAGAACCGACTCACTGAAAAATACCCTGATGCTGGGCAAGATTGAAGGCAGGAGGAGAAGGGGACGACATAGAATGAGATGGTTGGATGGCATCACTGACTCAATGGACATGAGTTTGGGTGGACTCCAGGAGTTGGTGATGGACAGGGAGGCCTGGCGAGCTGCAGTCCATGTGGTCGCAAAGAGTTGGACACGACTGAGTGACTGAACTGAACTGAACTGAACTTGGCCATCTGTATGTCTTCTTTGGAGAAAATTCTTTTAGATCTTCCGCCCATTTTTCAATTGGATTTTTTTTTTTTTTATGTAGAGCTGCATGAACTGTTTGTATATTTTAGAAGTTAATTCCTTGTTGTTGCATCATTTGAAAATATTTTCTTCCATTCTGTAGGTGGTCTTTTAATTTTGTTGATGGTTTCCCTTGCTTTGCAAAAGCTTTGAAAAAAAAAAAAAAGCTTTGAACTTTAATTATGTCCAGTTTGTTTATTTTTGTTTTTATTTTCATTACTCTAAGAGGTGGAACAAAAAAGATATTGCTGCAATTTATGTCAAAGAATATTTTTGCCTGTATTTTCCTCCAAGAGTTTTATAGTGTCCAGCCTTACATTTAGTGTTTGATCCATTTTGAATTAATTTTTGTGTCCTATGTTAGAGAATGTTTAGAAGGCAGAGGTTAGAGAATGTTTTTAAAGGCAGGGAGGATGTTTTTTTACCTTATCTTCCTTCCTAAGAAGGCAAGTATATGGGAGACTTATGGAAGACATGGGCTAGTTAGTAAACTTTGTTTAGTAGACTGCTCTGGAATGGGCTTCCCTGGTGGCTCACTCGGTAAAGAATCTGCCTACAATGCAAGACACCCAGGTAGAATTCCTGGGTCAAGAAGATCCCTTGGAGGAGGAAATGGCCACCCACTCCAGTGTTCTTGCCTGGGAAACCCCATGGACAGAGGAGCCTGGTGAGCTACAATCCTTGGGCTCGTAAAGAGTCAGACATGACTGAGTGACTAACACTTTCACTTTTTGCAAACACTTTCACTTTTTTCACTGGTGGGCTGATAAGAATCTAGAGATGTCTCTGGTAATTGATTTCTATCCTTCCTGTTAGAGAGTGGAGGGGGAACATCTGTACAGCTTTATGTCCCACTCCCTGGTGGCTCAGAGGTTAAAGCATCTGCCCCCAATGAGGGAGACCCAGGTTTGATCCCTGGGTCGGGAAGATCCCCTGGAGAAGGAAATGGCAACCTACTCCAGTATTCTTGCCTGAAGAATCCCATGGAGGGAGGAGCCTGGTAGGCTGTCATCCGCGGACTACACATGTACACGTGTGGAGTCGGACACGACTGAGCGACTTCACTTTCACTTTTCACTTAGGCAAAAAGAGGGAGGGCAGAAAACTTTTATTTGATCCTTTTCAATTGCATTCAGCTCATAAATCCTTATGTTCAAGTGGCATATTTGGAGTGGCATATTCTGCTACCCTTCACCTTGATATGTATAAAGTTTTTATATGAGTTTGCTCAGGCTGTTGTAACAGAGAACCACAAGCTGGGTGGCTTAAAATAACAGAAATGTATTCTTTCACAATTCTGGAGCCCAGAAATTTGAAAGCAAGGTGTCCGCAGGGCCACACTCCCTGTGAAATCTCTAGGGGAGGGTCCTTCTTTGCCTCCTCCTAGCTTCTGGTGGTTGCTGGTAACCTTGGCATTCCTTGTTTTGTAGCTTCATTGCTGTGTCTTCCCTTTTTTAAGGACATCAATCATACTGAAGTTGGCCCATTCTAATCAGTACAATCCTATCTTAACTAATTACATGTCCAAAGACCCCTGTTTTTAAACAAGATCATCCTCACAGGAACCTGGGGTTAGGACTTCCCTCTTTTAGGGGAACACAGTTCAGTCCATCTCAATGCCTGTGCTCCTTCCTAGTGGAGTGGGTGAGTAGGCAGTTGGCTGTGTGGGTCCGTAGTGATAAGGCTGTGGAGACAGAGGAAGATGGCAAGGAACAAATAGTGACAATGGAGTATGAAAATGCTAAAATAAATATATGAAGAAAATATAAGTGGAGAACTAGAAAGTGTGGGCTGTAGGGGAGAGAGGGCAGAGGGGCCCACAAAGAAGAGTTAAAATTGACTCCGATGCTGAGTGGGATCCTTCAGGCAGACAAGGAGCAATGTGAGCAGAAGCATGAAGACTTGAGCAGTCTGTGGCAGCCAGGGACTGACATGCTGTCTTTGGGGTAGCTAGAATGGAGGGTGTCTTGTGGCCTTGAGTCTTGAGAGACTTGGGTTTTGTGCTAAAGTCTTTGCATGTAACCCTGAGGGAAGAGGAGCAGCTGAGGGCTTCTAGTGGGATCCATGAGATTAGATTTGAGTCTTAAATAAACTAGCTGGGAGGGTAGCATTGTAAATGGACTGAAGAGGTTTTTGTGGGGGTTTTAGTGAGCATGGGAGAGCGTCAGCTGCACTACACCTGCCTCCCACATGTTCGAACTCTGATACCTGACTTCTAGACCCACTCTGGCCCTATGGTTTTGTTGACCATCTCACCAACAGTGTAGAAGTGTTCCCTTTTCTCCACATCCTCTCCAGCATTTATTGTCTGTAGATTTTTTTGATAAGTGCCCTTCTGACCAGGTGAGGTGATACCTTGTTGTAGTTTTGCTTTGCATTTCTCTGATAATTAGTGATGTTTAGCATCTTTTCATGGGTTTTTTGGCCATCTATATGTCTCCTTTGGAGAAATGTCTATTTAGATCTGCCTATTTATTTATTTATTTTGACTTGGAGCTGCAAGACCTGTTTGAATATGTGCCAGGTTTAGAATTAAATATTTTTATGTGTATCTTTATTTTTGGTTTGACCTTGAAAGTTAAGTCAGTATTCATATCACACAATAGAAATTATAATCACCCCAGCCTTACCGAGGAGGAGAAAGGAGGCCCAGAAAAGGTAAGTCACTTGCCCAAGGACACGCAAATAGAGGAGTCAGGATTTGAACCCCTTGTAGCTTTCTAGAGTGATGGGCATACACATAGCTTCAGGTTGAGTTCTCTCCCAATCCCTTCAGGAATCTGCTTTTAGAAAACAGGTAAATTATTCTTAGAGGCATCAATTAATAATAAGGTGGTCATTACCCCAAGTTGCTTCCATTTTGATAGGGGCTGCCAGAGTAATGGCTTGAGCAATACTGCCAATCATAGGAAAGTAATAGAATCACCAAGGGAGAGTTAAAAATATCTAGATTTCCTGCCTCCACTGCAGTCTGCTTATAGCAGAATTTTTCAGGATGGATTTTAGAATCTGTATTTCTGAAAAGCTTCCAAGAGATCATTTATAGATAGAAAATATAGAAACTGTAAAATAAAGGAGTACAAGAAAATATAGGCATTTTAAAATTTGAATTTTACTACAATCAAAGATGATCAGTTCAGTTCAGTTGCTCAGTCGTGTCCGACTCTTTGCGACCACATGGACTGCAGCATGCCAGACTTCCCTGTCCATCACCAACTCCCAGAGCTTGCTCAGACTCATGTCCATTGAGTCAGTGATGCCATCCAACCATCTCATTCTATGTTGTCCCCTTCTCCTCCTTCCTTCAATCTTGTCCAGCATCAGGGTCTTTTTCATTGAGTCAGTTCTTCACATCAAGTGGCCGAAGTATTGGAGTTTCAGCTTCAGCATCAGTCCTTCCAATGAACACCCAGGACTGATCTCCTTTAAGATTGACTGGTTTGATCTCCTTGCAATCCAAGGGACTCTCAAGAGTCTTCTCCAACACCGCAGTTCAAAAGCATCAATTCTTTGGCACTCAGCTTTCTTTATAGTCCAACTCTCGCATTCATACATGACTACTGGAAAAACCATAACTTTGGCTATATGGACCTTTGTCGGCAAAGTTAACATCTCTGCTTTTTAATATGCTGCCTAGACTTGTCATAGCTTTTCTTCCAAGGAGCAAGTGTCATATCATTTCATGGAGGCAGTCACCATCTGCAGTGATTTTGGAGCCCAAGAAAATAAAGTCTGTCACGGTTTCCATTGTTTTCCCATCTATGTGCCATGAAGTGATGGGACCAGATGCCATGATCTTAGTTTAAAGTTGATACACAGTGATAGTTTGGGGAACATAGTTGTAACACATATGGCAGGTGTTACGTATGTTAGTTGAGGCACCACTAACTGCTATACATACCAACTCATTACTCCAATGGTTTAACACAATAGAAATAAATTTCTCATTCATATGAAGTCCACAGTGTTTGGATACAGCTGTCTTCTAGCCATGCATTCGGGAACCCAGGCTCTTTCCATTTTGTGCATTTCAGTCATTAACATGTGGCTTCCAAGGTTGTTGGGGAAGACCATTAGAAGGGACACTCACAAGTAGGCATTTTATGACCTGAATCTGGGAGTGAAACACACTTATAGCATGCTTCAGCAGCTGAAACTTGGTCTATGGATATGTCCAAGCACTAGGGAGGCTGGGGCATGTAGTCTGGCTGCTCCCAGGAGGGTGAAGATACAGGTTAGGTGAACTGTTAGCCTGTTTCTATTCCAAAGAATTAGTATCTTACAAGTTGATAACAAAAAGGCAACCAGATAACCAACAAGGACTGACTGTATAGCACAGAGAACTCTACTCAGTATATGAAATAACCTAAATGGGAGAAGAAATTGAAAAGGATAGATGCATATATATGTTTAACTTAATCACTTTACTGTATGCCTAACTAACTAACTAACTGTATACCTAACTAACTGTATACCTAACTAACTGTATACCAAACTAACACAACATTGTTAATCAACTGTAATCCAATATAAAACAAAAATTTATAAAAGGCAATCAATCCAATTAAAAATGGGCAGAGGATAAGGACAGACTATTCACAGTAACACAAACCCAAATGACTAATGAACATGAAAAACATGCTCAAGCTCTCTGATAGACAGAAAAACTTAAAAAAAGAAAGATGGAGGTTATCACTCTCCATCCATCAGATTGACAGAAACTAGAGAATGATAATACCTACTACTGGTGGGAAGCAGGAGAGAGTACACTTGTACTCTGTTGGTAGAGGGGTAGATTGCTACAAAATTTTGGAAAGAAATCTGGTATTAGTTAAAATTAAAGATGTGCATCATTTCAACTTAGTGATTCCATTGCAGAGAATCTCTTTCATAGAATAGAAGTAGTGTTTATAGATAGATATGTCCTATAATATTTGTTGCATAGTGATAAAAATAGAATGTAAAATTTCCATCAATAGGGGAATAATTCAGTGCACTGTCACTATCAATATTATGGAATATTTTGAACTTTTAAAAAAGATGACTGAGGTATTCCCATGAGGTATTGTTAAACAAGGAAATTGAGAGTTAGCAAAATGTATATGATTCTCTTTAAAAAAAAGGGATAATTCAAAGGATAATCCAGATCTTCTTTTAAACCTGTCATCGTTTTCATTTCCATCATTAGTCAATGCCTGTCTGTGTGTGCATATAATTGATGAGCACAGAAAAAGTTGTTAACTTTTGTAACCTGAGTCAAAGACTGTGGGTAATAAGGGACAGAGGCAGAGTAAGAAGGTAACCTCCCCTCCCCAAGCCACATTTAAAGAGGTAGCAATAAAAATAGCATGTGTGACAAGACCTCATAAAACCTATATATTATATATATAAATACGGTCATTGATATGTTAGTGATGGTTATCTCAGGGTAGAATTTCAGGTGAGTTTTATTTTCTTATATCTTTATATATTGTTTAATATTTTACAATAAACATTTATTTCTTATGTCAATGCTGGAGAGACCAATGAGCTTTTTCATTATATAAAAAATTAAAAGCTTCCTGAATGATTCTGATGATTAACCAGGCTTCACCATTAGTGTTTGACTTCAGTTCAGTTCAGTTCAGTTGCTCAGTCGTGTCCGACTCTTTGCGACCACATGGACTGCAGCACGCCAGGCTTCCCTGTGCATCACCAACTTCCAGAGTTTACCCAAACTCAGGTCCATTGACTCGGTGATGCCATCCAACCATCTCATCCTCTGTCGTCCCCTTCTCCTCCTTCCTTCAATCTTGCCCAGCATCAGGGTCTTTTCCATTGAGTCAGTTCTTCACATCAAGTGGCCAAAGTATTGGAGTTTCAGCTTCAGCATCAGTCCTTCCAATGAACACCCAGGACTGATCTCCTTTAAGATTGACTGGTTTGATCTCCTTGCATTCCAAGCGACTCTCAAGAGTCTTCTCCAACATCACAGTTCAAAAGCATCAATTCTTTGGCACTCAGCTTTCTTTATAGTCCAACTCTCACATCCATACATGACTACTGGAAAAACCATAGCCTTGACCAGATGGACCTTTGTTGACAAAGTAATGTCTCTGCTTTTTAATATGCTGTCTAGGTTGGTCGTAACTTTCCTTCCAAGTAGTAAGCATCTTTTAATTTCATGACTTAGGAAATTAAAAATTCAGTCATCAGAAAGCAGAGTGTTTAAGAAAGCACTTCTGAGTGAGGTGGCCTTGCTGGGACCCTAGAAGCCACTCGCCCTGGATCATTTGCTACTTGTAGCATGCTAAGACTGGCTTTGAGGGAAAGTGATGATCAGATGGGGTGCGAGATGTCTGGGGAATATGAGGATAGACTCCTGGTAAACATCAGTTTGTGGTTCAGGTGTTGGCTTTGAAATCTGAAAGTTCTTGGTTGGGGACAGGATAGTTAGTGGAGAGGTAGATGGCAGGAAAGCAGTGATGCTCAGGGGGTGGGGCAAAGGCCTTGTTGCCAACCAGGCTGGAGTTTGAATCTGGGCCCTGCTACTCACTGGACACATTATTCCACCTGCTTGGGCCTGCATTTTCTTGTTAGGAAAAGTAAGGATAATGATGCCTCCATGGCTATGTGGATGCTGGAGGTGGCCCAGTTGGTGTTGTATGTGTATCGGCTTGTAGGAAAGCCCAAGGCCATGGTCCTGGGAGAGCCTGTTGCTCAGCTCAGTGGGTAATGAGGGGCAAGGCGCATCAGCAAGGCTTGAGGAAATGCAGGCCATGGGAAAGAAGAGGGGCTCAGGCATGCCTGGCTGAGGGCCTCTGCAATTCCTGACCCTCTTGCCCTCGGACTCAGTGTCCTGTACTTTCTTTCCTTAGTAAATTCCTGTGGGTTAGAATTAGGTGACTGTGATGGAATAAATGATTTCTTTTTATTTTTAAATTTTTTAATTAAAATAAATTTTGTTTTGGCCACCCCAAATGGTTTGTGGTATCTTAGTTCCATGACCAGGGATTGAGCCCCGGCCCTTATCAGTGAAAGTGCATAGTCCTAACCACTGGGTGCCAGGGAATTTCCCCCCTGGACTGAAGGTTTGTGTGCCTACCAAATTAATATGCTGAGGCCCCAACACACAGTGTGACTGTATTTGGAGATGGGGCCTCCAAGGAAGTAGTTAAGTTTATAAGAGGTCATAAGGGTGGTGGAGGCTTGACCTGATAGGTTTATTGCCTTGTAAAAGAGACCCCAGAGAGCTCGCTCTCTGCACTCACATACCTTGGAAGGGCCACATGAAGAAGGGCCATCTGCAACCCAGGAAGAGAGGCCTCATTAGAAATGAGTCCAGAAAAAATCTTGATCTTAGACTTTCCAGCCTCCAGAACTGTTAGAAAATATATTTCTCTTATTTAAGCCACCCAGTCTGTGATCTTTTGTGAGGTTTTAGTTGTAAGTAATAAGATTCCTTTATTCTATTAACTGTTCACAATGTGCTGCTCAAGATTGACATAGAATCAGGGACACTCAAGATCTTCTAGGCCCAAAAAGGAGACAGATGAGTAAACAGAATTGAAAGCTTTTCATACTTGGAGCTCTGAGAGCCAAGACAAGGGTGTGGGGAGCTAACACATGACCCACGCTGTGCTGCACTTAGTTGCTCTGTTGTGTCCGATTCTTTGCAACCCCATGAACTGTATCCTGCCAGGCTCCTCTGTCCATAGGGATTCTCCAGGCAAGAATATTGGAGTGGGCTGCCATGCCCCCCTCCAGGGGATCTTCCCAACCCAGGGATCCAACCCAGGTCTCCTGCATTGCAGGCAGATTCTTTACCATCTAAGCCATCAGGGAAGCCCAAGAATACTGCAGTGGGTAGCCTATCCCTTCTCCAGGGGAACTTCCTGACCCAGGAATTGAACCAGGGTCTCCTGAATTGTAGGTGGATTCTTTACCAGCTGAGCTACCAGGGAATCCCACACATGACCCAGTATTTGCTAACTGGGATTGTGAATGTGTTTTCTCTGGCTCCAGTGGTATTTAAAAAATTGAGGTCTCACATATGAATCTAGTCTTCTATCTTCTCTTGAGAACTCAGACTTTGGTCACATTGGGCCTGCATTTCCCCTGTTGCCAGCTTTAGAGACACTGTTCACCACTGTTTCCACTACCCCCTCTTGTTTATGTGCTCACTCTGATGCCCTCTATATCATGTGGGATCCTTGATGTAAATGTTGCCCTTTATATGCTCATAAATGTACACAATTAATTTTGGATTTTCCCCTATGTTAGCCAGCAAGCCAGGTTAACTCAAACTAGGTCCAAAGCCAAAATACTGATGCTGTGAAGGTCTCCTAGCACTGTATTGTACCACTGATGCAGGAAATGTCAGAGCTGGCAGGGACTTGGAGATCAGATAGCATAAGTGTCTCACTCCTCAATGTTGCAACACGCCCGGAGAGGTGAAGTTACCCACCCCAGGTCACACAGCTCAAGAGTAGGTAGCAGAGCCTGAATGAGAGCCCGACTTTCCTGATGCCTAGTCCAATGCTTTTCGCTTCTGATAAATCATTCCCTCCTCCCCTTATTATCTTGGTAGAAAAAGAAAAGTATCAATTTGCCACATAGAATTGGGAAAGTACTGTCATGTGATGTTAAATCCATGTTCAGGCCCTTTTCTTCACACTGTCAGAGGAATTATCAAAAGAAAATTATTGGAAAGTGTTAGCCGTGCGTTATGGCTTCCAAGCCCATGAGCACAGATGTCCACTGGCAAAGTTGAAATAAAAATTGGAAGAAATTAAAACTCATTTTGTTTTCCAGGCCCTGGTGATAAAAAATTCTTGCTGCAGATGAGTGTTCAAGCCCAGTCTCCTCCCCCTTATTATCAAACAAAAGCAGAACACAACAGAAATAGAAACTAATGCAGAAATCTGCTATGGGTTTCTTCTTCTGTGTACCAATGTTGTTGGTGGTCAAATCACATTATGGAGTATCCATTACACTGGCTTCTCTTTCTAGGCCCCAGAGTAATGACTGGGCTGAGAAGGAGTGGCCCATTGTAAAGCAGGATGGCATGAGATACCTATCTCTTTGGGTCTCCCTGCCCCAAATTTGTGGAGAGAGTAATTAAGCATGAAATCCATCAAAGATAAATCAGATGGGAAGCTGTGTCATCTGGTGGGTAAAGAAGGCTCAGGGCTTTGGATTCAGACTTTCTGGGTTCGAATCCCAGCTCTGTCATTCACCAACAGTCTGACTTTGGGCTCTTGATTCCCCTATTTTCTCATCGGTGAAATAGAGATGGACTCTGGATCCTCCTTCTAGGGCTATTTTGAGGACTTGAAACACTGAGGCCCAGAGTCTGGCTTGACAGTTGTAAATTAGATGATTGTGGCAGCTTACCAAGATTCTCTCCTTGGATTAAACAGTTGTTAGGGTCCTCTGAACTCTCTTTTTGATTAGGCTTTAACCTTGGGCTTCCATGTCTGTTCTTGCCAAGCCCAGTTTTATTAAGAATCTTTCTAAGTCAGTTTAGAGAGACTCCTCCACCCTCGATAACTGATCACCATCGATATATAATCAAATTTCTTATCTTTCACCTTTGGAACCTGACTATCCTGGCCGGCCTTCATCATGAATCCTGTTAAGTCAGTCTAGCAAGAATCGCCCTAACACTGATGTCTCCTCTTAGTAATTTTCCAAACACTGACCCCTTACTCTGTTCGTTGGTTGTGAATCCCCACTTGTCCTTGTTGAATTGGGAGGAGTTGACTCCATCTGTCTCCGCTATTTCAATACCCCTATTGCAGTGTGAAGGTTCTTTATGTTCACTCTCTTCTTTAATTTTTGCAAAAAGCCTTTGGGTAAACATGATCTCCTAATTTCACAGATGAGGAACTGGAGTAACAGTGGTTAAATGACTACTCAAATGCATCTGGGGAGTCAGTGCTGGAGAGGGGCTTTGAGGTTGGAGTCTGTGTCCATGCCCCCCGGGCACTGCAGGAGGCTTCATGAGTGGTAGGCATGGATGGAGGATGGGATGCAGGAGGAAAGATGGGGAATGGATCTCACATTTGAAATAACACAGGGCCACATGCATGGGAGTCTGAGGAGCTGTGGGAGGCCAGGGATTAGAACTTCCTGAACTGACACATCTGGCTGAAACATTGTCCAGGCTGGTAAGGGGGATCTGGGAGATGAGAGGGACTGTATGCGTATGCATGTGTGTAAGTGTGTGTGTGAGAGAGAAAGAGAAAGCATTGTGAAAGAGAGAGAGACTGGATAAATTTTCTGTACTATCATCTGTGTTCCAGCCTAGAGGTTACTCACTGCCTTTTCCTCAAAGAGGATTCTTGACCCCTGGGCTGGCACCCATGGCCTCCATGGTTTGTTGGCATTATCCCACTCTCCTCTTTGACAGGGTGTGCTTTGGCGAGGGAGTTCTCAGCCTTGCAGCCATAGAGTACCTGAGGCTGGAGATTATCCAGTTTAAGCTTTTCAGTTTAGATTTGATGAAAATTAGATCCTGGCAGGTTAAATTGTTTTCTTTAGACTGATGGAGAACCAGAGGTGGGTCAGGAACTAGATATCCTAATTTATTAATTCATCTGATAAACAGATATTGATCTTTCCCTCTGTGCCATCATTGTCTGGGCTCCTGGACACTATCCCTTTAGGAGGCTGTTAGAATTCTACCTTGTCCATTTGAGCACAAGATTGAATTTCTTCTTTGCTAGGCTTCAGGCCCTGCTAGGGCAGTGGCTGAATCAGACGAGCTCTTAGCAACACAGAGATTATAGTTGAGCTTCCTCCCCTGTCTGTAGGGCCCCAGATGGTTGGGCTCTAAAATGCTCTCTCTGTTTGCCTGCTGCCATCAGCCGTCACCCCCCTTTCCAGATGTCTGCTTGTTTCTCTCTGCCCTTCCACATCCACATTTCTACTATTTGTCATTCACATCGGCAGCCTTCAGTTTCCTCCTTCTGCCAACTCATTTCTGGTCTGTCTCCAATCCTCTTTCCAAAGGATTAAGTGGCTCATCCAAGGTTACCAAGTCTTTGGACTCAGGCTGGATATAAATTCACTCAGTGGGGAAGAATCTATTTTTTTGTTTTTGAAAACCTACCAGAAATGTAACATATCTCATGTATAAATTCCTTTCTTCTAGAAATTCAAGCTTTTAAAAATAAATTCAAATACCTTGTGTTTTGCTTTTATACTCAGCTTTGCCCGTACTTTCTTTCTTAGCTTTCTATATACTGCTTCTTTCTCAAATCACCATCTTGGTCTTCAAGACTTTTTTCTTCTTGCCCATTAAGGAGACCTGAGTTTGAATGACATCCCACCACTCACTCGTGCTCTGACTTTGGGAAATTGTATAACTATCGTAGCATTTATAGGCCTCAGTTTCCCTGTGTGTAAAATTGGAAATTATTACCTTCCTTCGCTGTTGCTGAGACCATATATGAAAATGCATGGCAAGTATAAAGTAAATGTTCATTTCTTTTCCCTTTGGCTGTCCCCAAAGGATTTCGTCTCATAGAAGGGGCATGCATCTTCTTTTTTCTGTTTTAGAATGCTGTTACTCCCCCTTTATGCTGAAAGTGGAGGTTGCCACTGAGAAGCCAGATGTGGCTCACACTGTCAGGATGGAAAATAATGCTGAGGGACTCCACAGGGACTGGAGGGCACTGGGAAGGAGCTGGCCACATCCCCTTGCCTGTGCAGACTGGCTGCTGGTCCCTCAGGGAGCCTCTGCCCCACCCTGCAGGAGGGGTGTTTGTGACCCCTTTCTGGACCTCAGTGGGCTTCCCTCATAGCTCAGCTGGTAAAGAACCCACCTGCAATGCAGGAGACCCCGGTTTGATTCCTGGATTGGGAAGATCCCCTGGAGAAGGGAAAGGCTACCCACTCCAGTATTCTTGGGCTTCCTTTGTGGCTCAGCTGGTAAAGAATCGGCCTGCAGTTCAGAAGACCTGGGTTGAATCCCTGGGTTGGGAAGATCCCCTGGAGAAGGGAAAGTCTACCCACTCCAGTATTCTGGCCTGAAGAATTCCATGGACTGTATAGTCCATGGGGGTGTGAAGAGTCCGGCACAACTGAAAGACTTTCACTTTCACTTTCTCTGGACCTCAGTGCCATGTGCTGTCCATTTCAAACCTCAGGAAAGCCAAACAGGATGTGAACATTGTCACATGGGCAACACCAGACCACCAGCCAGGGGTCAGGGCTCAATTCTGCACCTGATGTGTGTGCGTGTCAGGGGAGTCTACCTGTGTATGTGTGCATGTGTGTGTGTGTTCTCACAGCTCCATAGGAAACTGCCAGGTGGAGAATAGGCAGGAAGAACCTATTCTAGGTCTGGGGAGCCAGGAGACCTCTGTCCTTGCTTCCTCACCCAGCCACGAGGGATTAGCCATATTATCCTTTCTACTTTGATTGTGTGATGCCATGGAACCTGCTCTTAGCTGGCTGCCAGTCACTTCATCTGGGCACAGGTCAGTGGGTCAGCTTTGTGGCCTGGATGGTGGCCTGGCTCCTGGAATGAGGAGGTAAGCCTGACAGTGAGCCACACAGGCACCTTTCTTTGAGCCCAGAGTTACAAGTGTGCTGGGGGCAGAGGTTAGGATAGAGAGCTGTTGAGGGGCAGGTGAGTGGGGTGTACCAGACATTGCAGCTGCCTATAGGGAAGCCCAGAGCTGGTCCCTCAGACCTCCAGGGAGGGCTGGTGGTTGCTCACTGCCTATCTCAGTTAGGTCCTCTGGACTAAGATGTACCCTTTCCCTACACCTGTCCCCATAGCCATCACTCCTTCCCATTTTGCCATAGGAACATGTCTTCTTCTCTTTCTGTCCATTTATGAAAACATAAGTACAGTGCTACCTGAGAATGACATGCAAGTCTTCTCTAGGGCTCAGTGCCACTCTTGGGACCAAGAGGCTCTGCTCTGACACCAGTAATACAAGACTGAATGTAATAGTGGCTTTGCCTTTTGCAACTGTTTATATACCCCATAGCCATATGTCTCTCTACTTTATTGGGGTCTCCAGAAGTTTCTGAATCTGGTAATCTATGATGCAGGAGACCTGGAGCTGGCTTGGTATTGGGGGAAGGCAACTCCTTGGCTTTCAGTGTGGAGCTAGACCTGTACTGCTTTAGGCTCCAGGATTGGTCATGGTCCAGGCTCTGATTTCAGGAAGATGCTTTACTTCAGACCCATTCATGGGATAGTCTTTGTGAATATTCCTGAAAATACTTTCCTCAACACTTTAAAGCTTAATTCTCTTACTTATGGATCCATTTGATTCCTCTCTGCAACTCTAGTGTCTAGAAGAGTACCTGTCAAGTAGTAGGAGCTTAATAAAAGTTTGTTGAGCTAATGAGGTTTGGATGCCTGTTAAACTTTATCAGTCATGTTTACCCTAGTGTAAGGGAGTGTTCAGTCTTTCCTAATAAATAAGCACATGGCAAGGCTAGACCAGGTAACTGAAGGGAGCTCTTTCCAGTCTGGGAGTAAGGCCAGTTTACACCAGGCCTTACTTACTCCTCCAATCAAGGGAAGTCAGGTTTATATGACTTGTGTTCAGCCACCTTCAGGAGCCCAAACAAGGTGACCACAAATGGCCCAGCTCTGAGAGTTCAGGGCAGAGTGATGTCTCCAAGCTGTTGGCCTCTTAGTCTCCCTGGGTCCTGTCTGAGGGGTCTGTTCATGGGCCAGCCATCACTTTCTGGGTGGCTCCTGCCACACTTCCTGTGAATAGCCTTGGAAATGGAGTGGCTTCTGTCATCAGACTGGTCAAGCTCACAGGAATCTGGAAGGTATATCCTCAAGTTGGGAAAAGTGATCACTGGGAGTATAAATGTTGCCTGCAAAACCCCACGAGCCTGAGAGAGGAAGGAGAGCATGTAGGAGCTTGACTCTCTTTACCTGGGGAATCTCTCTCTCTCTCTCTCAATGAGAACGGAGCAAAGACTGACAATCCCAAAGCCTCCTGACATGAGGAAAATTTGCTGTGACCTGCACTGCTTAGTGTGAAGTGGAAAGTTGGCAAATGAGGCACTCAGACTCAGAGACCATCAGATGTTGAAGGGACTCTAGAGAGTGTATGTCCTGGCCTCTTCATTTTAGAAGTGTGTTGCTAGATTTCCAAACAGGAATTTTCTTGTTTTTTTTTTTTTCTGACTATAGCTTAATTCTGCTGTTGTCAGAGACCATACTTTGTGGAATTTCAGTCCTTTGGATTGTGTTGAGGCTTGCTTTATGGCTTGAAAATGATCAGTTTTGGTAAATGTGAAATTTTGGTACACTTTGAGAAAGGGATGTATTCTACAGTTGCTAGGTACAACATTCTTAATGAGTTAATAAGATCAAGTTTGGTATATTATGGTGTTAAAATCTTGGGTATTTTTGTCATTTTTTCCTCTACTTGTTCTATCAGTTGCTGAGAGCATATTCAGTCTATTACGACTTTTGGAGTGCCTTTTTTTGGTTTGTGTGTGTGTGCCAGGCTCCTCGGTCCATGGGATTTTACAGGTAAGAATACTGGAGTGGGTTGCCATTCCCTCTTCCAGGGGATCTTCCCGACCCAGGGATTGAACCTGCATCTCTCGTGTCTCCTGCATTGGCAGGCTGATTCTTTACCACTAGTGGCACTTGGGAAGTCCCATTGTGCTGTGGGCTAAGTCGTTTCAGTTGTGTCTGACTCTTTTCGACCCCATGGACGGTAGCCTGCTAGGTTCCTCTGTCCATGGGATTATCCAGGCAAGAATACTGTGGGTTGCCATTCCCTTCTCCAGGGGATCTTCCTGACCCAGGCATTGAATCCAGGTCTCCTGCATTGCAGGCAGATTCTTTACCATCTGAACTATAGGGAGCCCCTTTGGGGTGCCTATTTGTCTTTAATCCTGTCAAGTTTTGCTTCATATTTGTGAAGCTGTGCTGTGAGGTACAACTGAACTTAGAATTGCTTCTTGGTGGACTGAGTTTTTCCATTATGAGTTGCTCCTCTTTATTTTAGTAATTCTTCTTATCCCTAAGTTTTTGTCTGGTATTAGTTCAGCTCCACTGTTTTCCTTAGGTTTATGTTTATATGGCATATCTTTTCTTCCTTCACTTCATCTTCCTGTATCTTGATATTTAAAGTGTGTCTTTTTTGAGAGCTTTATGATAATTTCTGTCTTTTGATCAGTATATTAGAACCATTTATTTTTGATATAGTTACTGATACATTGGGTTAAATTTTATCATCTTATGTTTCTTATTTTCTTTTTCCTCACCTGTTCTGTATTCCATTTTTTTCTTTTCCCCCTTGTTTTCTTTTGGATAAATCAAGTATTTTGGATATTTTTTGTAATTTTTATTGAAATTAAAAATTTTTTATTGACATTAAATTCATAGAACATAAAATTAATGTTTAAAGTGGATGACCTAGTGGTATGTAGTACATTCACAATGTTGTGCAGCTATCACCTCTGTCTAGTTCTGAAATATTCTCAAAACCTGGAAAGGAAATATCATATCCATTATGTAGTCACCCCCAAAAAGGAAACCCTGTATCCATTAAGCAGTTCCTCCCCAACTCCCCCTTTCATTGTCCCAGGTAACCACAAATGCGCTTTCTGTCTCCATGAATTCTGGATAGATGAAATATATTTTTCGTTGAATTTCCTCCTTTGCTAGCTTTTTATTATAGTTCTTTTGCTCTTCTTTTTAGTGGTTACTTCAGAGATCACAACACACACCCATGACTTACTAGGTTTTACTTTAAATTATGAATCTTATAGCTTGCAGGCAAGGAAAATGTTTTAGATACACTGCAACTTTTGTCTCCTCAATCCTGTGCAGCTGCTGAGAGCTAAGGTTAGCTTCCCAAACTCTTAGGCTCTTCTTTCTGCTGGAGTTTTTATTCACTCATCCTGAATTGCTTATGAATCAGGAAGAACATTGTGGGCCAAAGTGTTGGCAGATTGTTGAACTCACTTCAGTTGGTTCCCTTCTCTCTGAGATCCTGTCTCCTCAAATACTGGCTGCCAAGGTTTCTCTCCAATACTTAAAAAATTTGTTTTTGCCTTTTATATCTTGTCTAGCTTTTTGAGATTTCTCAGTGGGAGAGTGGTCTGCAACAAACTACTTTGCCATTATCAGAGGCAGAAATCTGACTCTCTCATTTTGTAGCAGGGAAGCAGAGGTCTGGAGGAAGTAAGCAGTTGTCTAGTTTCATACTGCTAATTAAGACAGAGCTGGAATTAGAACTCGGGTCTCCTGATACCCATTTCAGTGTTTCTACTACAGCCTGCTGAGCAGCAAGATGGTCTGAGTCTATCAAACTCTCATCCAAGCCATCATTCATTCATTCAACAAATGTTTTTCAGGGCCTTTATCTGTTCCAGTCACTGGGCAAATAAATGACTTTTCTAACTGCTTCTTGGATTTTTCTCCTTTTCTTTATTTTCACCAGTTTTATTACGGCATGGTATGTGAGGTTTTCTTTGTGTTTACTCTGCCTATACAGATGTACATAGTTCAAATGTCTTCTGGAATTGTGGCTTGGGGTTTTTTTTTTTTTTTTTAATCAGTTTTGGAAAATTCTCAACCATTATGTCTTCTAATATTCCTTCTGCCTCATGCTTTTCCTCCTCTTGTTTGGAGACTCCAGTTACATGTGTTTTATACCTTTAAGAATTATAAAACTTTGGTCAGGGGATCAGAGGTAAGCAAGTATATTATTTAAGAAATAGACTTAGCTGCCTGTTGTAGAGACATGGAATAACAGTGGCTTAAATAAAATGGTTTATTTCTCTTTTACCTGATAGGCTGGAGGTAGGTATCCAAGGCTTGGTGTAGTGGCTGTGCTCCATCAAGTGTTTCCCTTATCTGCCTGAACCAAGAGTACATACAGTCCATCTCTGCTCCAATCAGAAGAATGGAGGCAGTGGGAAAGAAGATAATAACCCTTCCTTTCAGTGTTTCTCCCAGGAAGTTACCTGCTTTACTTTCTTTCACATCCAATTGCCTTTTGTCATGTGGCCACAATTAACTGCAAGGGAGGTTGCAAAATGTAATTTTTGTCCTGGGATGTCACTTTTTGGGCTAAATTTAGGGAATCTATTTCTCTAAGAGAAGAGGAGATGCTAAATATTTGGAGACAATTATCAGCCTCTTCAACAAGAAATAATCATGATACAAGGCAATAGGTGCCAAGCTGAGGCCTCAGAGGAAGTCAGAAAAGACGTCACAAAAAGAGGTAAATTTGGGTGTTGAAGGGTGAATTGCAGTTCACTGAGAGAAAAGTGATCAAAGGGCACTCCAGACAGAGACACTGGTATAAGCACTCACTCCTGTGAGCAGAGCCCACATATTTTCGTCTTTCTAATCCCAGTGCCTGGCGCGTAACAGGCTACTACATAGATGTCAGATAGAATCAATTGTGAGGTAGAGAGAGGAAGGATTTTGCTCTGGGGACTGGAGGCCTAGTGGAATTGGAAAGGCACTAGTAAGTGTCATATTAAGTGGCATATTGTGGATGGGACAGGATTAGTGCCATTATAGATATATTGAGATCTAAGGTGAAAACGCATACACTAAAGTTGAAATTGCTTGGCAGGCAGTTCAGAGACAATGAGAACTAGAGATGTGGTTTTGAGAACTGTCCTTGGGAGAGTGATAATTGAGGCTATTTGAAGGCTCCTTTCTTCTAAGGAGAAAATATACTGAGAGTAAAAAGGCAAGGACCCAATTTTTGTAATGGAGGAAAAGAACATTTAAGCAGAAAGGACTGCTATGTGGGGTAGGCTGTCCTTGGACGGCTTTGGGGGACCTCTTTCCACTTCAGAGGACTTGCTGCCACTTCCATCTTTGTCCACTCCCCTGGACCTGGACCACTTTCCTTCCTGTGACTTCTTCTTTTGATCCTTGATAATTTTCAATTAATGATTAATTCAGTTCCATGTTCATTAAACTTTCATTAGATGATTCCATTTCATTCATAAAAGGATTTGAGGTAGCATTCAAGCTTAATTTTTATTATACAAATAATCCATATTCACTGTTAAAAATATCAGAAAATAGGGGCTTCCCTGGTGGTCCAGTGGTTAAGAATCTGCCTTGCAATGCAGGGGATGTGGGTTCAATCCCTGGTCGGGAATTAAGATCACACACGCCGCAGGGCAACTTAAGCCTATGTGCCACAACTGCTTAGCCCATGGGCTGCAGTGAAGATTGCACGTGCCACAACTAAGACCTGACGTTAGCAAAATAAATAGATACATATATACATTAAAAATATCAGAAAATATAATTATATTATTATTTAAACAAATAAAAAAACCCCATTAAAATCACCCATAACTCCTGTGCCTATATTGTTAAAATTTGGTACATATGTCTCCAGATTTTGTGCTGTCTCCCTCCCTAATAATATTAATGTCAACAACTGCTAATATTTATGAGCCCTTACTATATACCAGTCAATGTTTTGTTTGATATGTGCATTCTATAATGCACATATGCTCATAGCAATCTATAGCATAGGTATTACTATTATTCCAATTTTACAGAGGAGGAAACTAAGACACATAAAAAATTTGAAGCTTACCCAGTCATTCAACTAGTGTGTTATTCTAACCTGTACATATATATTGGAATACTTTTTAGCTTTTGATTATGAAACAAATTCAAATTTATGCAAAAATAAAGGGAATAGAATGGTAAAGTTCTATGCAGCCAACACCAGCTTCAACAACCATCTGTTCACAGTCAAACTTGTTTTACCCGTTCTCCTAGCCAGCCTCCACCCTAATAATTCTAAAGAACCAAGACATTGTACCATTGCATTCACAATACATGTCTCCATAGATGAGAACCCTTTATAAATGTAAATGCAACACTGTGAGTACCACCTATCCAAGTGAACAATGCCCTAACATCATTAATCTTCTACTGGTGTTCAAATCTCCCCAACTATTTCTTAAATATTTTCTCAGTTTGTTTGAATCAGGAGCACATACATTCTTTCATAGTGTTGGGGCTGGAATTCTCACCCACATTGGTCTCACCCCCAAACATGTTCTCTTTCCAAACCCCAAACTTGCATTTATTAATTGAAGAAATCTATAGAGTTTATACTATAGTTAACTTGAGTGCACATGCACACACAACAATTTAAGTTTTAGGTATTGGTTTAGGCAGTAATGTGAGCTTCCCTGGTGGCTCAGACAGTAAAGAATCCACCTGCCATGCAGGAGACCAGGGTTAGATCCCTGGGTCAGGAAGGTTCCTTGGAGAATGGAATGACTACCTGGTGTTCCAATATTCTTGCCTGAAGAAGTCCATGGACAGAGGAGACTAGCAGGCTATGTAGACCATGGGGTCTCAAAGAGTTGTACATGACTGAGCAACTAAAAAAAAAAAATTCTTTTTAGGCAGTAAAGCTAAGGTATTTGCAATGTCTCTTCACTAAAAACATGGTGAAAACCCTTAGTCAAATATTCTCTCTACAATCTGCCATTTCTTTCTTCTTATGTCCTGCAGGTTTTTTCATCTCTAAGGAGTTTTCTACTCTGTTTTTTTTTTCCCATTTATTTTTATTAGTTGGAGGCTAATTACTCTACGATATTGTAGTGGTTTTTGCCATACATGAATCAGCATGGATTTACATGTATTCCCCATCCCGATCCCCCCTCTCACCTCCCTCCCCACCCCATCCCTCTGAGTCTTCCCAGTGCACCAGCCCTGAGCACTTGTCTCATGTATCCAACCTGGGCTGGTGATCTGTTTCACCCTTGATACTATACATGTTTCAATGCTGTTCTCTCGAAACATCCCACCCTTGCCTTCTCCCACAGAGTCCAAAAGTCTGTTCTGTACATCTGTGTCTCTTTTTCTGTTTTGCATATAGGGTTATCATTACCATCTTTCTAAATTCCATATATATGCGTTAGTATACTGTATTGGTCTTTATCTTTCTGGCTTACTTCACTCTGTATAAGGGGCTCCAGTTTCACCCATCTCATTAGAACTGATTCAAATGAATTCTTTTTAATGGCTGAGTAATATTCGATAGTGTATGTGTACCACAGCTTCCTTATCCATTTGTCTGCTGATGGGCATCTAGGTTGCTTCCATGTCCTGGCAATTATAAACAGTGCTGTGATGAACATTGTGGTGCACGTGTCTCTTTCAGATCTGGTTTCCTCAGTGTGTATGCCCAGAAGTGGGATTGCTGGGTCATATGGCAGTCCTATTTCCAGTTTTTTAAGAAATCTCCACACTGTTCTCCATAGCGGCTGTACTAGTTTGCATTCCCACCAACAGTGTAAGAGGGTTCCCTTTTCTCCACACCCTCTCCAGCATTTATTGCTTGTAGACTTTTGTATAGCAGCCATTCTGACTGGCGTGTAATGGTACCTCATTGTGGTTTTGATTTGCATTTCTCTGATAATGAGTGATGTTGAGCATCTTTTCATGTGTTTGTTAGCCATCTGTATGTCTTCTTTGGAGAAATGTCTGTTTAGTTCTTTGGCCCATTTTTTGATTGGGTCATTTATTTTTCTGGAATTGAGCTGCAGGAGTTGCTTGTATATTTTTGAGATTAATCCTTTGTCTGTTGCTTCATTTGCTATTATTTTCTCCCAGTCTGAGGGCTGTCTTTTCACCTTACTTATAGTTTCCTTTGTTGTGCAAAAGCTTTTAAGATTCATTAGGTCCCATTTGTTTATTTTTGCTTTTATTTCCAATATTCTGGGAGGTGGGTCATAGAGGATCTTGCTGTGATTTATGTCAGAGAGTGTTTTGCCTGTGTTCTCCTCTAGGAGTTTTATAGTTTCTGGTCTTACGTTTAGATCTTTAATCCATTTTGAGTTTATTTTTGTGTATGGTGTTAGAAAGTGTTCTAGTTTCATTCTTTTACAAGTGGTTGACCAGTTTTCCCAGCACCACTTGTTAAAGAGGTTGTCTTTTCTCCATTGTATATTCTTGCCTCCTTTGTCGAAGATAAGGTGTCCATAGGTAGGTGGATTTATCTCTGGGCTTTCTATTCTGTTCCATTGATCTATATTTCTGTCTTTGTGCCAGTACCATACTGTATTGATGACTGTGGCTTTGGAGTATAGTCTGAAGTCAGGCAGGTTGATTCCTCCAGTTCCATTCTCTTTCTCAAGTTTGCTTTGGCTATTCCAGGTTTTTTGTATTTCCATACAAATTGTGAAATTATTTGTTCTAGTTCTGTGAAAAATACTATTGGTAGCTTGATAGGGATTGCATTGAATCTATAGATTGCTTTGGGTAGTATAGTCATTTTGACAATATTGATTCTTCCAATCCATGAACACAGTATATTTCTCCATCTGTTTGTGTCCTCTTTGATTTCTTTCATCAGTGTTTTATAGTTTTCTATGTATAGGTCTTTTGTTTCTTTAGGTAGATATACTCCTAAGTATTTTATTCTTTTTGTTGCAATGGTGAATGGTATTGTTTCCTTAATTTCTCTTTCTGTTTTTTCATTGTTAGTATATAGGAATGCAAGGGATTTCTGTGTGTTGATTTTATATCCTGCAACTTTACTATATTCATTGATTAGCTCTAGTAATTTTCTGGTAGAGTCTTTAGGGTTTTCTATGTAGAGGATCATGTCATCTGTAAACAGCGAGAGTTTCACTTCTTCTTTTCTTATCTGGATTTCTTTTACTTCTTTTTCTGCTCTGATTGCTGTGGCCAACACTTCCAAAACTATGTTGAATAGTAGTGGTGAGAGTGGGCACCCTTGTCTTGTTCCTGATTTTAGGGGAAATGCTTTCAATTTTTCACCATTGAGGGTAATGCTTGCTGTGGGTTTGTCATATATAGCTTTTATTGTGTTGAGGTATGTTCCTTCTATTCCTCCTTTCTGGAGAGTTTTAATCATAAATGGATGTTGAATCTTGTCAAAGGCTTTTTCTGCATCTATTGAGATATTCATATGGTTTTTATCTTTCAATTTGTTAATGTGGTGTATTACATTGATTGATTTGTGGATATTAAAGAATCCTTGCATTCCCGGGATAAAGCCCACTTGGTCATGATGTATGATTTTTTTAATATGTTGTTGGATTCTGTTTGCTAGAATTTTGTTAAGGATTTTTGCATCTATGTTCACCAGTGATATTGGCCTGTAGTTTTCTTTTTTTGTGGCATCTTTGTCTGGTTTTGGAATTAGGGTGATGGTGGCCTCATAGAAGAGTTCCAGAAGTTTGCCTTCTTCTGCAATTTTCTGGAAGAGTTTGAGTAAGATAGGTGTTAGCTCTTCTCTAAATTTTTGGTAGAATTCAGCTGTGAAGCCATCTGGTCCTGGGCTTTTGTTTGCTGGAAGACTTCTGATTACAGTTTCGATTTCCTTGCTTGTGATGGGTCTGTTAAGATTTTCTATTTCTTACTGGTTCAGTTTTGGAAAGTTATACTTTTCTAAGAATTTGTCCATTTCTTCCAAGTTGTCCATTTTATTGGCATAGAGCTGCTGGTAGTAGTCTCTTATGATCCTTTGTATTTCAGTGTTGTCTGTTGTGATCTCTCCATTTTCATTTCTAATTTTGTTAATTTTGTTCTTCTCTCTTTGTTTCTTAATGAGTCTTGCTAATGGTTTGTCAATTTTGTTTATTTTTTCAAAAAACCAGCTTTTAGCTTTGTTGATTTTTGCTATGGTCTCTTTAGTTTCTTTTGCATTTATTTCTGCCCTAATTTTTAAGATTTCTTTCCTTCTACTAACCCTGGGGTTCTTCATTTCTTCCTTCTCTAGTTGCTTTAGGTGTAGAGTTAGGTTATTTATTTGACTTTTTTCTTGTTTCTTGAGGTAAGCCTGTAATGCTATGAACCTTCCCCTTAGCACTGCTTTTACAGTCTCCCATAGGTTTTGGGTTGTTGTGTTTTCATTTTCATTCATTTCTATGCATATTTTGATTTCTTTTTTGATTTCTTCTATGATTTGTTGGTTATTCAGAAGCGTGTTATTTAGCCTCCATATGTTTGAATTTTTAATAATTTTTTTCCTTTAATTGAGATCTAATCTTACTGCATTGTGGTCAGAAAAGATGACTGGAATGATTCAATTTTTTTGAATTTACCAAGGCTAGATTTATGGCTCAGGTTGTGATCTATTCTGGAGAAGGTTCCATGTGCACTTGAGAAAAAGGTGAAATTGATTGTTTTGGGGTGAAATGTCCTATAGATATCAATTAGGTCTAGCTGGTCCATTGTGTCATTTAAAGTTTGTGTTTCCTTGTTAATTTTCTGTTTAGTTCATCTATCCATAGTTGTGAGTGGGGTATTAAAGTCTCCCACTATTATTGTGTTACTATTAATTTCCTCTTTCATACTTGTTAGCGTTTGCCTTACATATTGCGGTGCTCCTATGTTGGGTGCAGATATATTTATAATTGTTATATCTTCTTCTTGGATTGATCCTTTGATCATTATGTAGTGTCCTTCTTTGTCTCTTTTCACATCCTTTATTTTAAAGTCTATTTTATCTGATATGAGTATTGCGACTCCCGCTTTCTTTTGGTCTCCGTTTGCGTGAAATATTTTTTTCCAGCCCTTCACTTTCAGTCTGTATGTGTCTCTTGTTTTGAGGTGGGTCTCTTGTAGACAGCATATATAGGGGTCTTGTTTTTGTATCCATTCAGCCAATCTTTGTCTTTTGGTTGGGGCATTCAACCCATTTACATTTAAGGTAATTATTGATAGGTATGGTCCCGTTGCCATTTACTTTGTTGTTTTGGGTTCACGTTTATACAGCCTTTCTGTGTTTCCTGTCTAGAGAAGATCCTTTAGCATTTGTTGAAGAGCTGGTTTGGTGGTGCTGAATTCTCTCAGCTTTTGCTTGTCTGTAAAGCTTTTGAATTCTCCTTCATATCTGAATGAGATCATTGCTGGGTACAGTAATCTAGGTTGTAGGTTATTCTCTTTCATTACTTTAAATATGTCCTGCCATTCCCTTCTGGCCTGAAGGGTTTCTACTGAAAGATCAGCTATTATCCTTATGGGAATCCCTTTGTGTGTTATTTATTGTTTCTCCCTTGCTGCTTTTAATATTTGTTCTTTGTGTTTGATCTTTATTAATTTGAATAATATGTGTCTTGTGGTGTTTCGCCTTGGGTTTATCCTGTTTGGGACTCTGGGTTTCTTGGACCTGTGTAACTATTTCCTTCCCCATTTTAGGGAAGTTTTCAGCTATTATCTCCTCGAGTATTTTCTCATGGCCTTTCTTTTTGTCTTCTTCTTCTGGGACTCCTATGGTTCGAATGTTGGGGCGTTTCACATTGCCCCAGAGGTCCCTGAGGTTGTCCTCATTTCTTTTGATTCTTTTTTCTTTTTTCCTCTCTGTTTCATTTATTTACACCATTTTATCTTCTACCTCACTTATCCTATCTTCTGTCTCTGTTATTCTACTGTTGGTTCCCTCCAGAGTGTTTTTTTATCTCATTTATTGCATTATTCATTTTTAATTGACTCTTTTTTATTTCTTCTAGGTCCTTATTAAACATTTCTTGCATCTTCTCAATCTTTGTCTCCAGGCTATTTATCTGTAACTCCATTTTGTTTTCAAGATTTTGGATCATTTTTATTATCATTATTCTAAATTCTTTTTCAGGTAGATTCCCTATCTCCTCCTCTTTTGTTTGACTTGGTGGGCGTTTTTCATGTTCCTTTACCTGTTGGGTATTTCTTTGCCTTTTCATCTTGTTTAGATTGCTGTGTCTGGAGTGGGCTTTCTGTATTCTGGTGGTCTGTGGTTCCTTTTTATTGAGGAGGTTTCACCCAGTGGGTGGGGTTGGATGATTGGCTTGTCAAGGTTTCCTGGTTAGGGAAGCTTGCGTCGGTGTTCTGGTGCGTGGAACTGGATTTCTTCTCTCTGGAGTGCAATGGAGTGTCCAGTAGTGAGTTTTGAGATGGGTCTATGTGTTAGGTGTGACTTTGGGCAGCCTGTATGTTGACGCTCAGGGCTATGTTCCTGTGTTGCAGGAGAATTTGCGTGGTATGTCTTGCTCTGGAACTTATTGGCTCTTGGGTGGTGGTTGGTTTCAGTGTAGGTATGGAGGCTTTTCCATGGTCTCTTATTACTTAATGTTCCCTGTGGTCAGGAGTTTTCTGGTGATCTCAGGTTTTGGGCTTACTTCTCCTGCCTCTGGATTTCAGTCTTATTCTTCCAGTAGTCTCAAGACTTCCCCAACTGTACAGCACTGATAATAAAACTTCTAGGTTAATGGTGAAGATTCTCCACTGTGAGGGACACCCAGAGAGGGTCACAGAGTTACATGAATAAGAGGAGAGGGAGGAGGGAGATAGAGATGAGCAGGAAGAGAAAAAGGGGTACTCAAGAGGAGAGAGACAGATCTACGCAGTTCTCTGTTCCCAAAGTGTTCTCCATAGCCCAGACACCCACAGAGATTCACAGAATTGGATTGGAAAGAGAAGGGGGAGGGAGGAAATAGAGGTGATCTGAGGGAGAAAACAGAGAGTCAAAAGTGGGAGAGAGTAATCAACATACTCCTGAGTAAAAATGGGTACTGAATATTGGATTCTTAAATGTCCAAAATTGATATCAAATACTGAAAAACAAAGATTAAAAATCTAGAGTAGAGGTTAGACTCTTAAAAATACAATATTAAAAACAAAAACAAAAAATTTTAGAAATATATATGAAGTTTGGTTTAAAAATAGGGCCTCTTCTTTTTTTTCTCAAGATTATAGTGAAATGAAAATGAAAGTTAAGGAGTAATGGAGGAGTAATACGGAATTTTAAAAGAAAATAAAAGAGAAAAAAGAAAAAAAAAAAACGTTAAAATATATCTAGGAATTTCTCTGGAGCTGTTGCGGTCCGTGTGAGTTTGGTTCAGTTTCAGATAGCTCCTCGTTCCAGCTTACACTTCTTGATATCTATAGGCCCCTTCCGGTGTAGTCGGTGTTACCTACAGGGATTTTAATCTGTTGCACCGGTCACTTATGAAGCAGTTCCCTTTGTTTATTTGGCTTCTGTTTGCAGGCCTCTTCAGTGTCTAATTTCCGCCCTGACCCAGGCAGGCGGAGGTGGGCTCTTGTTTAGGTTCACTTGTTCAGTCGTGCTGCAGGGAGGGAGGGGCGCTGCAGACAAATGTCACCGGCCTGTGTGGGGAGCACTCGCAGTGTTCCGGTCACACTGGGTTTGCCCCCCCTCATGGATGTGTGCTTTCCCCGTCTACACTGCTCAGGCTCCCAGCTGCTCTATATGGAGTGGGCCCTGCATTGCGTGCGGTTCCAGTTTTCGAGTTCTCCACAAAAGCGCAGATTCGGTTGGGCCTGCGTTTTGTGCCTTCCCCGCCCAAGCAGCTCAGGCAGCCAGGAGCTTGAAGGGCGCTGTCTCCCCGGGTGCGGTGTGCCTTATCCCCTCCGTGGTCCCAGCCTCAGTTTCCGTGTGCACCAGTCAGGTACGTGTGCCTTGTGTCTGTTCTTGGGAGCTGGCCTCTAGCCGCGACCCTCCCGGCAGATGTCGACCATCTGGAATCTCAGGAAGTCTTTGGTTAGAAACTGGGAGCCTGTTTGCCTTTTGGTAGGGGGTGCCATCTCTGGGGCCGAGTTTGCCCCTTTCCCCTCCCCCCTGCCTCCTGCCTCCAGCGGGGATGGGCCGGTCTGCAGCCGGCTAGCTCTTCTCTGGAATTGCTCAGTCCCTTTGTTCTGCGAAAGGCTGGCAGTGTGTTCGGGTTGGTTAATTTTCTCTCTCTCTCTCTCTTGCTATCCCACAGTTTAAGTTGCTATCTCACATTAGCTCCCTCGGATTGCCCTCAGGACACTCAGGCCTGGTCCTTACCCTAAGAAATGCTGCCCGCTCCTCTCCTTTCCGCCCCCACTTGCTGGTGGCAGATGCGGAAGTCTGGGGTACTTTTCTGCTGGGAGTTGCTTTTAGGCATGTAATCTGTGGGTTTTATTTATTTTTCCTCCCAGTTAGGTTGCCCTCCCAGATTCGAAAACTTCCCCCAGACCCGCCGGTGAGAGGGTTTCCTGGTGTTTGGAAACTTGCTCTATTATGACTCCTTTCCCGGGACGGGTCTCCGTCCCTAGCTCTTTTATCTCTTTTTATCTTTTATATTTTGTCCTACCTCCTTTCGAAGACAATGGGCTGCTTTTCTGGACACCTGATGTCTTCTGCTAGCGGTCAGAAGTTGTTTTGTGAAGTTTGCTCAGCGTTCAAATGTTCTTTCGATGAATTTGTAGGGGAGAAAGTGGTCTCCCCGTCCTATTCCTCTGCCATCTTAGCTCCTCCCTCCTACTCTATTTTTATCCAACAGTAGGTTATTCTGAGATTGTTATTTTCTTATATAAGGATCTTTATCATTGTTTTTATTCAACCAACCATTCATCCAACCAATTAATTAAGCATCTATTATTTGTCAGAGACTGTAATTGGCAGATATGGTTCCCATTCCTAAGGACTTATATTCTATGGTAGGTGGGGAGGGGGGGGAGAGACAAAAAATAAATGACAAATAATTAAAACAATATCAAATTGTGATAATACCATGTAAAAGCAACTAGGAGTGAATGTAGAAAATAATAGTGGAAAGTACTTTCAAAGGCATTTTACAAAATGATTTGCTTTTACCTGCTGGAAGTTCTTTTTAAATGCACACTCCAGCATTGGTATTTAAAAGAAATTAAACCTTTCAATATACTCTTTGCTAACTGTTTGCTATTTATTAGAATAGCTTTTAAAACTTTATTATGCTGTAGTCTTGCTCCTATACCTCTTTAATTAGAATACCCCATATTGTGCTGCCAGTGTGGTGGTGGGACATTAGACTTGATTTCTTTGGTGAATAGGGTAACTTTCATATAGAGTCTTAAGCTGAAAACATCTCCCTTTAGGCAGGAATGCAGTTTCCATGTTGCTTGTCAAGTCATTCTTTTTGATTATTTTCAAGACATGAAAATGTTTTTAATTGAGTTCATAAATATTCATTGAAAATTTTAAATCATATAAAAGTTTGCAGACAAAGTCCCTATCAAGTCCCGCTTCTTCCACTCCCAGCCCTCAAGTATTAATATATATAATATCTATGACATTTTGCCATGCCTCCCTCCATGTTTTCCTATGTGTATAAGGTGAACTAGAATAGATTGGAGTGAGTGAAACAGAGAGAGAGAAATGGAGGAGGGAGAGAGAGAAGGAAGGAGAGAGTAAGAGAGCTTGAGAGGGAGGGAGACCGAAAAAAGGGAGAAAGAGTGAACAGAGAACTGAAGCCAAGAATTCTTATCAGAACCTGCTAGCTCCCTTTCTTGTCCCTAACCTTTGAAGGCTCTTGCTTTCCCCACAGATCTTGCTAGGAAAACTACTTGTAGGTTTAAGAGAAGTTTGCATTTCTCAAGCTTCAGCCCCTTCTGCCTCTAGTGACCCTCCAAGCTGTTGCCTCCCTAGAAACGCTCCAAATTCCCTTCTCAGCCACAACCCCAATTTCTCATGGATTCTTTGGGTTGAAACTTTGGACTCATTTCACAAAAACAAATCTGATAACCCATCTCAGAATTTCTTAATTTAAGGATATGTTTCATTGGAGGTATGGGAGGTAATTTTAGATGGGACATCATTCCAACATAAAATAATTGAATTAGAGCGTGAGGAAGTTATTCCCTTTTTAATGGTTTCCTGATTTTTCTAATTGTTTCAAGGAGAAATTTAGCTTGGTAGTAGTTTTTCACACCTCCTTAACGCATGCTAATCTCCCTCTTTAACAGAGAAAATAAGCCCCAGGCTGGCATCTTTTGGCAGACAACTATTTAGTTAAAATTTAACAATATGATATTACTTTCATTGTGTTTATTTTCTACAGTTAAATTCTGTTTATGGCAAATGATTCTGGTAGGGATTTAGAGTAGAGATATAAGGTTTCCTTTAAAAATATATTTATTTTTAGAAAAACAGAGTCAACAATAGTACAGGTGGCTCTATACTATTACAAAAATCATGCTGGTGATTCGCTATGGATGAGAGTTTGGAAAACAGAAAGCCACCTTGATCAGAATTTACACAGCCTCCCATCAACCCTATTCCTCTTTATTCCACCCCTTACCTAAGGACCTCCTCTGCCTTTTCTTTGCTCTCCAGAGGCCCCATTTCCTGCTGGACCCAATTCTAACTCATTCTCTGCTTTCCCAGAGTCAATATGGACCCAATTTTGAAATTCCCTTTCCAAAAGGAATCTATGTTGAGATGTTAGTGGGTGTTACCTGTTCGAAAATGTCGTTTTAATAATGATAGATTTCTTAGCTCAAGAGAAGGTGGAAAGAGCTCAGGCAATCTATGGTTGAATAGGTCTCAGACTAATGCCTGCCTTAACTGAAAATTAGCTATGACCTTGGGCAAGGCAGTTAAGCTAAGAGAGTTAGTTTAGCATACAGGGGATTTGAAGAAGGGAGGAAGACAGCCTTGTAGGGCCACAAGCAGAGTCCTTAAAAAGCCCTCCCTACTCCGAGCTAGAACAATAAAGCAAGAAAAAGAAAGTTAATCCAAATTGGGAATGAAGAAGTAAAATGACCTCTGTTCACAGATGACATGAACTGTATATAGAAAATCCCAAAGATTCCACATATAAGAAAACTGTAAGGACTAATAAATGAATTCAGCACCAGCCCTTATTCCTGCTCCTTTTGGTGATCCCAGATCTGTGCTTACCCACAATAGAGGCCTAGTGAACATTTGTGGACCAAGTGATTGTCTAGATGTGTGATTGATTAGTGCATGAATGAAACAGCTCAGCAAATGTCCTGGTGGAAGGGGCCCTGGTCTAGGAATCTGTTCTGGACTCTGCTCATGACACTTTCTGAGCCTCATTTACCTAAAGAGCAAGACGGGGGCTTAGGGAGATAGTTGGAGCTCTCCACCAGCACTGCCACTCTGAGACAGACTTTCCTGGAACACAACCTTAATGTCCCCAGGCCCAGCTGACACAGACACCTATCCTGGAGGAAGTCCCCTCAACTGACCAAGTGACCAGAGGCTACCCCTGTTCTCTGGTAGACCTCTGGGGACCTACATTTCATAGAGGAACGGGATGTAGTACAGGGCTGAGGAGAGAAATTAGGGAGGAGATAGAGGTGGTGCAGAGGTGAGAGTGATTTCCCAAATTCCATTTTGAAGTCAATTTTCAAAAGCAGAGACTTGGAGAATACCCTCTCCCTGCAGAGAAACACCAGATTGTGAGAGAAAGGAAATGCCCATTTAGAATTCCATTTTTCAATGACAGGACCTAGAAGGTCCTGACCTCCTGCTCTCAGGAACTAGAAGCTGAGTGGAATATTTTCCATGGTATCAAGGAAGCTGGGCAGACAAGATTTTGACTGGCTATTTGCTTATAATATCATCACTTTTCTGTTGTGATTTTAAAGTGAAGTCAGAAAGCAGTTACCAGAACAACCGTCTCTTTTATTCCAAGAGGATTATTTATAGAAATTCTTGCATTAATACGTGAACAGTATCTCCTCAAGGAGGGCCTTGGTCCTTGCTCACTCCAGGGGAAGTTGCTGGACTTGCTCACTCTCGATTTTTTTCCTTTTCTTTGCTTGTGAAAAAGCTCTTTAACCTTTCATCAGTCATCTCACCTGACATTTGAGGTAAAAGAGGTCTGTTTCCTAGTGAGTTTGGTCTAAGAAGGGGCTACATTGGGAAAGTAGAACTGTTTCTATGTTCCCTCTGAACTAAGTCTATAGACATTTCAAAGTCTAGGCTAAGTATCATAAGAAGCAGTGGATTTTCTGTCCACTGAGACACCCCCAGAAGGTCATTGCCATGGTGGATTGACCATCATCCAAGTTTTAGGCTCTGCCTTCTGGGCTTGCACATAGGTGGTTTCCGCTGTCTCAGCACCAAAAAGTCCACTCAGGCTGATGGAGTTTGCAGAGACAAACTCCAAGCCTAAATGTCAATGTGCTGATGAAAATAAGAAATTGTAACTGCCAGATGGACTGCACATTCAGGCTTTCTCTGTCTTTGGGTGCACAGAAAAGCAGGTAAGAATCCCAGTATCTATTGCTCAGGATGAGAATGGGGAGAGAGGATTTAGTTACAGGATGTGGGTTCATTTAATGGTGCCAAATCTCAGTAGCCCCACACATCCATTTCCCTAGGAGGAAGTGTCCTTCCAGGTGGAACAGAGCTGGTGAGGCACTGGCAAGGTTCCTTCTCCCAGCACAGAGCACGTGTGAGCACTGCCACTAATTACCTTACCTGGTTTCTGTGGCTGACCAACTTCCTTCAGATTGGTACAGTCGTTCTGAAACTGTTTTAATACCATCTGGTTTGTTTGAATTGGAACCAAGTCACCTAGGGTATCTGTTGTGGTCAGGTTCTCTGGAAAGCAGACTCCGGGGCAGGGATGTGTGTGCATTGGGAGTACTCTTGGGATGAACACCTATGGTGGTATGAAGACAGCAGGGTGGGAAGAGGGAGTTGAAGTGCCATGCAGATGTGACAGAGGTCAGCCAATCCCACGGGAGGCCCTGGAGCTGGAATGGTCCCTTCAAGTTGTTCTGTATAAAGGTAGGAGGCCCAGGCTTTTTCCCTGCATCTATTACTGGATGTGGGTTATCTGTGGGAAGGGGTCATGACTTTGAATGAGGCTGTTGTCTTCAACTGAGAGCAAATCCTAGAGGAAAACTCATCTGAGCCGTCAGATGACAGCACTGCCGCCGCTGGGGTCATCGATGCCTCAGTCTAGTACGTACACCACCTCAGTCCACACTGTGACTTGTGACTATGAGCCTTGATCCCAGAGCTTGATTCTCAGTGACTGCTGAGCCCCATACAAGCCCAGCCATATCAGCGCAGTGGCGTATGAAATGAGTCAGAAGTGGCTGCATGGGATTTCATTCATTTGAAACCTCATTATTAGTTGTTATTGCCTCAGGCATCCTCAGGAATGATAAATCTACCTGGTGGAGGGAACATATGGCCATCATGACCATTCTGAGGTGGTCAGAATCTGGGTCATTACCCCACTAACTGTGCACCTCCTCTCCCACCATGGAGAGGGACTGCAGTTACAGACCCCTCCGTTTGTTCTGTGTGTTTCCATTTGCAGCTCCCTTTGTCTGGGATGCTCTCTGCCTAGCCTTCCCCCATGTCCAGCTGATAACCTCCTCATCTTTCAGGGTCCAGTGTGAATGTCACCTTCTCTTGGAAAACAGTGCCCCCCACCCCCCGCAGTCCAGCTCTTTCCAGTACCTAGCAGAGCTTCTTATGCCCTCTCTGGGTCCCCAGAGCACCTGTTATCCCTGTTACCCACCTATACTTGTGGGTCTGTCAATCTTTCTCCTTCTGAACTCCTTAAGGCCAGGGACTGGATCTCACCCCATCTGTATCTCTGAGCACAGAGCGAGACAGATTCGGTGGATGAGCTGCCTGGATGAAGGAGGGAACTTGAAAACTTTGACTCAGGAATGAAAGAGAGCAGTCAGGCTGAAGAGAAGTTATGGTGGATTGAATTAGAAAGTGTCAAGAAGCCCAGCAGGGAAGCTCCTCACCCTTCTCAACTTGAGCTGCAGTTTCACCTGAAACCCTCTGTGAATAAGCCCTCTCCCCAGTGCGCAGGTGGTGCTGCCTCGTGTCTCTACCCCCTGCCCAGTGTGTGGCTGAAGATACCAGCGGTCAGTGCCCAGTCAAAATGTGTCAAATAAATGAGAGAATCCAGAATTCAAGAATAAAGACCAGGATCGGGATGTTGCAGTAGGAGGGAAGGGTTAATTTTAAAAGTTTTAAAGTGGAAATTATAGGCTTTGTTGACAGGCTGTTGTAGATGGACAACAAGGAAGGCAGGTGTCACAGGTATGAAGGCCAAATAATCAAGTAAATCAGGCTTTGATGTAGAGTATGATCGGCTTGCATGGTCCATCCACTTAGTATAGATATTTAAGTCAACAGAGCATGACTCTGATTAAGAGAAAATGTGAACATAATACTGGAGAGCAGAAAAGATGTACAGTGCATCATTTAGGTGAGAGCTCCTGTTCAATTTGTGATGCTTCAAATATTGTAAGGAATTTTTTAAGATCTTTTAAACGCAATCTGCTTTTAATAAGAAATGACACTTAATTATGGGTTGACTTGCCCAGACTGCTGTAGCCTCTCAGTAGCTGTCACATGGACATCATTGATGAGATGTGGTTGAAGCCTCAAAGCACCCATGGAGAGCCTCCTCTGCTGTTTACCATTTAGAAATGTTCACTAGGTGGCGACAGCGATTCACTTGCCTCCCTGGAGAGCCCCTGCTTTTTGATAGAGTACAAAATTAACCTTAGAGATTGCAGCTCTATAAAAACAGATTCCTGTTTGTAAAAAGCCACAAAGAACTTCATTTTATAAAGCAGGTGACATTTTTACCAAAGATACGTATAAGGAGTGGAAAAACTGTTCAGAATAAACTTACAAATCTAATGCTTGCTTTTCTCCCACCAGAAGCTATCCTGCCTGACTTTTCCTGAGAAACTCATCTTCCAGGGATTCTAGCTGGCTCTCTTCCTGAGTTCTGTCCGTCCACTTCAGCTTCAGTTATAGAATTTTGTGAAGTTTATTTATGCCTCTTCTGAGGTTTGAAAGAAATCACACTCTTTGTTTCTTTCTACTGACATAGGTTTTCACACAAAACAGGGACAAAGGCTTGTGGTAGGGGTTACTTGAACCAGTTGAAGGTAGACAGAAGGAAGGCTAATGCCTCCACAGAAACACTGGTTTTGTGGAGTTCGGGTGAGCCATCAAACCACGCTGATCTTAGTTTTCTCATTTGTAAAATGAGGATTATTGTAACATCTCCCACACGGGGTGGTTTTAAGATTGGATAAGAAGGCAGTAGATACTCTGAGAATTGCAAATCAGGATATCAATGTTATAGATCAATAGAGCTCATAAAGAGACTCTAGTTAATTAAGAGTGTGCTAGCTTTGGAGGATTCTTTCACAAAATGTGGACCAGTCTATGCGTTCTGTGTGTGGAGGGCAGAGCTCCACCTCCCCTCTGGAGTCTAGATAACAGATTTCAGTTGCCATTCTGTGAGCAGTCAATGTGGTGCCCCATATGCGGTCCACTAGGAAAGGGGGCCAAACAGCTCTTTGTTTGGGAGGAGGCCGTTAGGAAATTGGCAGTTTCCTGGAACTTGTGATTGCCATTACAAGAGAATGTTAAAAATCAGAAGTTAATTTTCCACTCTGTCTCTGGTGCAAATCCCATTCAGCTGGGGTGGTAGTGCTCGGTCTGGAGTGCAGAGATGGCCTCAGCTGGATTCCACGTGGCCTGTGCTGAGTGCTACCATGGAGCACAGGCTTCTCTTCACTGCTGGGGTCAGCAGTGAGCTGGAAGTGCAAGAGCAAGGGCGAAAGCAGGGAGGGACTCACACTGGTTGGCCTGAGGGCCTGGGAACATTCATATGTTGTATCTGGATTTCTGGCTTCTCTTTAAAAAATTTATAAGATATAGAAACACGAATCTCGGTTACCTCAGGAAGGCTGCTGATTGGTGCTGAGGGAACTCTGTCCCTTTAGTGGAGCACAAAGTAGGTGGTTTGCGCCAATCCTCACCTTTCCCTATTTCATTATCCCCAGTCACTCCTTTGAGACACTTGCCTGGCCCTCTTTGGGATATGAGTTTGCTACCTCAAATTAGAAAACTATGAAAAGTTCTGAGAATTATGCATAGTCACATTAAAGAAAATATTTTTTTCTTTTGAGGGCAGTGTTGTGACTGCAAAGCCCATACCCTAAAGGCATGTGTGGTTATGACCTTTGACAAGCACTGCAAAATCTTCTGTTTTTCACACTTCAGTCTCAGCTTCATTCTCATTATTTCTTCACTTGTTTTAACTGGGGCTAATGTAGTTAAGACTATTTATCTATCTACTTTTTCCAAAGTGAGTGTGCTGAGTGTTCTATTTCATTTCATCAGGATAAAAAAACAAGAACTGCCTGAGGTTTCTTTTGGTATGCAGCCCTAGATCCTAGATTTATTTCCTGCCATTGTGAGTTGGTGGTTGATAAAGAAAGAAAATCTTTTTCCTCCTATTGAGTGCTATAAGCTTAGAAAACTTATAAACTATTTAACTATTTATAAAACATTTACCTCTATGTAAGCAACACCAGTTAGAAGATTTGATGGGAGAAAACAATTAATTTGTATTAGTGATAAAATATAAAATACCATCCAAATAAATTTACTCATATAAATAGATTTGTATCAAAAACACATTTAAAATACTTATGTACAACTAAAAAGGAGGGTACAGAAGAAGTCTTATACAATGGAAAGTTCTGCTATGTTTGTGCTTTCATGTACTTGAGAATACTCAGTATCAAAAAGTGTCAAGTCTTCCTAAATTAATCCAGAAATCAATTACTTTCCTGATAAAAATCATATTTTTAAGCATATAAACTAAATCTAAGATCACATGAAAACAAGAATATTCTTATTTTTTTTTTAGCTTTTTCAAGCCCATTTAATACCTTCCAGGCTCATGCATTCATTTGTTTGTTTGTTTTTGTTTTGTTTTTGAATTCTTAACATTTTGCTTTAAAAAAAATGAAGTATAGTTGATTTATAATGTTGTGTTAATTTCTCCTCTATAGCAAATTGATATAGTTACACATACACATGTCTATATGTATACATATATACATCCCTTTTAAAAAATTCATTTCCATTATGGTTTATCATAGGATATTGAACATAGTTATTTGTGCTATATAGTAGGACCTTATTTTTTATCCATACTATATATAAAAGCTTATGTCTGCTAACTTTTGGAGTACATATATCTTTTGGAATTCAGTTTTGTCTGGATATATGCCCAGGAATGGGATTGCTACCTGATGCAAACAGCCAACTCATTGGAAAAGACCCTGATGTTGGGAAAGATAGGAGGCAGGAGGAGAGGGGGTTGACAGAGGATGAGATGGTTGGATTGCATCATCAACTCAATGGACATGAGTTTGAGCAAACTCTGGGAGATAGTGAAGGACAGGCATACCACAGTCCATGGGGTCACAAAGAGTCAGACACCACTGAGTGACAGAATAGCAACAGCAACAACAATGGTAATTGTATTTTTAGTTTTCTGAGGAATCTCCATACTGTTTCCATGGTGGCTGCACCACCTTACGTTCCCACCAACAGTGTAGGAAGGTTTCCTTCTCTCCACATCCTCTCCAGCATTTGTTTGTAGACTTTTAAATGACAGCCATTCTGACTGGTGTAAGATATCTCATAGTTTTGATTTGCGTTTTTATAATAATTAGCAAAGTTCAACATCTTTTCATGTGCCTAAAAAAATAAGAAAAGTGACTAATTCTGGAAGGACTGACTAAGGAAGGTCATGTGGGGACTTCCTGGAGTGATGGAATGTTCTATGCCTCCATAGGAGTGTTTGTGTTCATATGTCAAAATACATCAAACCATACACCTAATGATACATGCACTTCACGCAATATAAATATTGCCTAAAAAATTACTGAAAACAAATGCTGAACTCCAGATAGTAGACAGCTTTTCTCAGTGGCATGAGTTAGCAATTCTGAAATTACTTTCTGTGTATCCTAGGCTTGAGCAAATGAGTAAATATGTTAATTGTTCTGGGGGTCAGGTTTCTTACTACCAAGGAGAAGAGTTACAAACCTGGAAAGTGGGAAGATTAGAATATTCTCTGGTCTTAGTCACTTTTCTGATTTTTTTCACTATTGGTTTTGTCTTTTGTAGAACTTCATATAAATAGATTCATATATTGTCTACTTTTTAATGACTGGCTTCTTTCACTCAGCATAATGTCTGTGAAACTGGTATCATTTGACAGTAGTTTTTTCCTATTTATTGTTGGGTAGTCTCCATCTTATTCCTTGGTTCATTTATTCATTTTCCTGGGGGTAGAAATTTGGGTTGTATTCTATCTTTGACCATAATGAATATTCTTATACAAGACTTTTTGTGGATATATATTTTCATTTCCCTTGGGTAGACACTTAGGATCAGAAGTATAATAGGTACATGTTCAAATGTATAAGAAAATAACCCTTCCAAGTTGTACCATTTTACTCCCCCATCAGCAACTTATGGGGGTTTTGGTTGCTTTCCATCCTCATCAACATTTAGTATTTTCAGTCTATTTTAGTTATTGTAGTAGTTTTAATTTTTATTTTATGATTGGCAATGACTTTGAGCATTCTTCACTTTTAAAGCATGGGCATCCCCAAGGCTTGGGTTTTGGCTCATTCTCCGCTCTCTCTTCTTTTGGATTTAGTTCAGGAAGTGGGAGTAGTTGTATGGTTCTTAAGATTTTTGCAATTAAGCTTGAAGAAATGGATCAAAAAGTTCAAGGATGCTCTTTACATTCCTAATTTGGATTTACATAAGCTTTTGTTAATGAGACAAAAATTTTGTAATTACATGTGCATATAATTTACTTGGGTTTGTTCTGTTTTGTAAAGCTGATTTCAATTATAGATATTTATAAAGAAAATGAGTATCTGGCATTGTTTACATGCTAACACTTCCAGAGTTTTTATGAAAATTATACAAGTGGAAAGATGAATTCTCATAAGATTTTCTTAACAGCCTTTTTATTTTTAGAAAGTAATGCAAACTGTTCAAAGCTAACATCAACATATTGCCAGACTGATAATTGTACTGGGTGTTTTCATAATCTTTTCCTTTTGCATACTTTCAGTATGGCTACCACATCCCCATATCATATTATCTGCACTTTATAGATGCAGAAATGGGGGGACTAGGAGGGGTGATGAAACCTGGGTTAAGGTCTCCCAGTTGGTAGCAGATCAGAAATTAAAGTGAGGAGTCTGTGTCATGGCCCATGCTGATTCCATTAGGAGCTGCTGGTGCCTCCTGGTGAGGCCAATGTGTCCTTGGCCCTAAAAGCATCTTGTTCCTTTGTTTTGAACAGCACGATGGAACATCTCAGGGGCCAGATCCAGCCAGGTCAGGGAATGTCTAAATTTGGATGAGGGTGTGGTTGGTAGACTTCAGAGAGTGGGATAGGTTTTCAGCTAAGCATCAGTGGGGAGTGGCATTGTGACCTGGGCTCTCGGGCCCCCGTTTCATGATGGAGAGCTGAAGGCGGCCCTGTTGTATTCCCAGGACTCAGCAATCTCCGTCAGGATGGCCAGGATCTAGGTTCAAATGTGCAAGTGGACTGGGCCCGTCCTCTGCTCCTGGAAGCAGCATCAATAATGTGTTCACTGTCTCATTCCTGCTTCTCTGGTCAGAGAATTTCAGTAATTTCAAGGCAGCTTTTGCCCATATTTCTAGACCCTTCACCTGGGTCCACATTCTAGTGTCAACACCATTATTCAACTTTTTCATCCCTTGTTCTTGATTAAGAAGTTTTAGGGGCATAATAGCTCAGGAAATATCCTCCAGCTGCAATCTGCAAGTTGTTTTCCAAAGGAAAACCTTAACTTAAACACTGGTATGTCTAATAAGATACTTTCCATTTTAGATGTACTGGACTGCTTTGACTGGAATTATAGCATCAGACACAAAATAATTTGTAAGGACAAAAGTATTTAGAAGAGAGGTGGCTATAGGCTGAACTTACATCATTTTTAAATTATAAGCTTTCATAAAATGGAAACATTTATAGTTAAATCTAAAGATAGGCTGTTTACCATGAAAATATGGTATCATTTGGTGATGCAAATTAGCCTGAATTTATTGGCATGAGACCTAAATGTAATTGTGTTAAGATGTATAAGAAATTGTTGGTAAATGAGAATTTGGCTACAAATTTAGGATAAAAATGAAAACACTTAAAAAAATCGGTATGTTAGCAGTGAAGTCTTACTTTGCACAGTCAAATCTCAATTGTATGACAGATACGTCCATGAAAAACATAGTACTTGAAAACTTATTGCCAGATATATGAAGTCTGTGGAAAATTGGGAAATGAAAGTGTGATTTGATGACTTTCTTTCATGTGTTACAAGTCTGAGTAGTGTCAAGGAGCCAACAGCCTTATTATATCTTTGGTAAATGAGAAAGAAAATCTTAGGTTATGGGTTTTAATGGTTTTAGAGACCAAATAGAAATATAGGTCAAAGAATTAGGTGTGAAACTGAGAAGTCTAGAGGGACAGGGTGGGGCTGAGACTCTGGCCAAGGGTTTTGATGTGGAGAAGGAAAAAAGATAGAGCTATTGTGGATAGGCAGACCGGCCTGGAGGCAGTGCTATGGCACAGCTTGGGGGCTCTGGGACTTAGCTGTCAGAGAAGAAAGCCAACAGTAAAGAGCTGGGACAGGGAGCAGAGGAGGACCCAGGGTCCCTTCCTGTTTACTCCTCACTTACTTCCTCCTCTGGAGCTAGTCATTTAAGTTATCACAGGGAAATTTGCACTGCCTGATGCATTCTCCCTGTAAGGGCCACATCTTACAGAAACTGCTTCGTTACATGGAGCCTATTTCTTGCCACAGGACACGGCTTTGTACAATGCCAACTATGATTCAAAGGGAAGAGCTTGAGAAGGAGCCCTATCACAGCCCTATCACAGAGAGACACAGTGTGTCCTCTCCAGGGAAGTTTTTGGGTTGGATTCATCTCTGTGACCCCAGAGTGGGTACTGGGGAATGTGTCATCCAAAATGAATTGAACTGACCTACATAGCAGGATTATAATGAATCCATGTGGAGTTGTTTGTTTTTCTCTTCTGCCATAACCAGCTGAGGGTTCAGGAGGGTGAGGGTTCAAGGAGGGTGGTCCTTGGCAGGCGGGACCAGTGCTGTGCTGTGACGGTGGACGATTCTTGTCCTGATCAGTCCAGAACACCTGTGCTCCCTACGGCTTTTCCTTCAATTATGCAGTACTCATGGGGCACCAACATAGCGCCTGTATCTCCTCTGTCCAGCCCCAAGAGATCTAGTCTAGAGTGAAGATGGATCATCTTTCTTGGGGTCAGACTTTAAAGGGTGAACTCTTGCTAAAGTCAGAGGAGACTGCCTCGCTGTAAGTATATTCTCATGATGGCCCTAGCCATGTTGTTTGAAGAAAATATAGCAGATTATTTCAGTAGCCAGAGATCTAATGGGGTTTACAAATGTTAAACATCCTTTTCTCTAATTTCTCAACCACGACTGATGCATAGGGGCATGTTAAATCCTGTTAAAATAGGAAAAAATGTGGTAGAAAGGAGTTTTTAACTGCATTTGCAAAGCAAAAGCAAAGACTCAGCAAACTCCAGAGATTAGTCAGGAGAGGGAAGGCCAACCTTGGAATATAATGAGAATCAGTATCCTAACCTGCCCTCTAAAGGCACAGAATTGGAAAATGTTAGTTGAGACAGTTGCAAAGGCTAATAGGGATTTAAGGAAAATACGTGGAACATGATTAACCTTCCTCAACTTTCCTTCTTCCTTCCCTCCCTTCCTTTGGAGAAAGGGATTCAAAGTCGGCAGCAAGAGTATAAACACATTCTTGCATTAATTGAATACTTTATATACACATGTGCTGGTTTTCTACAAATAAAAAATAATGCTGCAGCAGTAAGACTCAGAGTAAGTGAGTTGTGCTCAGATGGCCTTATGAATACCAGCCAAAAATGCTGGAAAGTCATTTGGCAACATGTTTCAAGAGCCTTAGAAAACATTCATTTTGTTGTTCAGTTGATAAGTCATGTCTGACTCTTTGAGACCCTGAGGATTGCAACATGCCAGAGATCTAGCATGCCGGTCCTTCATTATCTCCCTGTCCTTCACTATCTCCCAGAGTTTGCTCAAACTCATGCCCACTGAGTCAGTGATGAGATCCAACCATCTTATCCTCTGCTGTCCCCTTCTCCTCCTGCCTTCAATCTTTCCCAGCATCAGGGTCTTTTCCAGTGAGCTGGCTCTTCTCATCAGTTGGCAAAACTATTGGAGCTTCAGCTTCAGCATCAATCCTTCCAATGAATATTCAGGGTTGATTTCCTTTAGGATTGGCTGCTTTGATCTCCTTGCAGTCCAAGGGATTCTCAGGAGTCTTTTTTAGCACCACAGTTTGAATACATCAGTTCTTTGGCACTCAGCCTTCTTTATGGTCCAACTCTCAAATCTGTACATGGCTACTGGGAAAACCATAGCTTTGACTATATGGACCTTTGTCAACAAAGTGATGTCTCTTCTTTTTAATATGCTCTTTAGGTTTGTCATAGCTTTTCTTCCAAGGAGCAAGCATTTTTAAATTTCATGGCTACAGTCACTGTCTGCAGTGATTTTGGAGCCCAAGAAAATAAAATCCACTACTGTTTCCATTTTTTCCTCATCTATTTGCCATGAAATGATGGGGCCAGTTACCATGATCTTAGTTTTTTTGAATGTTGAGTTTTAGCCAGTTTTTTCACTCTTCTCTTTCACCTTCATCAAGAGGCTCTTTAGTCCCTCTTTGCTTTCTGCCATTAGGGTGATATCATCTGCATATCTAAGGTTGCTGATATTTCTCCCAGAAATCTTGATTCCAGCTTGTGAGTCATCCAGCTCAGCATTTTGCATGATGTACTCTGCATATAAGTTACATAAACAGGGTGACAATATACAGCCTTGAAGTACTCCTTTCTCAATTTGAAACCAGTTCATTGTTCCATGTCCAGTTCTAACTGTTGCTTCTTGACCTGCATACACGTTTCTCAGGAGACAGATAAGGTAGTCTGGTATTCCCATTTCTTGAAGAATTTTCCACAGTTTGTTGTGATCCACACTGTCAAAGACTTTAGTCAATGAAGCAGAAGTAGTTGTTTTTCTGGAATTCTCTTGCTTTACCATGATCCAATGAATGTTGGCAATTTGATCTATGGTTCTTCTGCCTTTTCTAAATTCAGCTTGTACATCTGGAAGTTCTTGGTTCACATACTGTTGAAGCCTAGCTTGAAGGATTTTGAGTATTGCCTTGCTAACATGTGAAATGAGAGAAATTGTATGGTAGTTAGAACATTATTTGGCATTGTCCTTCTTTGGAATTGGAATGAAAACTGATGTTTTCCAGTCCTGTGGCCATTGCTGAGTTTTCCAAATTTGCTCACATATTGAGTGCAGTACTTTAACAGCATCATCTTTTAGGATTTTAAGTAGCTCAGTTGGAATTCCATCACCTCCATTATGCTTCCTATGACCCATTTGACTTCACACTCCAGGATGTCTGACTCTAAGTGAGTGACCACACCATTGTGGTAATCCATGTCATTAAGGCCTTTTTTGTGTAGTTCTTCTGTGTATTCTTTGAGAATATGTCGTAGAAAATAATCATTGCAGAATTTTTTAATAGGTAAAATTGAAACCACCTTCCTAAGTACCCAACAATAGGGAAATCTAAAGTCAGTATCAGATTAGATATCAAAATGCTAACATTAGTAATCTCTGGGTGTGGTACAGGATCACAACCCCTAATTAAACCTTTAGTTTTAGGTGCTGTTGTGGATAGAATGTTTGTTTCCCTCCAACAATTTATATGTTGAAGCCTATGTGGTATTTGGTGTTGGGCCTTTGGGAGGTAATTAGGTTTCTATGAAGTCATGAGGATGGGGTCCCCACGGGGATTAGTGCCCTTATAAGAAAAGGAAGAGACACCAGAGCTGCCTCTCTTCACCAGGTGAGGGTGCAGTGAGAAGGCAGATGATGGCTCCTAGCCAGAGAAGGGTCTCACCATGAACAGAATCCGAGCCTCCAGAACTAAGATTGTGGCTTCTGGTCCTATCATGTCATGGCAAATAGATGGGGAAAAAATGGAAACAGTGACAGACAAAATCACTGTGGATGGTGACTGCAACCATGAAATTAAAAGATGCTTGCTCCTTGGAAGAAAAGCTATGACAAATCTAGACAGCGTGTTAAAAAGCAGAGACATTACTTTGCCAACAAAGGTCCATATAGCCAAAGCTATAGTTTTCCGAGTATGATGTACATATGTGAGAGTTGGACCATAACTGTGGTGCTGGAGAAGACTCTTGAGAGTCCCTTGGACTGCAAGGAGATCAAACCAGTCAGTCCTAAAGGAAATCAACCCTGAATATTCATTGGAAGGACTGATGCTGATGCTGAAGCTCCAATACTTTGGCCACCTGATGTGAAGAGTTGACTCATTGGAAAAGACTGTGATGCTGGGAAAGATTGAGGGCAGGAGGAGAAGAGGTTGGCAGATGATGAGACGGTTGGATCTCATCACTGACTCAGTGGGCATGAGTTTGAGCAAACTCTGGGAGATAGTGAAAGACAGGGAAGCCTGGAGTGCTGTAGTCCATGGGGTCACAAAGGGTCCGACATGACTTAGTGACTGAACAACAAAGCCTCCAGAACTGTGAGAAAATGTCTGTTGTTTAAGCCACTCAGTTCAGTTCCATTCAGTTCTGTCAGATGAGATCAAGTTTTGTCATCACAGTTTTGGTTTTCAGAGGTCTTTCCCTTCCCACTTTTGTGAGGAAAGAACATGCAGGCAAGACTCTCCATCACAGGTGGGCCTTCTGGCTCCCTACTCCTTCTGTCCCAAGGAGTTAAAGGGGCTATTAGTTTGTGCTGCAGCCCCTAACTTTTAGGTTTGGAGGAACAGTGTGAGGGGGTAGGAGTGGAAATCTTTATTTCACACTTAGAGTTCTCTCTTATGTAGCAGACAATTCCAGAGGGGAGGATTTGGACACACATTCTAGACTCCCAATAAACCCCTTTGTTAATACTGTATCAAGGCACATTTTGGGTATTTGCCCACTATAATTGGTTAGTCTTTCTATCAGATCACCATCTGAAAACACTAGATCTTTTTGTTTCTTCTCTCTCTCTCTTTCTCTCTCTCTCTTTTTCTTACATACACATTGGCACTGGTATCCCTGTTACAATCTCTCTGTATTGTTTTTATTCACATTGCCTGGACTGCTCCCCTGCCACAGATACACATTGTGTCAAAATCCAGTTTAGTCTCATTTACATATTTAAGTATATAGCTTCCTAACTTCACCTTAACTGCTTCTAATTTTAACCTCTTTACTGACAGAATTATGTTCAGATTAGAGTTCACTTGCTTTCTCTACAGGAAGGTAAATTTGCTGAGCTTTCTCTTTATGGTTGCTATTGCCCAGACTCTAAAAATTAGATGTTTGCCTGTAGGAAACTAATAGAAGATGTATGGTTTTTGCTTGATTGAGATGCAAGTGCTTCTGTTTGTTAGAGAAGGTAACCTCAAGAGTGATGGTTTTGTTGCTGTGTAGGGCATTAACCAATTTTATATCTAATTCATCAATCTTATTGCCCTATTTCCTTTATCACAGACTCATTTTCTTGTGCCCTCCTTTGAATCAGTGTTTTTCATCCTGTCTTTCCTTATTAATAAATTATGGAAATGACACATGTTCCTTGTATATTTTATATGAAAATTACATGTTTTAGCATTTTGAAAATTATACTTTGACACCCCCAAATGTGACTGAGATTGAATTTCTCACCACTCTGGAGAGTCACTGAACCTAGATTTATTTGAGTGAGAAAAATAAAGTGAAATGGGATTCTTGCTCCTAAGTGTGGTGGTTCAAATACTGGCTTTAAGAGTGGGGAATCACAGGGCTAGAAAGCTGCCCCTCTACCTCATGTTGCTTGAGGACAATGATGCTAGATTAAGAAAATGAAATTGACATTGACCTAAGAATGGATAGGATAGTGTTCCACTGTGCAGTGCATATTACACATTCACTCACTTATTCAATTATTTTTTCACCCAATGCACATTTGTTGAGCATCACTATTTGCTTGACATTGTTCTAGAATCTAGATAAGGACTGGAAACAGTGATTTAGACAAAGCTCCTATCCTAAGAAGCACTCAGAGTGATAGGGGAGATAGAGATATATGGAGTCAGTGATGTAAGACCATTGATTGGTTCACAGAGTGTCATGGGGGCCATGTATATAGTGGGTAAGAGCAAGGGTATTATGGAAGTGTCCATGGTTGCTCCTAACACACCTCAAGAAGTTCTTTAGGTTGAGTCTTAAAATATGAGTAAGGTTTAGCCAGAGATGAAGTTGAGGAAAGACTGTTTTGGGCAGAGAAGCATGGAAAAAGGGAGAATACAACATAGCACATATACAGAGGTTCTTGTCGCCAGAGCATTGGATATGAGGCAGGGAGTGGCATAAATAAGCTTTTCTTAATGTAATAGTTAATTTTATGCATCCACTTGAATGTGTCATGGGATACCCAGGTATCTTCCCAGTTAAATATTATTTCTGAGTGTGTCTGTGAGAGTGTTTTGGTAAGAGATTACCATTTGAATTTGGTGGACTGGGTAAAGCAGTTTGCCCTCCCAGAGTGGATGGGTATCCTTCAACCTGTTCAAGGCCTTTATAGGACAAGAAGGAGGGGGAAGGTTGAATTCTGTCTTTCTGACTGACTGCTGAGCTAAGGTGTCCATCTTCTCCTGCCCTTGCCCTGGAACTTAGACTCTCTGTGGTCCTTTTTCTTAGGCCTTTAAACTCAGACTGGAATTTCCTGCGTCTCCAGGTTGCAGATGACAGGTCATGAGACTTCTCAGCCTCCATAATTGTGTGAACTAATTCCTTACAACAGATTTCATCCTTTTAGTTCTGTTTCTCTGGAGAACCCTGACATGTAGTTTATGTTCAAAATCTTAATTGATGTTCTCCCCTACCCTGTCTTGAACTCATCATTTTTTTTCACTTCCATTCTAAGAACTTTCTTTCCATGATCAAAAGGCAATTAGAGAAGTTATCTCCTTCTCTGAAGGGACAAGATCCCTTATAGAATCAGAATGGAAGCTGCAGCACATTTCTGGTCTCACTTTCAAAGTTCTTAGCATAAGAAGAGTTTTCAAGCATCATGTGAGCACATTTCTGACCCCTCAGATTGGATAGATCTTCCATGGCTTTGGAGAGAACAACTGGAATAGAAACACCAGAAAGAGACCCGAGGGAGCCAGTTTTTGTGAGCAAGTCTTGTTGTCTACTGAGGAGGGCCCATCAGAGGCAGTTGGTTGAGGGCCTCCTCTCTGTTCCCACAAACTTGTCTCAGATCTCCACTATTTCACATGGGTACCCCACATTCAGTGGCTCAGGATACTGGTAGATCCACTCTATCATAGATGGTGGGGCTATAGATACCTTGGGGTAAGGTGGCGTGGAAGTGAGAATTCCTGTGCCTGGGCAAAATGGGAGGAAAAAGAGCTGGTAGACATCACTCTTCAAGTGAAACAAAGTAAACTTGATTCTTTGATGACAGCAGCAATCAATCCATGTCTAACACATAGGAGGGTGCTGAGTGCTTCCCATGTGTTCAGGAGGAGGTGGCAAGAGGAGAAGGGAAGCTGTGCTTCTGAGGATGGGAGTTCAGCAGGTTGGAGAATATGGATCATCCAAGATGTGGCCATGTCAAGTTGATCCCTTAGGTTTTGTATCAGTTAGGAATTGAGAGTGTCTGTGTATTATCTATTGCTGTATAACAAATTTCGTGTCTTAAAAGAATAGCAAACATTTATTATCTCACAGTTTATATGGGTTAACAATTCAGGAGCAGCTCATGTGGTAGTTTTCACTTGAGGTCTTCACTGAGATTGCAGTCAGGATGTCCACTGGGACTTCAGTCATCTGAAAGGCTTGATGAAGTAGAGAATCTCCTAAGAAGTCATCTGCATAGCTGGCAAGTTGATGCTGGCTGTTGGTGTGAGTGTGTGAAAGTCGCTCAGTTGTGTCTCATGCTTTTGCAACTCTCTTTTGTGACCCCATGGACTATACAGTCCAGGGAATTCTCCAGGCCAGAATACTGGAGTGGGTAGCCTTTTCCCTTCTCCAGGGGATCTTCCCATACCAGGGATCAAACCCAGGTCTCCCACATTGCAGGCAGATTCTTTACCAGCTGAGCCACCAGGGAAACCCAAGAACACTGGAGTGGGTAGCCTATCCCTTCTCCAGTGGATCTTCCCGACCCAGGAGTCGAACCGGGGTCTCCTGCATTGCAGGCGGATTCTTTACCAACTGGGTTTATCAGGGAAGCCCCTGAATGTTGGTGGGGGACCTCAGTTCTTTGCCACATGGACTTATCCATAGGGCTGTTTGAATGCTCTCAACATTTGGCTGTTGACTTCCCAAAGAGTGAGTAATCCAGGAGAAGGCAAGGCAGAATCTACCATGTCTTTTAGGATGTAGCCTCAGAGGTCACACACCATCATTTCCTCAATATCCTGTTGGTTACACAGGCCAGTTCTATTCAGTGTGGGAAAGGACTAGACAAGAACACAAATACCAGGATGTGATGACCACTGGGAGCCAACTTGGAAGCTGGCTATCATACTGTCATAGTGACAGAGGCCTGAAATAACAAGGGATAGAGTTTTATTTTTCTCTCATGTAAAATAAATCTGTAGGTGGACATCATCATCTCAAACATTTTTTATATCTTTTTGCACTCTTATTCTCAGGGTTGCCTCATAGTCCCACGAGGACCTCTGCGGTTCCTGTCATCATATTTGAATTCCAGTTAGCAAGAAGGAAGGAGGAAATGCCACAGGGCATCCCAGTTGAGTCAGCTGCTCTTTTAAGAAGCTTCCCCAAATGTCTGATTCAATAACTTATGTCTGTGGATAAGTTACCACAGTTGTACCACTGGGAAGAGTTTAATTATGTGGCCATCCTTATCTGCAGGTCAGGTTGGGATACAGACTTTTTCACTTGGGCGCATTGCCACCCACCACAAAATCAGTCTAACACTGAGGAAGAAAATTAGACTGGAAGTGAGAAAGGCTTCCATTCTGCTGTGATACTACTCCCACTGTATGCCTAGGGTTTATGGAATGATGGGTCCTCTCCTGCTGCCCTCCCGCCTTTCCCTTAGGGTCCTTACTACAGACTTGTAGCCCACTACACTTATTCAGCTCCCTGAATTCTTTAGACTAACTTTGGTTTGGTTTTGTCAACCTCCTTGACAAGGAGATTGCTTTTCTACCTCTTGGAATTCTCTCTGGTACACTAGGCCGGCCTCTCATTGCTTTCTAGCTCTTGGGGGGATAAGTGTATATCAGAATATCCTTGGGTGCAAACTATTTTTCAACTTTTTTAGGCACTCTACCCCCACCTCTGGTCCGATGCTCTTTGGAGCTCACTGCCATTCACTGTGTTATGAAAAATTTCCTCAGGTAGGATTGTGACAGCAATTCCAATGTGTGGGTTTTATTTCACTCTGCACAAAGCAATTCCCTGACACCAGCTAGGTATCCTACACTTTAACTCAGTATTCACACTATACCTGAAGATGACATTAGATCCCCTAGGTTAATGGCTCAGTTCCACAAGACTGCCTGCCCCCACTTTAGAGGCAAATCCAAGGTTGTCACTTGTGGTTCTAATGTCCTATAGATCTGAGGTTTCCGTGATCCCACTTGGTTAATTTGCTAGAGAATTTCACAGAAATCATAGAAACATTTTCCTTAGTAGATTGCCAGTTTATTATAAATGGATATAATTTAGGAACATCCAGATGGAAGAGATGCATAGGGCAAGGTGTGAAGAAAGGGCACAGAGTTTCCATGCTGTCTTAGCTTGCCACTCTCCCTGAATCTCTGCATATTCACCAACCTGGAGGTTCTCCCAACCAGGTCCTTTTGGGTTTTTAATGGAGGCTTGATTACATCAGCATGATTGGTTAAATAAATCATTGGCCATTGGCAACTGAACTCAGTCTTCAGCCCTTCTTCCTTCCCTGGAGGTCAGGGATGGGACTGAAAGTTCTAACCCTTATATCTCATGGCTGATTTTCCTGGCAACCAGCCCCCATCCTTTGGTGCCTTCTTCCAAAAGCCCCTTATAAACATAAACTCAAGTGTGATTGAAAAGGGTTTGTTATAAATATCATGACACATTTATCACTCTTATCACTCAGGAAATTTCAAGGGTTTTTGGAACTTTGAGCCAGTTTATTATAAGTCAGACTGTCACACCAGGGTATTCTTCTGTGCACATCTTCACACACCATCTTTAGCTGCACCAAAATCTCTGTATATTTTATCCCTTTCCTTAAAGAATATATCTTCTTTGTTTCTGGAGTTTTCTCACTAAGGCAGTTTTGGCATTTCCCAGCCATGTATCGCTATCCTGTATATATGAAAGGGTGGGAAGTTCTTGATATTATTGAATGTGTGCTAAGTAGCTTCAGTTGTGTCTGACTCTTTGCGACCCCACTACCCCATGGTAGCCTGCCAGGCTTGCCATGCCCTCCTGCAAGATATCTTCCTGATCCAGGGATCAAACCCACATCTCTTACATCTTCTGCATTGGCAGGCAGGGTTCTTTACAACTAGTGCCACCTGGGAAGCCCATTATTGAAAGAGTTATGATTAAGGCTTTAGAGACATGAGTTGTGGTGGTTTTGGGACCAGTCCACAGGGGCTTTGTATCCTCCATCATGGCTGGGCTCAAGGAGGCCTGGCCTGGCAAGGATACTCATAAACAGAGATGGCTTTGCCTGTGGTCTTTAATCTCTTTTCTCCTCAGAGAGTCTCAGCCTCTATAAAACCTTTCTCATGACTTTGTGGTTAATGAAGCCTGTGTGTGTGGGTTCTGCTCCAGGGCTCACAGAGTTCTGTCTGTCAGAGCCTGCCTTTTCCTCTGGCTCTTGTGTCCTTGTCAGGCCGAATGAACTCTTCCCCTGGGAAGCCCTCTTGATCACAGCTGGACCTTCTGGTAACTTTCCACATGCTCTCTGGCTGTCCTAACTGTCCACCCAGTACCTGATATGCCATTTTTTCCCTTAATTTGATTGGTTTCTTAATGTGAAATCCCAGTTGGGTTCTCTCATAATCATTATTGCTCTAAGATACACAGCTACAATCATGTTAACAGCCTTAAAAATGATAATTGTGGAAACAGCTGTTATTCACCCATACTTGTTCACAGTGTTAGAAACCACAGCCATATTCCCACAGTAGTAATAGAAGTTGCCATTTATAGAGAGCTTATGATGTGTTAGGCCTTAACATTTTATATTCTTTCTCATGTTCACTATCTGCAGTAGGAGCTACTATTTACAGATGTAGAGATGAGGTGCAGAGAGGTTAAATGAGTCACTAAGTGTCATACAGTTGATAAATGGTAGGGCGGGGAGTACCTGACTATGTGGCCAATATTCCCCTCCTGTTGCCAGGGCCAGCATGCTACATAATTCCTGCTGCTGCTGTCTGTGACCAGATTCCCTCTTCTGGGCACATGGGGGCATGCCCTAGACACTTTATATCCGGCATGGGTGTCTGTGAGGGCTGGGAGCCCGGGTAAGATCAGAAAAAGTTAATATTAAGATTCCTCCTCACAGGACCCAGAGCACCATCCTGACTGAAGCACTTTCTCCCACTGCCATCTTTCTCCTCCCTGTGTTCACCACTGGGAGAAAGAAAGGCAGGGAACAGGCAATGACTAGAGCCTACTTGTGAATGAAAGTCAGTCATTCTGCCACCCTTGGGATACTGCTGAAGTTTTTCAAATTATGGTGCTAGAGAAGATTCCTGAGAGTCCCTTGGATAGCAAGGGGATCAAACCAGTTCATCTTAAAGGAAATCAACCCTGAATATTCATTGGAAGGACTGTTGCTGAAACTAAAGCTCTAATACTTTGGTCATCTGGTGCGAAGAGCCAACTCATTGGAAAAGACCCTGAGGCTGGGAAAGATTGAAAGCAGGGGGAAAAGGGAACAACAGAGGATAAGATGGTTGGATGGCATCACTAACTCAATGGACATGGGTTTCAGCAAACTCCAGGAGATAGTGAAGGACAGGGAGGCCTGGGGTGTCGCAGTCCATGGGGTTGCAGAGTCAGACATGACTTAGCAACTGAACAGCAACAACAACTGGAGGCAAAATTGTGTTGCATTTGGTAGTGGCATGGGAAAGAGAGAGAAAGCAGGTTGGTGCTCTTGATTTCTTGAAGGGAAGGGAGGTGATGTCTGTCAGCTTTAGAAGCAGCTGCCATCTCTCTTGCTTTCCTGTCCATCTGGCTTTGTAGTTGGCCTCTCAAAATTAGATATGGGCCAAGCTGAAGGCATTATTCCAAAAAAAAGTTGTCTGTACTTTATAGTTCAATATAGATGGTCATCCTAGCAACTGTTCTTCTGTCTTTACCAGAGGCAAGGAAAGGAAGGTTTGCCAAACTTTCTCAAGAAGCAAATTATAGCATGGAATTCTGTTGACCTCTGTTCAGTTCTCTTTTGAAAATTCTAGGCTGTCAAGAGCAGGCAGCTTTTCCAACACAGCTGCATTATTCCAACAGCAGGGCCACAGTAACTCCTGCTGCCCTGCCTATATTGCTTGGAGAATTTTGTGTGTGTGCATGTCTTTTATTCTATTTTTCCATCTGGTGACTTTTGTTTTCTTCTAAATGGTGCTGTTTAAATGCTTTTCACAAATGCAATCTTGAAAATAAACACATTGAATGGATAAGAACAAAAGGAGATCCATTTTTGATGCTAATCACTGCTGAGAGTTTCCTCAGCTGTAGAAAGATGGGGGCAGGGGCAAGGGGATGAATGGACTGTCAGAATGAAACATCACCCAACAGTGCTGCCAGGATTGGAATCTTGTCAGACCACGTGAATAGTGTCCTGACACCCATTTGAACGGAAGGCCTCAACAACTGGGCACTTAAGATCAACTGTGGGCCTTGAAAACTTTGGAGTCTCATCTTCTAGTTGGCAGTTCCCAAAAGCCTGGGTTTCATTCCTCCAATATGTCCCAATAGAGACAAAACAGTAGCTAGATTGTCATTTCATCCCTCAGGGATTTCCCCGCTCACCTGCTTTAGTACATACCCCGTCCACTCCCCTATGATCACTGCCTTAATTTGGGCCCTCCACCCAAAAGCAGATGCTGAGACAAAGATTTGAGTACAAGTTAACTGATTTGGGAAGGGCCACAAACTCCAGTAGGAAAGTGATACAGGGAAGGAAAGCAGTCAACGAAGGGTGCATTAAACACCAGCTATCCCAATAGGATCCTTTGCAACCAGAGATGGAGAAACTCTATATAGTCAGCAAAAAAACAAGACTGGGAGCTGACTGTGGCTCAGATCATGAACTCCTTATTGCCAAATTCAGACTTAAATTGAAGAAAGTAGGAAAAATGACTAGACCATTCAGGTATGACCTAAATCACATCCCTTATGATTATACAGTGGAAGTGAGAAATAGATTGAAGGGATTAGATCTGATATACAGAATGCCTGAAGAACTATGGATGGAGGTTCATGACATTGTACAAGAGGCAGAGATCAAGACCATCCCCAAGAAAAAGAAATGCAAAAAGGCAAAATGGTTGTTGGAGGAGGCCTTACAAATAGCTGTGAAAAGAAGAGAAGTGAAAAACAAAGGAGAAAAGGAAAGATATACCCATTTGAATGCCAAAGAGTTCCAAAGAATAGCAAGGAAAGATAAGAAAGCCTTCCTCAATGATCAGTGCAAAGAAATAGAGGAAAAGAATAGAATGGGAAAGACTAGAGATCTCTTCAAGAAAATTACAGATACCAAGGGAACATTACATGAAAAGATGGGCACAATAAAGGACAGAAATGGCATGGACCTAACAGAAGCAGAAGATATTAAGAAGAGGTGGCAAGAATACACTGAAGAACTATACAAAAAAGATCTTCATGACCCAGATAATCACAATGGTGTGATCACTCACCTGGAGCTAGACATCCTGGGATGCAAAGTCAAGTGGACCTTAGGAAGCATCACTACAAACAAAGCTAGTGGAGGTGATGTAATTCCAGTTGAGCTATTTAAAATCCTAAAAGATGATGCTGTGAAAGTACTGCATTCAGTATGCCAGCAAATTTGGAAAACTCGGCAGTGGCCACAGGACTGGAAAAGGTCAGTTTTCATTCCAATCCCCAAGAAAGGCAATGCCAAAGAATGCTTGAACTACTGCACAATTGCACTCATCTCACACGCTAGCAAAGTAATGCTCAAAATTCTCCAAGCCAGGTTTCAACAGTATGTGAACCATGAACTTCCAGATGTTCAAGCTGGATTTAGAAAAGGCAGAGGAACTAGAGATTAAATTGTCAATATCCCTTGGATCATCGAAAAAGCAAGAGAGTTCCAGAGAAATATCTACTTCTGCTTTATTGTCTATGCCAAAGGCTTTGACTGTGTGGATCACAACAAACTGTGGAAAATTCTGAAAGAGATGGGAATACCAGTCCACCTGACCTGCCTCCTGAGAAACCTGTATGCAGGTCAGGAAGCAACAGTTAGAACTGGACATGGAACAACAGACTGGTTCTTTATCGGGAAAGGAGTACATCAAGGCTGAATATTGTCACCCTGCTTATTTAACTTATATGCAGAGTACATCATGAGAAATACTGGACTGGGTGAAGCACAAGCTAAAATCAAGATTGCTGGGAGAAATATCAATAACCGCAGATAGGTAGATGCCACCACCCTTATGGCAGAAAGCAAAGAGGAACTAAAGAGTGTTTTGATGAAAGTGAAAGAAGAGAGTGAAAAAATTGGCTTAAAACTCAACATTCAGAAAACTAAGACCATGGCATCTGGTCCCATCACTTCATGGCAAATAGATGGGGAAATAGTGGAAACAGTGACAGACTTTATTTTTTTGGGCTCCAGAATCACTGCAGATGGTGACTGCAGCCATGAAATTAAAAGATGCTTGCTTCTTGGAAGAAAAGTTATGACCAACCTAGACAGCATGTTAAAAAGCAGAGACATTACTTTGCCAACAAAGGTCTATCTAGTTAAAGCTATGGTTTTTCCAGTAGTCACGTATGGATGTGAGAGTTGGACTATAAAGAAAGCTGAGCACCAAAGAGTTGATGCTTTTGAACTGTGGTGTTGGAGAAGACTCTTGAGAGTCCCTTGGACAGCAAGGAGATCCAACCAGTCCATCCTAAAGGAAACCAGTCCTGAATATTCATTGGAAGGACTGATGCTGAAGCTGAAACTCCAATACTTTGGCCACCTGATGTGAAGAATTTACTCATTTGAAAAGATCCTGATGCTGGGAAAGGTTGAAGGTGGGAGAAGGGGACAACAGAGGTTGAAATGGTTGTATGGCATTGCTGACTCAATGGACATGAGTTTGAGTAAACTCCGGGAGTTGGTGATGGACAGGGAGGCCTGGCATGCTGCACTCCATGTGGTCACAGAGTTGGACACAACTGAGTGACTGAACTGAAATGATCCCAGCAGGTGAATAGAGCTCAGTCCTGAGGGGAGCTCTGGAAAAGTGTTGAACACATCTCTCAGAATGCTTCCAGTTACAATGAGAGAGCTCTTGTGGTCCAACTCTCACATCCATGCACGACTACTGGAATAACCATAGCTTTTACTATATAGATCTTTGTTGGCAAAGTGATGTCTCTGCTTTTTAATACACTGTCTAGATTTGTCATAGCTGTTTAAAATTTCATGGAACAAAAAAAATAAATAAATAAATTTCATGGAACAAGCATTTTTAAATTTCATGGCTGCAGTCACCATCTGCAGTGATTTTGGACCCCAAGAAAATAAAACCTGTCATTGTTTCCATTTTTTCCCCCATTTATTTGCCATGAAGTGATGGGACCAAATGCCATGATCTTAGTTTTTTAAATATTGAATTTTAAGCTAGCTTTTTCACTCTTTGGGGTGGTTCCCTGCACTTCTGGAACTTCTTTGCATGTGAGCTGAGGGCCTGCTCACAGTTCTGGAGAAAAGGTCCAGGTACAGGCATACTGGCAGCTTGAGGTTGGCTGCAACGAACTGACAGATCCATGCGGTATGTATGGAGTGCTGATAGTGTCTGCTCTCATCTCACTCATGGTTGAAGGCAAGTGACTCTCTCAGAATCAGACTGATAGAACCACATCTGCAGGGTTTTTCTCACCTTCATGGTATTTTGTGTTTACTTCCATCATTACTCCTGCATCAGAACTATATTCCTTTCTCTGACTGGATATACTTTCTTGATAATCAAAAAGAATTTGTTCCTTGCCTTTCCTGATAAAGGTGTCAAGCATTATGGCTCAAAGGCCCATGGCAGAAATGGCCACAGGGCCTTGGGCCCCAGCTGCTATATGGGAAACAACATTTTGCTAAGGGCAGGATGTCAATTGTCACTCGTGGTTATTTTATCCCTTGTTTCCTCCCCAGGAGTATATAGCCCACCAGAGAAGGGGCAGATTCAGTTCAGATCAGTTCAGTCACTCAGTTGTGTATGACTCTTTGCAACCCCATGGACCACAGCACAGCAGGCTTCCCTGTCTATCACCAACTCCCAGAGTTTACCCAAACTCATGTCCATTGAGTGGGTGATGCCATATAACCACCTCATCCTCTGTCGTCCCCTTCTCCCCCTGCCCTCAATCTTTCCCAGTGTCAGGGTCTTTTCAAATGAGTCAGCTTTTTGCATCAAGTGGCCAAAGTATTGGAGTTTCAGCTTCAACATCTGTCCTTCCAAGGAACACTCAGGACTGATCTCCTTTAGGATGGACTGGTTGGACCTCCTTGCAGTCCAAGGGACTCTCAAGTGTCTTCTCCAACACCACAGTTCAAAATCATCAACTCTTTGGTGCTCAGCTTTCTTTATAGTCCAACTCTCACATACATATGTGACTACTGGAAAAACCATACCTTTGACTAGATGGACCTTTCTTGGCAAAGTAATGCCTCTGCTTTTTAATATTCTGTCTAGATTGGTCATAACTTTCCTTCCAAGGAGTAAGCATCTTTTAATTTCATGGCTGCAGTCACCATCTGCAGTGATTTTGGAGCCCCCAAAAATAAAGTCAGCCACTGTTTCCCCATCTATTTGCCATGAAGTGATGGGACCAGATGCCATGATCTTAGTTTTCTGAATGTTGAGCTTTAACCCAACTTGTTCACTCTCCTCTTTCACTTTCATCAAGAAGCTCTTTAGTTCTTCTTCTCTTTCTGTCATAATGGTGGTGTCATCTGCATATCTGCAGTTATTGATTTTTCTCCCAGCAATCTTGATTCCTGGATGAATCAAGAAGCTTGTGCTTCATCCAGTCCAGCATTTCTCATGATGTACTCTGCATCAAAGTTAAATAAGCGAGATGACAATATACAGCCTTGACGTACTTCTGTTCTGATTTGGAACCAGTCTGTTGTTCTGTATCCTTTCTAACTCTTGCTTCCTGACCTGCATACAGATTTCTCAAGAGGTAGGTCAGGTGGTCCGATATTCCCATCTCTTTCAGAATTTTCCACAGTTTGTTGTGATCTACACAGTCAGAGGCTTTGGCATAGTCAATAAAGCAGAAATAGATGTTTTTCTGGAACTCTCTTGCTTTTTTGATGATCCAGCAGACGTTGGCAAGGGGCAGATTAGAGGGCCTGTATCAGTTATACTGCCTTTGGCTGCAGTAACAGAAAAACTCAGTTCAAACTTGTTCAAACCCACAGAAAATTTATTTTATTTTACTGAACAAGGAGTTTGAGGTAGATTGCATGCATGTGTGTGTGCTAAATTGCTTTAGTCATGTCCACCTCTTTGTGACCCTAAATAGACTGTAGCCTGCTGGGCTCCTTTGTCCATGGAATTCTCTAGGCAAGAATACTGGAGTGGGTTGCCATGTCTACCTCTAGGGGATCTTCCCAACCTAGGGATTGAACCCGAGTCTCTTACATCTCCTGCATTGGCAGGCAGGTTCTTTACCACTTGCACCACTTGGGAAGCCGTTGAGATAGTGTGCTCTGGGCTAAATTCAATAGTTCTGATTCTTTCACCCCCCCGCACCGCCCCCACCCCCATGCTTTGCCGTATTCAGTGTGCTGATCTTGTTTTGGTGTATATCCCTTTTTAATAAGTTGGCTGCTGCAGGTCTAAGTCTTATGTATAAACACACACCACTGTAGCTTGCCACCAAGATGTGGAAACCCAAGCCATGCCACACAGGGACAGGCCCTATGTAGATGTTCTGGTCAACAGCCAGGTGGAGTCCCAGCCATTGCCAGCACCAACAGCCAGAGTGTGAGGATACCTCCAGATGATTCCAGCCCCACTCATCATTGAGTTTTTCCCACCAAGGATCTAGACACAATGGAGCAGAGACAAGCCATTTTCGTGTTACCCCATCTGAGTCACTGACCCACAGAATCCAAGAGCATGATAATATTTTATGTCACTAAGTTTTAGGGTGGTTTTTAATGCAGTAATAAGAACTTAAGCATCATTCCTGGTGGCATTTGTGTCGATCATGAGGGAAATCTGAAGAGAATGAGAGGAACTTGTGCTACTCAGTATCTGAAGCCCTCTACATGTTAGAGAGGGGCCCAGAATCCACAGGGGAGAGGAAAAGTTGGTACAGTGACCTGGCACTTGGCAGAGGCCAGGAAGGTTTCTTTTCAAGAGTTATGGGATCTGTCATCCCGGAGACACCAAGAGAGGGCTTTCCAAGAAAGTTTTTTTTAATTTAAATTTATTTATTTATTTTAATTGTAGGCTAATTACTTTACAATATTGTAGTGGCTTTTGCCATACATCAACATGAATCAGACACTGGTATATACATGTCCCCCATCCTGAACCCCCCTCCCACCTCCCTCCCCATCCCATCCCTCAGGGTCATCCTAGTGCACCAGCCCTGAGCACCCTGTCTCATGCTTCAAACCTGGACTGGCGATCTATTTCACATATGGTAATATATATGTTTCAATGCTATTCTCTCAAATCATCCCACCCTTGCCTTCTCCCACAGAGTCCAATAGTCTGTTCTTTACACCTGTGTCTCTTTTGCTGTCTTGAATATAAGGTCATCATTACCATCTTTCTAAATTCCATATATATGTGCTAATAAACTGTATTGGTGTTTTTCTTTCTGACTTACTTCACTCTGTGTAATAAGCTCCAGTTTCATCCACCTCATTAGAACTGATTCAAATGCATTCTTTTTAATAGCTGAGCAATATTCCATTGTGTATATGTACCACAGCTTTCGTATCCATTCGTCTGCCGATGGACATCTAGGTTGTTGTAAACAGTGCTGCGATGAACATTGGGATACATGTGTCTCTTTCAATTCTGGTTTCCTCAGTGTGTATGCCCAGCAGTGGGATTGCTGGGTCGTATGGCAGTCCTATTTCCAGTTTTTTAAGGAATCTCCACACTGTTCTCCATAGTGGCTGTACTAGTTTGCATTCCCACCAACAGTGTAAGAGGGTTCCCTTTTCTCCAGCACCCTCTCCAGCATTCATTGTTTGTAGACTTTTTGATAGCAGCCATTCTGACTGGCGTGAGATGGTACCTCACTGTGGTTTTGATTGCATTTCTCTGATAATGAGTGATGTTGAGCATCTTTTCATGTGCTTGTTAGCCATCTGTATGTCTTCTTTGGAGAAATGTCTGTTTAGTTCTTTGGCCCATTTTTTTTTTATTGGATCCTTTATCTTTGTGGAATTGAGCTGCATGAGCTGCTTGTATATTTTTGAGATTAATTCTTTTTCAGCTGCTTCATTTGCTATTATTTTCTCCCAGTCTGAGGGCTGTCGTTTCACCTTACTTATAGTTTCCTTTGTTGTGCAAAAGCTTTTAAGATTCATTAGGTCCCATTTGTTTATTTTTGCTTTTATTTCCAATATTCTGGGAGGTGGGTGATAGAGGATCTTGCTGTGATTTATGTCGGAGAATGTTTTGCCTGTGTTCTCCTCTAGGAGTTTTATAGTTTCTCGTCTTACGTTTAGATCTTTAATCCATTTTGAGTTTATTTTTGTGTATGGTGTCAGAAGGTGTTCTAGTTTCATTCTTTTACAAGTGGTTGACCAGTTTTCCCAGCACCAGTTGTTAAAGAGATTTTCTTTTCTCCCTTGTATATTCTTGCCTCCTTTGTCAAAGATAAGGTGTCCATAGGTGTGTGGATTTATCTCTGGACTTTCTATTTTGTTCCATTGATCTATATTTCTGTCTTTGTAGCACTAGATCTTGAAGGGCTGGAGTTTAATTCCTAGAGTTCTCTGCCCATTTCTCTTGAGTTTTATTTCCCCAAGTTGTTGTTTAGTTGCTAAGTCATGTTACACTCTTTTGTGACCCCATGGATAAGACCCTCACAAGGTTCCTCTGTCCATGGGATTTCTCAGACAAGAATATTAGATTGGCCTCCTCCAGGGGATCTTCCCAACCCAGGGGTTGAACCTGTGTCTCTTGAATCAGCCAGTGGATTCTTTACCACTGAGCCACCAGGGAAGCTCCAGGTGAAATACAACTCAGTCTAAAAGCAAGTCAAGTTCTTGTTAATTTATCAAAGAAAAGTAATTATTTCACAGTTTTTAAACTCATGTACAAAGGTGAATTAAAATATTCTTTTAAGAGGAAAAAGTAGCTCAGGGTGGGAATAGTAATGACTGGCATTTGCTTTCTGCCAGACATAATCCCTAGGGCTTAGCATTTTTTCCTTTCAAGACAACCTCATACTTACAAAACAGAAAGAGACTCACAGACTTAGAAAACAAACTTATGGTTGCTGAGGGGGAACAGATAGTTAAGCACTTGGGAAGGTCATGTACACATTACTATATTTAAAATGGATAACCAACACAGACCTACTGTATAGCACATGGAACTCTGCTCAGTGTTATGTGCCAGCCTGGGTGGGAGGGAGGTTTGGCGGAGAACGAATATATGTATGGCTGAGTCCCTTCACTGTTCACCTGAAACTATCCACAACATTGTTAATTGGATATACCCCAATAAAAAAATATTTTAAAAGTCACAAAAAAAGAATAAGCAAAACAAACAAAAAAAGACAACCTCATGAGGTGGGAAGAGTTATCTGCCCTTTCTGTTGGAAAGTGAAGTAAAGCTTGGATTTCACTCAGCACTAAGACAATCACTCTCATTGAGTGAGTGTTCAATCACAGAGCACCCTGGGAGGACCTAGGTTGTGAGGGTCTGCATCTAGACTGGTGGGTTTGAGGTGCTAGCAGGACCTCCAGGTGGTGCTGTCTAGTCAGAAGTTGAAAATGTAGGACTGCTAAGGCGAGGTCGGATAATTTATCCACTAAACAAATTATTTATTGTGAATCTATTTTGTGTCAGGCAGTTTCAGACTGACTAAAAGAGGCAAAATTCCCTATTCACACAGAGCTAAAATTCCAGTGGGGGCAGTTAATAAGTGAAATATAAGTAAGGTTAGACAGGAATAAGTTTCATAAAGTAAATCAAAGAAGAGAGAATGAATTTGGATAATTAGGGAAATGGTATGGGGGGGATGCATATGGACTTCCCAGGTGGCGCTAGTGGTAAAGAACCTGCCTGCCAATGCAAGAGACCTAAGAGATGCGAGTTTGATCCCTGGGTCGGGAAGATCCTCTGGAGAAGGAAGTGGCAATCCACTGCAGTATTCTTGCCTGGGAAATCCCATGGACAGAGGAGCCTGGAGGGCTATAGTCCATGGGTTGCAAAGAGTTGGACACAACTGAAGTGACTGAGCATGCAAGCACGCACAATGATGCAGATATACTTAATATGGTCAGAGAAGACCTCAGTCAGAGGGCATCTGTGTAAAACCTGAAGTTAAGTGACGTAATAAGCCATGCAGCTATCCAGGGGAAGAACATTCTGGATGAGCAGGAAAGCAATGCAAAGACTCATGGTAAGAAGGTACTTGGCATATTTGAGGAACAACAGGAGGCCATGTGGCTGGATGAGAGTGCACAGAGGACAAGTATATCAAAGACAAAGCTGTAGAGGGGCAGGAGGTGCAGATTATATACAGCCTTTCACGCTCAGGGAAATGGGAGAGGTTCTGAGCAGACCAGTTACAAATGATCCAACGTATTTGAAAAGAACCACTCTGGCCACTTCATGGATGATAAAATGTAGTGTGACGAGGGAGAAACAGGGAGATGACTTAGGAGCCAATTCAATAGTAGCCAAATTCAGTATCCAATTTCAGATGAAAAATGATTGGAACAGAGTGGTTAGTGGACATGGTGAGAGGTACTCAGATTCTGGATACATCTTGATACAACAGGATTTAGGAGTCTTTAGAAGACTGTGAGACCATCCTTTAAGGATCTTCCTGAGAGTCCCAACCCCAAAAACCTTTGTTGGGGAGCTGGACCTAAGATGGAAGAGGACTAGGACAGGGAGACCACTTTCTCCCCCACAAATCTATTAAAAGATCATTTGAATGTTGAGCAGCTTCCACAGAACAACTCCTGAACACTAGCAGAGGACACCAGGCACCCAGAAAGGCAGCCCATTCTCTCTGAAAGGAGGTAGGACAAAATATAAAAGACAAAAAGAGAGACAAAAGAGTTAGGGATGGAGGCCTTCCCTGGGGAGGGAGTCGTGAAGGAGAAGTTTCCAAGCAGCAGAAAACCCTCTCACCAGTGGATCTGTGGGGAGTTTTGGAATCTCAAAGGGCAACATAACTGGAAGAAGAAAAAAACCCACAGAAAAAGCACCTAACCATAACTTCCAACAGAGAAGTAGCCTAGACCCTTGGGTCCACCACCACTGAGCAGGGGCTGGCCAGGGAGGTGTGGGTTGCATGCTTAGGGTAAGGACCAGGCCTGAATGCCCTGAGGACAATCTGAGGGAGCAGATGAGGACAATCTGAGATAGCAACCCAAACTGTGGGATAGCCAGAGAGAGAAAAGAGAGAGAGAACTTTCCTGCGAAAAGCTCTAACCTAAGGCACAGCCTGGCCCACTCACAGAACAAAGGATTGCGCAAATAACAAAGGAGAGCTAGCCAGCTGCAGACTGGCCCCCTCCCCACACTGGAGGCAGAGAGGCAGGCGGTGACAGCCAGAGCCAGAAGGCAAGGGGCAATCTCAGCCCCAGAGATGGCTGCTGCTGCTGCTAAGTCGCTTCAGTCGTGTCCGACTCTGTGCGACCCCACAGACGGCAGCCTACCAGGCTCCTCCGTCCCTGGGATTCTCCAGGCAAGAGAGGGCATCCTCCACCAAACTGTGAGCAGGCTCCCAGTTGCTAACCAAGTCTCCCTGGGATCCTGGATGGTTGACATCTGCCAGGAGGGTTGCAGCCTGAGATCAGTTCCCCAGAGGAGACACACGGCACACCCAGGAAACCAAGGGGCCAGGACTGGGGAGGTGATTAAGATGCATGGTCCACCTGGGACAGTGCACTTGACAAGCACCTGGTTGCCTGAGCTGCTCAGACCTGGGAAGGGCACAAAACACATGCCCAACTGAGTCTGTGCCTTTGTGGAGTACCCGAGAACCTGAACCTGAGCAGCTTAGACCTGGGAAGTGCACACAACGCAGGGCCCGCTTTGGACAGCACCCTTGCAGAGCAACCTGGAGCCTGAGCAGTGTAGCCTGGGAAAGCACACACAGCTTGTGAGCTGGGGCAAGCCCAGTGTGGTCCATACACCGTGAGCACTCCCCACACACACCAGTGATATTTGCTTGCAGTGTTCCTCCCTACCCACAATACTACTGAACGAGTAAGCCTAAATAAGTGACCACCTTCGCCCCCTTGAGTCAGGGGGAAAATTAGACCATGAAGAGACTTGCAAACAGAGGAAGCCAAAATAAAGAAGAGGGAACCACTCTGGAAGTGACAGATACAACAGATTAAAATCCTGTAGTTAACATTGACTAAGCATTGAAAGGGGCCTATAGACCCTGAGAAGAAGTATAAGCTGGAACAAGGAACTATCTGAAACTGAACTGACCCCACACTGCCCTCAACAGCTCCAGAGAAATTCCTAGCTATATTATTATCATTTTTTAATTTTTCAATTTTATTTTTAAGTTCTTTATTACTCCTTTAATTTTCATTTTTATAACCTACTATTACCTTGCAAAAAAAAAAAGAGACCCTATCTGAAAGCAAATTTCATATATATTTTTTAATAATTTTTGTGATTGATTTTGTTTTGTATTTTTAAGATTACATTTTTGAGAGTCTAACCTCTACTATAGATTTTTAATCTTTGCTTTTTGGTATTTGTTATCAATTTTGTACCTTTAAGAATCTAATCTTCAGTACCCATTTTTACTTAGGGGGGTGATTACTGGCTTGATTGCTCTCTCCCCTTTTGACTCTCCCTTTTCTCCCCCAGGTCACCTCTACCTCCTTCCTCCCCCTTCTACTCTCTATTTAACTCTGTGAATCTCTCTGGGTGTTCCAGGCTGTGGAGAACACTTAGGGAGCTGATTATTGGCTAGACTGGTCTCTCCCCTTTTGGTTCCCCCTCTTGTCCTCCTGGTCATCTCTATCTCCCTCCTCCCTCTTCTCTTTTCCATGTAACTCTGTGAACCTCTCTCGGTGTCCCTCACTGTGGAGAATCTTTTCACCTTTAACCTAGATGTTTTATCACCCGTACTGTATGGATAGAGAGGTCTTGAGACTACTGTAAAAATAAGACTGAAAGCCAGAGGCAGGAGGCTTAAATCCAAAACTTGGGAACACCAGAAAATTCCTGACTCCAGGGACTATTAATCAACAAGAGCTCATCCAAAAGCCTCCATATCTACACTGAAACCAAGCTCTACCCAAGAGCCAACAAGTTCCAGATCCAGATATACCATGCTAATTCTCCAGCAACACAGGAACACAGTCCTAAGCATTAAAATATAGGCGTCCCAAAGTCACAACAAGCCCACAGACACCCCAAAACTCACTACTGGACACTTCATTGCACTCCAGAGAGAACAGTTCTAGCTCCACCGACCAGAACACAGACGCAAGCTTCCCTAACCAGGAAACCTTGACAAGCCACTAGTCTAACCCCACCCACAGGGAGGAACCTCCAAATAAAGAGGAACCACAAACTTCCAGCTTACAGAAAGGCCACCCCAAACACAGCGATCTAAACAAAATGAAAAGGCAAGGAAATATTCAACAGGTAAAGGAGCATGATAAATGCTCACCAAACCAAACAAAAGAGGAAGAGATAGGGAGTTTACCTGAAGAAGAATTCAGAATAATAATAGTAAAGATGATCCAAAATCTTGAAAACAAAATGGAGTTACAGATAAATAGACTAGAGACAAGAATTGAGAAGATGCAAGAAATGTTTAGCAAGGCCCTAGAAGAAATAAAAAAGAATCAGTAATGAATAATGCAATAACTGAGATCAAAAGCACTTTGGAGGGAACCAACAATAGAATAACTGAGGCAGCAGATAGGATAAGTGAGGTGGAAGATAGAATGGTGGAAATAAATGAAGCAGAGAGGAAAAAAGAATTAAAAGAAATTAGGACAACCTCAGAGACCTCTGGGACAATATTAAATGCCCCAACATTTGAATCATAGGAGTACCAGAAGACAAAAAGAAAGGGCATGAGAAAATACTTGAGGAGATAATAGCTGAAAACTTCCCTAAAATGGGGGAGGAAATAGTCACCCAAGTCCAAGAAACCCAGAGAGTCCCAAACAGGATAAACCCAAGGTGAAACACCCCAAGACACATATTAATCAAATTAATGAAGATCAAACACAAAGAGCAAATATTAAAAGCAGCAACGGAAAACCAACAAATAACACACAAAGGGATTCCCATAAGGATAACAGCTGATCTTTCAATAGAAATTCTTCAGGCCAGAAGGGAATGGCAGTGATGAAAGTGATGAAAGAGAAAAACCTATATCCCAGATTACTATACCCAGCAAGGATCTCATTCAAATATGAAGGAGAAATCAAAAGCTTTATAGACAAGCAAAAGCTGAGAGAAATCAGCACCACCAAACCAGCTCTTCAACAAATGCTAAAGGATCTTCTTTAGACAGGAAACACAGAAAAGGTTTATGAACTCAAATCCAAAACAACAGAGTAAATGGTAACAGAATCATACTTATCAATAATTACTTTAAATGTAAATGGGTTGAATGCCCCAACCAAAAGACAAAGACTGGCTGAATGGAAACAAGACCCCTATATATGCTGCCTACAAGAGACCCACCTCAAAACAAGGGACACATACAGATTGAAAGTAAAGGGCTGGAAAAAGATATTTCATGCAAATGGAGAACAAAAGAAAGCAGGAGTAGCAATACTCGTATCAGATAAAATGGACTTTGAAATAAAGGCCATGAAAAGAGACAAAGAAGGACACTACATAATGATGAAAGGATCAATCCAAGAAGATATAACAATTATAAATATATACGCATCCAACATAGGAGCACCACAATATGTAAGACAAATGCAAACATGTATGAAAGGGGAAATTAACAGTAACACAATAATAGTGGGAGACTTTAACACCCCACTCACACCTGTGGATAGATCAACCAAACAGAAAATTAGCAAGGAAACACAAACTTTAAATGATAGAATGGACCAGTTAGACCTAATTGATATCTATAGGACATTTCACCCCAAAACAATCAATTTCACCTTTTTCTCAAGTGCACACGGAACATTCTCCAGGATAGATCACATTCTGGGCCATAAATCTAGCCTTGGTAAATTTAAAAGAACTGAAATCATTTCAAGCATCTTTTCTGATCACAGTGCAGTAAGATTAGATGTCAACTACAGGAAAAATCTATTAAAAATACAAACATATGGAGGCTAAACAACACACTTTGATTAACCAACAAGTCACAGAAGAAATCAAAATATGTATAGAAACAAATGAAAATACAACAACCCAAAACCTATGGGATTGAGTAAAAGCAGTGCTAAGGGAAAGGTTCATGGCAATACAACCTTACCTCAAGAAAGAAGGGAAAAATCAAATAAATAACCTAACTTTACACCTAAAGCAACTAGAGAGAAGAAATGAAGAACCCCAGGGTTTATATAAGGAAAGAAATCATAAAAATTAGGGCAGAAATAAATGAAAAAGAAACAAAGGAGACTATAGCAAAAATCAGCAAAACTAAAAGCTGGTTCTTTGAGAAGATAAATAAAACAGACAAACCATTAACCAGACTCATCAAGAAAAAAGGGGAGAAGAATCAAATCAACAAAATTAGAAATGAAAGTGGAGAAATCACAACAGACTACACTGAAATACAAAAGGATCATAACAGACTACTATCAGCAACTATATGACAATAAAATGGACAACTTGGAAGAAATGGACGAATTCTTAGAAAAGTATAACCTTCCAAAACTGAACCAGGAAGAAATAGAAGATCTTAACAGACCCATCACAAGCATGGAAATCAAAACTGTAATAAAAAATCTTCCAACGAACAAAAGTCCAGGACCAGATGGCTTCACAGGTGAATTCTACCAAAAATTTAGAGAAGAGCTAATGCCTATCCTACTCAAACTCTTCCAGAAAATTGCAGAGGAAGGTAAACTGCCAAACTCAATCTATGAAGCCACCATCACCCTAAAACCAAAACCAGACAAAGATGCTATAAAAAAAGAAAACT